>NC_067461.1:19778925-20088925 GCF_025434085.1 Hippocampus zosterae | reverse complement strand
CTTTCTCTGTCTGCCTCTTCTCCGTTTCCCTTCCACTGTCCCCTGTAGGATGGTTTTGGATAGCGAGGTATGCCTTGTAACGTGGCCATACCAGGCCATTTTGCGACGTTTTACCGTTGACAGTACGGGGTCCTGTTCTCCAGCGAGAGTGGTGACTAGCTGTCTGACATAGTCATTTGTCCGGTGTTCTCTATAAGATATATGGACCATCCTTCTGTAGCTCTTGTTCTCAAAGGACTGAATCCTGCGTTCCGTGTCTGCTGTGAGTGTCCAACTCTCACAGCCGTATAGTAAGGTGGAGAGTACCAGGGACTTGTACAGCCTGACCTTCACCGTGTAGCTGATGGTATTGCTCCTCCAAATTCTGGCCAGTCTTGTCATGGCTGATGTTGCGATGCCTATTCTTGCTTTAATCTCCTTTGTGGAGCTGCCATCCTCACTCACAAAGGACCCAAGGTATTTGAAGTCCTTAACCACTTCCAGGGTTTGCCTGTTCAATGTGATGCTTGTTGGTGTTGTTTTACTGTGGCTATTGACCAGTATCTTGCTTTTCTCTGCACTTATCTCCATGCCATAAGCCCTCACTACCTCTTCCAGTCTGGTGGTAAGATCCTGGAGTTCAGCTTCGCTTTTTCCCATAAGGTCTATGTCATCAGCGAACCGGAGGTTGCAGATGGGTCTTCCTCCGATGGATATGGAGGTGTGGAACTCTTCAAGGACCTCGTCCATGATGTTTTCCAGAAAGACATTGAATAGGACAGGGGACAGAAGACATCCTTGGCGGACACCGATCGATGTTTTAAAAAGTTCTCCCATAGTGTTGTTAATGAGAACTGCACTACTTGAATTTGTGTAGAGTGATTGGATGACCTGGATGAGATTATTGTTGAAGTCGTTTTATGGTCATCTGAAAATTGGAGGCGGGGAGTAGGGGACAACTTGGAACATGGCTTGACAGGGGGGCTTAGAGGTGACAGCTCATTTTCTCCCCAGCTTGGTTCCTCCCTTAGATTGTATTTGTGCTTGCACATGAAAGACTATAGTCCTGTTTCATGTTTTAATTGCTCATTTAAAAAATAGATTTCAAGAAACAAGTGTTTTCTCACTTGATCGTAGGGTAAAAGTAGCACCTGTCTACTACTGCGGATTAAAAGGGTGACAACAAAGTTGAAATGCAAGCACTTTGAGGGGAATGGCTCATCCTAACTTCGGATGGCTATTGATAAGATTTAAACTACAGTGCAACCCCGCTATGCGACCACCTCATTTAAACGACCACCTTAAAAATACGACCGGTTTTGTACAGTCCCAAATAGAACGCCTATGTATTGTATTGTATTGAAACCCTAGAAATGAGACCACCCCGGAACTCAGAATTGCGACCGCGATATCCGGTCCCGAGGAAGCTATCGCCTCATAATTACGAGCAGGAGTGAAAATGGCAGCAAGCAAGAAGAGAGTTGATTTGACCCTACAACAGAAAATAGAAGTTATTCGAGCCAGTGAGCAGCCAGGATCGAGCCAGCGAACATTAGCTGAGCGGTTAGGATTTGGAAAAACTCAAATCCAAACCCTTTTGAAAAAGAAACGGGAGCTCCTCGACGCATCCAACGGTTGGCTGGATCGTTTCAAACGAAGGCACAACATTGGAGGCGCTAAGCTAACAGGAGAGCGAGCCAGCGTAAATCCTGAGACAGTCCATGCTTGGAAACAGCGGCTACCTCAACTCACAAGAGGGTATGATCCCTGTGACATCTATAATATGGATGAAACAGGCCTTTTCTATCGAGCTCTACCTGATAAATCACTTGTTATCAAGGGTAGTGATTGTGCTGGTGGAAAGAAAGCTAAAGAGCGCTTAACCGTGGTTATGTGTGTAAGTGCCACAGGAGAGATTGAGAAGCCGTTAGTTATTGGCAAGAGTCTGAAGCCTCGCTGTTTCAGAAATATCAACATCAAAAATCTGCCTGTGTTGTGGACAGCAAATCGCAAAGCATGGATGACGAGTGAAATTTTTCACGAATGGCTGACAGCGTTCAATGCAAAGATGCAGAAAAAGAAGAGACGCGTGTTGTTGTTCCTGGACAATGCACCCTGTCACCCAGCTGCTTCGGAATTCTCTAATGTCACGCTGCAGTTTTTACCAGCGAACACTACATCAGTGTTGCAACCACTAGATCTGGGCATCATCCAGAACATGAAGTGCCACTATCGTACGTCTCTCCTTTGTGCTGTACTGTGCCAAATTAAAAAGGGCTCTGCATCAGAAATTTCAAAGGGCATCAACGTTTTAGATGCATGCCATTGGATTCACACTGCAGTCCAGAATGTGAAGGCACACACCATAAAGCGTTGCTTTGAAAAAGCTGGTGTTATTTCAGAAGAGGGCAGCATCTGCAGTGACACTCCCGACGAAGGTGAGAGTCTCACATAGCTTGGTGAGCTCTTGCAAAACACAGTGGACCATCTGCATCTGGAGAGCTCCTTATCCCTCAACGAGTACACCACAGTAGATGAAGAGGCACCAGCTATTGAAGATCTCCAACAGGGATGGGAGAAAGACTTAGTAGAGGAGTATAAAACAGCCAAAACTTCAGCCACCAGAGGAGAAACCGTGCAGTCAGACGATGAGGAGCCAGATGAGCCATGTCCAGCAGAACCGTTGATCAAAAGCTACACGGAAGCAATGAAATGGGCCGCGGAATTGAAGCAGTTTGCTATTGCCAACAGTCTAGACTCCATCCTTTGCAACATTATGTCTGTAGAGTCTGGACTGCAAGAGGCTGCTTTGAAACACAATAGCAAGAAACGACAATCTACTTTGGATAGTTACTTCCTCTAAGAACCATAGTTTGTAGCTGTAGTTTTTTTCTCTTGCCTTATACATACAGTACTGTACATAGACTATTCAAATGCTTAAATTTCTTTTGTGTACAATAAAGTTGCATGTACATTCCATCATTTATTACTCATTGTGTGTACATGACGCTACAGTATATTGTTGCATGTGAGCCACATTACTTCTGCATTATCATTACTGCATGCCACTTCAGAAATCAGACCACCCCGAAAATAAGACCACCTTGAGCAGTACCATAGGTGGTCTTATTTTTGAGGTTGCACTGTACTCTGAATGACACATGCTTATCTATCCGGTGCCTAAACAGTATTCTTATAGATACTTTTTTGTTTAAAAATAAAAATAAAAATCAAATAGCTCACAATGCCTTTTTAAAAAACAATTATTTATAGAAAAAGAAATTATTTGAACAAATCCCTATGATACTTTTCAACATTATATCAACAATTATTTAGTGTAAAAGACATCTTGGAGAGCAAAAAGGCTCGAACATACAGTTGGGCTGCAAAACACACTTTTGTGAGGTCAGGTGCACATTTTCTAAATGTTTGTTAAGCTTGCCTGTTTCTTCCTGAGATTTTAATGATTGAGTGCACGTGTGACAATGTGCATTAAGCAGTGTTGTTGCGACATCATCTCTCCGTCCATCTCCAGTCTCCAGGCACAAACATTCAAACCTAAAATAATAATAACTTTGACATTTGTATCACGGTTGCGTTGGGTGTAAATCGATTAGTCATGCCGAGAGTGGAGCACTCAGCTGCTACATCCGTAAGCAGTTGAGTTAACCCTACATGAATGATTCCAGCTAGCGCTGCGTTCATGTTCATTCGTAAAACCTCACTCCTCAGAGCCTTCAAAGTCACTGACTTGGGGGCCCGTGCTCCCAAGACAGTGACGTGGAGACGCGGTTTCACAAGCCAGTTTGGGCCAGGACAGCGCAGTCACCGCTAAACACATACCGATCCCACACATCAAAACAACATATAAAAATGACATGGTTATATGGCACATACATTTTAAAATAATACTATGAATTATGTTGTAATATCATCACATAGTACTACATTGGCACAGGAAGAAGTCACAGGTGCTTCTCGCGCTTGACAAAGCAGTGGGGCAAGGCTACCTACTTTTGATTGGGAACATGCATCTTGAACAAACATATTAATTTGATTGGTACTGTAGTTTAAATGAGATCAGAGAGGTAAGAAGGTACAATATCACGATCATATAGTGTAAATCAATTGAAAACTAATTTGAGCACATTCTCCAAGACCATGATCAAAATGGTTAAGGGTGAAGCTTAACGATATTAATAACAATAATAATACATTTTATTTGAAAGCGCTTTTCATCACACTCAAATACACTTTACAAGAGCTTAAAACACAGGATAAAAATGTGCATTTAAAAAATATTACACTTTTTGTAAAAATTCAACCCCAGGGCCAGTTTGGTGCCGAGGCTTGGCACCCACCCCTAATTGCAACATATTTAAAAAAAGAATTATGAACTTAACAACAGTAGTTCATTTTAAAATTTGTTAACTGAACTAGTTCATGAGGAAAAGAAACATTTCCATCACTGTTCATTATGTGATGACACTGATCATCACAATGATCCTTGGAGCTAAGGTGCCTGGTGGTCAACTAGGGCATAGAGGTCTGCAACCATAGAAAGCCAGTGACCTCCTATTAATAATTAATGGAGCAGGATATAGACAGGTGGATTGGTGCTGCATGTGCAGTGATGCAGACATGCACTCGCTTTACCGGTGGATCGACCCGCAGGTTGTGACCGAAAGAAGAATGTGGACCTACAGTAATTGGCCAAAATGTGTTTCTCTCACAAGGTGGATACCCCAGAAGAACTGAACCAAGTGGCTCGGGAGAGGGAAGTCTGTGTTTTTCAGGCCCAGCAACCCAGCCTCAGATAAACACAATGGGTGGATAATAATAAAAATTCACAATACAATTTTAAGGCAATTAATTTCAATTCAACTCCTTCTAAAAAAGGTGTAGAATCCTCCATTGACCTATTAATGAAGAGCAGTGACCGAGCTCCATTTGTTTACAGTACCTGTGCAAAAGCTAAACTTGCTTGTTAAGGTTAAGGTTAAGGTTAACTAGCTAAGTGGTTCTTAACCTGTTTGTTTGTTTGTTTGTTTGTTGAACATAAAACATATCTATATATATATTGCGCGTCGTCCCGCATGCGGTCTGTCCTTCCGTCTGTCCCTTTTCAAAACGTACCTACTTCACCGCGCCGCTGCGCGCCGCCACTGCGCGCCGCCACAGCGCGCCGCCACTGCGCCGCTCAGGCAGTGGCTCACTACGATCGCGCGGGCATCTTAGCGAAAAAATGTTGTCTACCCACAAGCATTGCAATGAAATTGTTAGTTATTTAGTAGAAGTAAACATCTCTTTATTTTCGCGATAAGCAATGAAGATGAACAAAAAGTTGAACCAAGCAATAACACTTTTGTTGCACCAACCCACGCCACATATTAATCTTTGAACTACGACAACAGCTAAACTAGCCTAGCCGATGTAATGATGGTCAGCAGACAAGGTTTACGTTTTATGTGAATTTTAATAGCAACGTGGCAGAGTCATCAAACATGCGGTGTGCTCACTCGCAGTCACTTTCTGGAACTCCCCCTTAGAGGCGGGACCTCTCTATCAACTGGAGTATGACGTACAGTACAAACGTTCATAAAACACTTCTCATATAATAATAGCCTATTATATGACGCTAGAAGTCAGACGGACACATTTTTTCTGATAATCAGTGTGTTTTCCGTGTTGCCCAAACATATATTTTTATTCGAGCGAGGGTGGGGTCTAGCTTGTTTCGTCAATCGGCATCGTGTCGCCAGACGCACTTCCTTAGGATACACTGTGCGGGCTTTTGCTGCGTCAACGCCCCCTGCACTGAGTCGACGCCCCCTGGACTAAGTGCCGCAGCTTGGACTGTGTCAAGCAGCAGATGCAGTCTAAATTGCACCAGTGCAATTCGTGTGTCAATTAGCAGCCTGGACTGTGTCAACGCAGCCGATGTGTCAATTAGCAGCCTGGACTATGTCAACGCAGCCGATGTGTCAATTAGCAGCCGGGACTGTGTCAACGCAGCCAATGCAGTCTAAACTGCGCCGGTGCAGTAATGAAGCGGCACATGCACCGACACGTGGTTTGCTCTGTGAGCCCGGCGCATGCATCAATGTCGCTGGACCCATCACTAGTATTTTCCATATTTCTTGTGTGTTACCTTTATTCTGCTCTAATAGTGCATGATAATGATCTCTTTTACTGGTTCTTATAATATTTACTAGTTTATTTTTATAGGTCTGATATTTTTTTTCTGCTTCTTCAGTTCTGAATTTTAAAAACAATTTATATAAATTGTTTTTCTTTTTACATGCGTTTTCTATGTCTTTCGTTATCCATGGCTTACTTGGGTCTTTATACTTTTTGGAGACTTTAGTTCATGGAAAATGTTTATCATATAAGGAGAGTATGGTAGACTGAAATACTTCAAACGCTGTATTTGGGTCTTCGTTTGAGTAGACCTCGGTCCAGTTTTGTTTTTCTAGGTCTTGCTTAAAGGCATCGATGGAACGTTGGGTTCTTAGTCATATTTCTGTTATACGAGTTGTTAATTTAGTTTTTCTATCGAAATAATTATGAAAAACTGCAAAAACAGGTAGGTGGTCACTTATGTCATTAATGAGAAGTCCACTTTCCATTTTATGATCAATCTTATTTATAAATATGTTATCTATTAATGTGGCCGTGTCCACTGTTATTCTGCTAGGTTTCAGGATTACTGGGAAAAAGCTGTTGCTGTACATAGTATTTATGAAGTCAATTTTTTGGTGTCTATTTTTAATAAGTGAATGTTAAAGTCACCACATATTATTCGTGTTTTCTTATCGTTGTAGTAACTGAGCATATCTGTTAGTTTTTATTGAATGTGTCAATACATGTTCCTGGTGTTCGATTGAACCCTAGGGTTTCGGTGAATCGGTCTCAGGGGTTCGAAGGAGCCTCTGCCATGGAGGTTAAGACACACCCGACTTAACATGTCAATTAGTTATGACACGCCTGCCTGGCCATCACTGGCTGCAGATGATCACATGACTGCTTGTCCGATCAGTGCTGCGGGAAATATAGTTCGCTCAGTAGTTATCGTGTGACTGTCGTGATAGTACGTCGTTATGTGCACAATTAACAACTTATACTATGTCTTGAAATCTTATTTACTTTTTTCCCCATTTTTAATAAATGCGTTTTTTTATAATTTGAATTTTTTTTTTTAAATCACATTTTTATTTTTCACAAATGAAGTGTTCGATGAATGTGCATATGAACTGGTTGGGTTCAGTACCTATAACAAGGTTAAGAACCATTGTTCTAGCTTTTTTTAGATTTGACTATTATCTTCTTTGTTAGATAATTTTAAGTTCATTTGCCATGTGCTTAATTTCAAAAGGTGTCACTCACTTGTCCCACCCGAGAGTTTCCATTTCCAAGATGAGTTGGGAGTAGTATTGTGGAGGCGGAATAGAGTAGCACTTAGGAAGTTTTTTTAGGCATATTTCCTACAATGACAGAGACAACAATGGCACCAGATTAGAAAGCACATAACAATTTGTCTCATTGCATAATTCATTCTCAAATAAATCAAACAAAAATACGGTCATGGCTAAATTGAGTAAAATCCATTGCAAACACGTACCCGTGTATAACATGCCACTCCAAAATCACCCTAAAAAAAAAAAATCTAAAATCTTCTGTACTTGTGTATTCTATGGCTCCCTGATATGCAGGCATCCTTTAATACACTGACTCACATTTTTTGAGGAAGTGCCAAATATGTTTTAATGATTTCTGAATAATTTGGGGATGTTTTTTTTTCCAACTGGCTCTAGTTTTAGATATTGATATGTTTGACAATTAATTGATTGGTAATTCATTTGGAGATATCAACAATGCACCTCGTTCACGCTGTAATAAAATTTAAAATCTTGTTGTTTATCGCTAATGTTTCCCAATGTTCAGATTTTTTTTTAAATTGCAGATTTTTTGCTTGATTTTCATGTGAAACGTGATTTGCATATCAAAGGCTCTCTGTTCTAACATGTGTGAAAGGACAGAGACAAGAGAACACTAATGTCAAAAGCACTTTTATTAAAAAAAAAACATTGAAAATCTAAAAAACTAGAGCCAATTTGGAAAAGCCAATGTCATTTTCAGATTGATCCGATTCATCAGCATCAAAATATCATTGAACCATTAAAAGTATCTTCGCACCAAAATGTTTGTTGACCAGTGGCCTCGAGGCCACCCTGACAGTACTGGGCAGCCCCTTTCAGCCAGAGATTGATACACCTTCGCTGCAAGAAGGAGAGGTACTGCCGCTCGTTCCGCCGAACTGTTCTCAGGCTATTAAATAGACGGTCCTGAAACCTGGACTCACCCATTTTTAATGTGCTTATATTTATATGTTATATTAATATTTATAAACACTATTTATTAATTAAACAGAATTTAACGTTCATGTCGGTGCATCTGCGGCTCTAAATCGATGTTCTCAACAGTGTGAGATTCCCATGAACTTTTTCATCAACCAATAATGTCAGCAGAGCATCACTAACCAATTTATCATTGCCCTGCTTACCAAGACAGTTTTCAGTTCCAGAACGAAACCGACAAGATCAGTCGACTGATGTAGCCTCTGCAAGAGAGAGAAGAGACATCCTTGAATGGCAAGATAATAAAGTGACACGATTTTTTTTCCTCAAGCCAGCCATTCAAATCAAACAAATGTTTGTGATTAATGAGGGCTGCCACCCCCTTTAATAATTAATGATAGCTTAAAGGCTGCGAAAATAATGAACTTTGCAGCCTGAGGTGAAATATCAATCTCATGCAAATAACCCTGAGGGACCACATAACAAATAGGGACATTTTCCAGGCGGTGTTAATTAAACAGTGAAAAATATTTTTCTCTGCGTCTGAGTGAAGTGTGCCTGATGGGTGCACAGGAACAATGCCACGTATGACACAGTCAACACAAAAGATGTGAAATGACACAGACAAACACAATCAATCACATATTTTTATCACAATTGTATCTGTAGTGCAGTGTTTCGAAACCACTCTGCGTTAGTGTGCCATGAGAGATAACCGGGTATGCCATGGGAAATGATCCAATATCAGTATATTGCTCAATAACGTATTAGTTCTACAATTGCAAAAAAATGCATCTTTGTCCATCTATCTATGCTATTTCTGTTTAGTGACAGGCAAAACAAGTAGATGCTCATCCACTAGATGGCAGAACTACTAACCTGTTATCACTCATACAACGGAAAGATTTCACATAAAGTATATCGCTGAGTAAACTGACACAAGATTATCATTATTGTTCATTTATAAATGCTTTCCATGACATTTTTGCTTGTAGGTGTGACGTGAGAGTTTTCGAATGCAATATATGTATCTCGGCCCAATAAGGGTTGGGAGATACTGCTGTAGAGTAAGACAATATTACCTGCTTTACAATGTGTTCATAGCCATCTAACAGGTGCTTTAACTTCCAACAGCAATGCAACCTATAAAAAAATAAAATGAAAACAACATGAAACACATTTATAGCTACAGCTAAGGATGAAAAAGATGCAATAGTTAATGTATTGGGCTAATTTTTAGACGTGTTCCTTTCTCTTCATTCATCCATCTATTATCTAATCCGCTATTCCTCACGAGGGTCTCGGGCTGGGTGTGCTGGGCCCTATCGCAGCTGTCTTCAAGCAGTATGCGCAGTACACGGTATTAGTTGCCAGCCAATCTCAGGATATTCCGCGACAGACAACCAATTCACGCTCCCAATCACACCTATGGACAATTTAGAGTGTTCCATTAAGCTACCATGCATGTGGGAAGAAAGTGGAGAACCCAGAGAAAACCCATGCAGTGATGGGGAGAACATGTAAATTACACACAGGAAGTTGTTTGAGTCTATTTACATTTTCTTTTCAATGAAAACCAACATGTTCAATTATATCAACAACGCATCAGTGATCATTTATACTTGGCCTTTTTGAGTTGACGATCTGGTGGTAGATGTATTCTCAGTCTCAGGTCTGTCTCCTGTTTAAAAAAAAATGGAAGCTAAATTACATGGTGAGGTTATAAACAAATAATAACAACATGAATTTACAAACATGTTCACAAAAACAATTTGCATTTGTATGTTGAAACAATGAGCCCTAAAACATGTAGTTTTTATTCAACTTGGTTACGAGAAGTTAGTTTAATTGAATGGGCATTTTTTTGGAAAAATAATCTTTCGTCCTATTTTTAAATATTTATATCGTATCAGTGGGCAGTTAATTGGCCGTTATATAATTGATTGACAAGAGTGAATATTACAACCATGGGAAAATACAAGGTGGGAATCGTTTGAAAAGTTCATGCCGCCAGATTGATGGCCAAAAGAAAGAAGAAAAAAAATCGGTCCATGATGCTGTCAAGATGCCAACGTGCCACATACCAACATTGTTGGCAGAGATTTTAACAATTAGCCTTATTGACTTATTAATGTATGGTTGACTTCAGTATACTGGAAAGAATATAAACAATCCAAAGGTGAACTGGGGATCAAACTTGCAATCTTTACGGGGCAGTCCCACTACCGTATACATAGTACTGTATACCATTTGGGGATAATGTGCATTGTTCGTTAAAAAAAATAAAAATAAAACAAAAAAAGGACCAGAACCAGTGAGAAACATGGCGATAGCATAATAATAGTCAATAATATAGGTGACAGAAAGTGACTGCACGTAAAATGCCCTCAGAATCTAACGGAATCCAAACGTATGAAACGACAAATATTGACGTGCGTTACGATGTGTGAGCCGAGCGAGGATCAAAAATGATTTGGGGTACCTCTGTTCTGTTGTCACCCAAACAACCTGCTGACATCCACGTACCTGGACAGTGATGAACCCATCATAGACCGTTTTCTCCACGTTGAGGGGTAAGAGAATCGGGTTGTCTTTTACCAACATAGACGCCATCAAGCTAATTTCGAAACAACTGTAAAACTTCCACAGACTTCTTTTGCTAACGCTAGCAGTGGCACGAATGCGAATCACCTGCTTTGTCAGTTGCCTGGACTCGACTCTTAAATGACCACTACTTTATCTTTTGTTTTAAAATAAAACAAACTTCACGCGAAACACGGTTATACGACCGTAGCGAGTCATCTTAGAAATGAAGGACGTAACCTCTGTCTCCCGCCATGATCATCTTAAACATGAAAACGTCACGGAGGTGCGTTCAGGAACTCGATGGAAATCTTGCACATTGAATGATTTCGACTTTCACATTGTCCTCAGTACTTTCACGTAAGAAATACACGACATCATCTGTTTTAGCTTTAACCACTTCCTGAAGGAAACATTTAACTTTCTGTGCAAGTTGTTGAACATTGTTTATATAGCTTGCAGGAGCCTATCCTGGCTGTCTTCCGGCAGCAGGCGGGGTACACCCCGAACTGATCGACAGCCAATCGCAGGGCACATACGAACAACCATCCACACTCACAATCAGGCTCACACTTAGGAACAATTTAAAGTGTTCCATTAACCTGCCCCGCATGTTTTTGAAATGCGGGAGGAAACCGGAGAACCCGGAGAAAACCTACACACGCACTGGGAGAACGGGGAGAGGAAATGTGTTTTGACAAGGCACAAAATCCTAATTTTGGTTTGCAAAGTGTGATGAGAAACTATATACTTCGAGTCTTGTTTGTTTGTTTGTTTGTTTGTTTGTTGAACATAAAAAACACACAATTAAACAACAAATTGACAAAAGTGAAGGCAAGCAAAAATTGTAAAAAGGAAAAGAAAAAACAGTCATCATCACAATTCTATGTTCAAAGGAGTCTTGGCCGGTACTACCATCAACCAATGAAACAGGTATTGCTCAGAGCCTTTGGGCTGACTTCAGGTCAGTACCAGCCATGTCACTTTAGCATGCCAAGTATAGAAACGTTCTGTGTTATTATACCCTTAAAAATTAAGATATACTTACATAATGTCAGATCAGTGCAGGAAAAAAATTGAATATAGTTGACAGCTGTTTGTTTTTATGAAAAATATCAGTTCAAAGCTAAAGAATCCATCAAATGTATACATTGTAGCTTAATTTTTATAATTAAGATAATTATTGCATGCATCAAACAATATACTGTACACAATAAGTAATAATGGTTTCACTACAGCATACCTCCACTATGCTTTTTAGCTCATATTCCACCCGGAATGTGTAAAATGAGAATTCAAATGTGTCAATGTACTGTACAAAGCCAGTGAGAGATGTGCTTCAATGCATGCTTGCCACACACAATGAGCCTAGAGAGATTGATGTTTTTGTCATCCACCTGTTTCAAAGCTGCAACAAACAGCCGGCTGATGCAAATAGAAGAACCTAGCTATTCAGCTCACAAACAAAAGAGAGAGAACCTCACAGCCCCTTCTTGCACATCTGTTTTGGAGGAATATATCAGCTGTTGCGGTGCACACTGGGCTCTAATAATCCTGAATGTTGTGTCTGTGATTGGGTAAGTTGCATATTTTTATTTGTATTTATTTTTTGGTCTCTTTAGGGAAATTTGAACAACCAAAGGATTTATTTGAAAGGACGAAATATAGCCGTAGGGGAAGCAGCAGTATATTCCCCTCCCTCTTCCTTCTCAGCGTTTCTCTGTGGCTCACTCTTTGGAAAGAAAATCTACAAGCATGCAGCATGACTGGCTTTCATGGCATTCAGGTGGCAAAAACTGCATCAAAATGTTAGCCAGAGAGGATAGAAGAAGAGAGGCAGATGCATAGAGGCGGTGAGATCTCTGTTGTCGTCTGTCTTGGTCTGCTTCTCCTTCTCTGCCTCGAAGTCTGACTGCTCTCACATCCTCTGTCTCCACTGCTGGGCTCCGTCGACGTGAGGGATGATCTATGGTGCTTTGTTTATCACTGGCCATGGTCACTTCTCTGGAATGCAATTGGCTGGAACTACACCGTGTGGGTCCTGCACCCTTCGTCTCTCTCTCTCTCTCTCTCTCTCTCTCTCTCTCTCTCTCTCTCTCTCTCTCTCTCTCTCTCTCTCTCTCTCTCTCTCTCTCTCTCTCTCTGTCTCTCTCTCTCTCTCTCCCCCCCCCCCTTCTCATCTCCCTGTTTCGCTGGCTTTTGAAAAGAACTGGGGTGTCCGAAAAGTCTTTATCCCTCGCAGTCCTTTTTTTGTCATGGTGTTTTGCATGAGAATGTTAATGGCACGTGTTGTTCCCAGGACTGTTGATCGATTGTTTAGATAGATTTGAATATATTTAATAATTTGTGCATACACAATGATGTATTCCCTTATTCTTGTTTTGCTGCAAAATTTTGAGTTGGCATCCTCGTCTTTTGACAGTAATAGTGTTTTTACAACCAAAAACTTAAGATGATGAAATTAGTGTTTCCACATTTTTAACCATATTGACGTAAATGGACAACCTGATGCACACTTTGTGGAGGAAATTTGCTATCTAAATAAAGCTACCTTGCTTTGCCTTACAGAATGATATTGTTTGAGTAAGACACATTTATTATATTGTAATGTTTCCGTCAAACACCTCAGATTGTAGAACTCTCTCTCTCTCTCTCTCTCTCTCTCTCTCTCTCTCTTTTCTGTTTCCAAAATTAGCGTGAATTCGGGATCAAATCAAACTCAAACGCAAATTCTGTTTTCACCCACTTCTTGTCTATTACCCACTATTTGAACTTTACCTTCATCAAAAGTTGAACTCCCTATTAAATGCACTGGTCGCCTGGTGGAACACATTAGGAACTCTGTCCATGCTTCGCTGTTGATATATGCAAATTGAGTGAAGCAGCCATCAAGTGTTTCGAAGAACGTTTAGCTGTGTGTCCATGTATGTGTGTGTGTGTGTGTGTGTGTGTTTGAGTGCGTGTTTATTTATGCGTTAGTGTGCATGTATATGTGTGTTTCTAGATAAGTGGGAGGACAGTGTGTGAGGTTTTAGCTATGGATTACAGGTCTCAGAAAGGTTTCTATCCAGACTGCTGACTGACAAGAGTTGATGGGATTACAGGCAGCATGTGTCTGCCCAAGCCACCCACACCTCTTCCAATCGGTGACCGGGCGCCCTAGATGGAAAGTTGCTTTTGGTTTGTGTGTGTTTTGGTGTGAATTGGCTTTACACTACAAATAAAATTTTGAAAGTAACACCAGCTGTATGACATATTAAACATATAATTTTTACAAAATCATCATACAAAATCAGAAATAGGGATACAGTACATTGGAGACGGTTTCTATTGCCCAAATTACAATTTGAATTCAATCGACGCCATTGGTCTACTTAATGCAATCTGAGGCATTTATACATTTTGTAGGGCTAGAAGGAAGCTTGTACCTTCCCAGATTGTTCAATTCTCATTAAATTTACTATGGGAGAGTGTGACGGATGGATGATCATGTGTGATCATTCTGTTATTCTGAAACATTTGGAATGTTGAGTGTTGATTGGGAAAAAAAAGAAATCTGTTAAAGCAAACCAAAAATTTTTTTTACTTCCTCAGTGATTAATTCATTCCAGGTTGTAAAACTACTGTAAACGCTTACCTTTTTGTGGTCATAATTAGGCATGTCATGGTCCGATCATGTGGTTGGAAATCAGGACCGATCACGGGGTTTTTCAGCTGATTGCGGATACGGGGCAGAAAGTTCGTTTTTCTTCATATTTTGGCATTTCATAGGTCACAAAGTGACCAAATAATCCTAAAATATACGTACCTGGTCAAATGGAGCAGCCACATCTAAATTTTGTAAAACACAATGTTACATTTAATTTTTATGAGGGTGGGGGGAGGCAGGGGCGGTCAGATTGAGAGTAAGATCCACATGCATGCACAATGCTTTCCATCCACGGTGCAGCAAAACATAGATTTTTTGAGTAAAAAGGTGACAAAAAAAACCCAAAGTGAAAATTGGGTAAACCAAAATAATCTGCTTTCTCTGACATATGGTCGCCTCACTAAACGGCATAATGTTTGAGAGAGCGACAGATAGGTTAGAAATTGTCACATATCCAAACAACATAATTTCAAAGAGAAATTTAAGAAATGTAAATTATTTGGTTAGAAGCAAGCTTGTTCCCCATTGGTTGCAATTAACGAGGTCATAAATCAAAAGTGTGTTTTTTTTAGTTGAGAGAAGGCAAGCGGGTACCCACCGACTACTTAGCTGCGTCCACTTGTCGTTCGAGCCTGCGCACGCTAATAAATAACAATGTAATGTATTTTTTATCATTAGATAAATCAAATGCAACAGAGGAATCAATCATTCTATGTTAATGCTTATACGTGCAGGCCATTCCATAAATTGGTGCCATTTGCATCCCCAGGAAATAAAATGTATAGATGCACAAAACAATGACATGAACCATTCATTCTAATAATCTAAATGTCTTGGCGATACTGTATTTGCTAATTTTATGCTAAAAACCCATGAAGAGTTTCAGTACAAAAGCAATGACATAAAATAAATGATGCCTAATATTGACCAATACACATTTTGCGTTGATCAATGCATGTATGTGTATCATCAAATTCGAAGCTAAAGAACAAGAAAAAAGATAACTTGAGTTTATTTCAAGAGTGTTACAAAAAGGAATTAGCAATCTCAATTTCTATACTAATTTGAGACCTTTTGTATGCGTGCTCTTTATTTTAATGCATGCTGTGGTATCAGATATGGACAGATCCTTAAAACCAATACTCATGTGCCAAAAAAGTGTGCTCGGGAAATCCCTCGTCATCATAATCTCAGTTTAAAATTCCCAGGGTCACATTATTTGGTTACTTGGGGCCAGTGGGGAAAGAAAATATGTTTTAAAACATTTTAAGCATGACTTAGAAGGACACGTTACAGGGCCTACCGCAAGTATTCTTGTCTGATTATATTGACATACCGAGTTAATTTCTTTAATCATCTCAGATTTTAAGAGAGTAGGACAAGCATACAACACAAGTACACTTGAATGTGCGTGAAGTGAGCTTGTCGGGTACCTGGAAATGACCATATACTTGTTATTGTTCCCTCGTGCTTTATTAGCAAATGGTGGCATCATCTGTTTTGGACAATGACAAAATAATATCAGCCGGGTAAATCTATTAAGTGAATCGAGAGCACATGCCTTCCACAATCTGTCTATGACTCCTCCTTCACGTCCCTTTTGTTTTCTGTTTCTCCGCATGCCATTGGTTAGCTTGCTTATCACATTGGCTCTGTTGTTGGATATGCTCCTTGAAAATGTGTGCGATTCCACGACGTAATTGCCGTCTGAATCTAACATTGGTTTGAAATAATATACAAGTTTTGGGGTAGGCGGTGAAATAGCATGCTGTGATTCTCCATCTGTGCAATATTGAAATGGGCCGTCCTCCTTTACCATGCTGGCCCAGAATAAGCTTCACCTTAAAGGATCAATTCTTTTATTATTGAAGTCAATCTCTGCAGTGCAGGATAATACATTCTACATTGATCCTCTTCACAACCCCCCCGCCCCCCAAAAAAAAAGCCCTTTATTGCCATTCCTTCCAGCGAGGCTCACATTTAAAAATATATGTGCCACAGAAAAAAGATTTTACAAAGTGACTGGAGGACAAATAAGCCATATAAAACTAGGTATTCATATTTTAAAGGGAAGGAAAGAAGGCAGACAATAAGGATTCACATTTGCCAGCAGGCGTTTTGAATATCATTACCAGCTTTGTGGGGAGAAATTGAAATCCTAAGCATAAATAAAGTACCTGGTAATTAAAAACTGTGTCGCAGCACCAAAGCTTTGATTCTTGACTCCAGAAAGTCTGTGCGTGAATCTACCTACACACGCATATTACAGTCATCGCAGCAATGGCGTCTGACACAAAGCAAAGGGTGCTTGATTTTATGTTTAGGACAGACTTCACTCACAAGGTATCTTTTTTTTTTATGTAATGTGTGTCACGTTGTTCTTGTCATGTGCCAACAATGTCGGGGCAGACTTCTCTGTATTTCCATTTAATAGTCATTTAGCACGTTTCAGATGAGATAGAATTGTGCTATTTATCTTTCCAATCACATACGGCGATCATGTTTCAACAAAATGGGCTGTCTGGTTCTGAGTCGTTTGCGGTCTGCAAAGCAGCCACAAACAGCTTGACATGGCTGTATCCCATTCAAACCCTGAAGCATGAGTTCCAGACTGTTATTGAACAAATTTGTGCCAGCAGTTGAGGACTTTAATGATCTGGACGCACTGGGGTCTAGTGCTTCACGCCTACAGGCTAGCTACTCGATGCCCAATCAATTGCTTTTTATTAAAATTGTTTGCAAGGCAACACAAATCCATATTGTTTTGCCTCAGACTCGGGCACCCATGTGAAATATGTTGGTCATATTTTTATATATGTTTTTTCCAAATGAATGAAGACAATGATTGTTGGATATGGATGAGAATCAAATAGAGGGGCAGCGATTTGGCATTATTGGAATATCCATTTCAGTATTGATTTTCATAAGAGATGCATCGGTGATGATCTTGTTTTGGCTTCCCTCAACGGGGCTGAATTACACAGCATATTATCCCTGGTATTAAGGCAAAATTAATAACACAAGTAATTATAATACTTATGTCTAATGATATGCTGTGAGGGCCCTATTGATTCCGTCGAGATGCATCTCGTGGAAAAAGCTTGGAGTGTTGCCTGACGACAGGCGCTGCCAGCGAGCTCAGCCCTGGAGTGGCTGCATGTAAAATAAGATCAACTGCCGAATACAAGCCTCAATCTCCATTGAATGTCATTTTATACTTTAAATACAATCTGTGGTCAGTGATTAATCTCTGTTATCTGTTTGCAGCCCTCTCAGGCTACTGGCTGATGTGCTTTGCCGCACAACATCATTTTGACTCCATTTGTCTGATGATGAAATAAGAAATAATGGAGATTTTAAATCAATTCTGCTGTAAAATCTTCACCCAAACAATGACAAAATTAGACCTTCCAGACTTTCCCACATTTCATTTCAGTCCCATCATGGGTGTTAGTGATACCTTGTGTTTAAAACATAACATGCTGAAAACTTTATGTATAATAAATTGTGTAATACTGTAAAATGTGTGGACAGGTTTAATGAATGCCAGGCACTCTTGTGAATTGTGAATCTTTTGTCCTGCACCTCAAAAAATGGTGACATGGTCTTTTCTACTCTGATTGTCTTTTATCATCTTAGCTTGTTGTGTTAGCGCTGTTATACTGTCTGTAGTACTACACTTGATTTCTGTACTGGGTTGGATATATGCATGGATATATACATTCGGAGTGGAAAAAGTTTTTCAAGAATTTACTACACCAGCTTGTCTTTTTTTCTGTCCAGAAATTCATCTTACCGGTAATTATCATTCCAGTTCATCAAATGTCTTCAGTGTCACTGCGGTTGAGAATGGATGTGCTGCTACCTTTGAGGTGAGAGGACAGTGAGGTGCAGTAGCAAATACCAGCCAAAAGAGGGCAACATGATGTCAGTTTTGTCCTCCCCCCACGCCCTCCTCACCCTCCACCCCCACCCCAACTCACCCACCGCACCTCAAAAGTCCTTCCACAAAGCAGTGCAAACTCAAGGAGGAACCGGGTGAGGGGAGAAAGAATGTGGCGGGGGGTTGTAGGTGCTGGGTTAAACGTGTAAGTAACAATAATTTACATTTACGCCTGGAACGGCTTCCCTGCGCTGTCAGTCAGCAGTTCAAAGCTCCCCTTCATTCTCTTGGCAACAAAGCGGGTCGTCTTGTCACATAGGCACCAGGTAGCAAAGCAGCGGATGAAGTTCTTCACAGTCAAGGTTTCATTATAGAACACCTTGCCTCAGTGTGGTGACCCGCTTCAAAAATAAAAGTGTGATGAGAGAAATTAAACATAATATGCTCGCCGTCTTGAAGTCAAAGCCCTCATCATCTCGCAGAAGTGGTGGTTCTCCACACCCGAAAGTGACTTTGGGCCTCAGACAAGGTCGTTCGCATACAAAAGCTTGTGGCGCCTTTTGATAACTTTAGAGGTGTCAGATTTGCATCTGTGCTCTCACTCAAAAACCATTTCCCATTCGACCATTCTCATGAGTTGACTTGATGGTCAGAGCTTTTGTGCTTTATCGAAAAAAGGCACAAAATAGCAGTAATAGATCAGACGAAACGACACCTTTTGCCATTGCTTGTATTTTCGGCTGTAAAAATCTCACAGCCCATTTGTTCTCTGATGTGACAGCATTGATGATATGATGACAGATGTCTTACCAGCCCACCCCTCGGTGCCAACAACCACCACCCACCCAATATCATCTCCCCTCTTATTCCACACACACACACACAGAGGCGCACAATGAAGCGCAATGCCCGGTTCGGCTGCGAGTCGACTGCAGAGCACATCTGCATTACTCTACTCAGTGGACCCCAAACCCCTCCTTTCCCAACCCCTTGGATGCCTTTCCCCAGTCCTCCCGTGAGGAAAGAGACTGATAGTCCTCTTTGGCACAGCACTGCCTCTTTGTTCTCAGCCCGGACGGCTATAAAAAGTCATTGAGGCAGGGTCAGCTGTATTTCACTCACTGGCCAGCAGAGGACGGCATGTCATGCACGGCATCACAGAGCTTGTGGCAGAGGAGAGAGAAAGCCTCTGTGGCAACGTTTATTCTTCATATTGACACCAGCTGTGCATAACTTACACGAGTATTTGTTAGCTGTTATTAATAGAAACAAGCCCTAATTGCATGTATCCTAATTGGTTTCACATGCAGTACCAGTGTAGCAGTACTCACGGCAATGCATAATACTGTAAGCGCTGCTGGTAATACCATTTAATTACACTGGACATGCACCTTAATAGGCCTTCAAAAAGAAATTACATGCATATTTCCACTCAGCTGCATGCGGGATTTTAGGGCTGCACGGGCTATTCAAACAATAAATTGCGTGATTGACAGGGGATGAATCTGTGACCATTTTGAGAAGCAATGCTACGCGGATTGATGAACATTCACTTTTCATTTCGGGATCAAATGTAACTGTGGCCTACTTATTAATTAACATATTTTTCCTTAACTGTCACTCTCCGCTTGTCTGAAATTGTGAGCTTTATTCAATATTCATTTATCCTTTGTTAATGATATAAGATAATTAGTCACACCCTTAGAGATAGTCAACATCTGGTTGAGTGATTCCATTCAATTTGTTTCGTAAAAGGAACAATCCCCTCCCCCCGAAACAACTATTCTTGGTTATACTGGCTTGATGCTAACCTGTACCTTTGACCTCCCCACATGTCTCATGAACACACACACACACACACTCACCTGAACTCTGTATCTTTCACTACCACATTTTTCATCCCACGCATGCAGACAACATCAGGTGAATTTAGACACAGTATGTCAAACTAACTCTTATCAAACAAACACTTGAAACAAAACTGTCTTTACAAGTACATACTCTACTTTCTTTGTATTCTTTGTGATACTCCATCTCGGCTAATGGTTATTCGGTGCTGACTTCTGCTGAATTTGTCATTTTGCTTCTTGTAAGATGGAAATGTGTGTGTGCATATTTATCATTATTGCCCCCCCGTCTCCCCGCCTCCCAAACCCATGCCAGGTTTTTGTAGAACATTTAGCTAATTGATTATCACATGCCTTGGCCTTATCAGCAAACCGTTATTTTGTAAATGAATATTCAAGAGAGATTTTTCCTCTCATTGCCTTTGTACTCCATTATTTGTGGACAAAATATGCAAACAGTGAGAAAGGCAGCTTGCTTTTCTGCTTCACTGCCTAATTACATTTTGTGCTTGCACCTATACACAGACGCGACGTGTATTCATAGCGGAGGAGAATGAATTCACACACTCCCCCGACTGCAATCGTATGCCAGGCATCTGCTTATGAAGTGTCGCTTTCTTCCAGGATGGTACTGCAACTAACACCCCCCCCCCCCACCACACACACACACACACACACACACACACACACACACACATACACACTCACACACACACACACTCACACACCCGCCCCCACACATCCCACCACACTCCAGCACAAACGGAATAAGAAAGATCAAGCTTGGGAAAAGGACAGAAAGAAGCTTAATCGTTCCTGTCTTTTTCAGACCACCCCTCTCCCCGTCCCTGCTTGCCCCCCCCCTTCACTTTTCTCCAAAATCCATGGATCATTGTGTGATCAATTTGACTTGTTTATGTTTATGCTGCCGCCATATTTGTGAGAAGCCTTGTCACAAGAGAGGAAATATATGGCAGCCTCAAAAGGAGAAAGAGAAGTGAGTGAGGGAGGAGAGGAGAGGAGGGGTGGTGTCTGACAGGTGGAGTAGGTGGTGCGGTGGGATCGTGGAAGGTGGAATGGGATGACAGTGACATACCGAAAACAAGAGGGGGGACAGAGAAGAGGGATTGGTAGAATTGTTCGTATATTTTTTTTAATCAGTGTCGTTCCATTTCATCAGATAAGTAGGTACCTTTTGAGGTTGGTAGTATATTCTGGTGCCTACCGCTTATACTTTCAAAAGACTGCCAAATAAATACCACTACATGTGTCAAACCACAGCCCGTTCGCCTGCCTAGTTAGGTGTTCACAGCTAATCATGCCTGGCAGAACATTCTGCTTTAATTTTGGGCGTAATGGCGATGAGAGGGGCAAAATGATACGAAAAAAGAGTGGAGGAGAGTGGAAGCAAGAGATGAGGGGAATGAAACAAGGTAAAAAAAAGACAGGAGAGAGAAGCTGGGAAGGTGATTAGTTGTACTGGCGGATCTTGGCGGTGGAGGAGGTTGGAACACTAATCCTTGCTTTGGTTGGAGACATTTTCACGCAGTAGGTCCCTTCTTTCCGCCCCCTCTCAATTTTAAGCCCCGTGTCAAGCTCAAGCCCTTCTTTTCCAGTGCTCACTTGCTCTCATTTCCTCTGCCTTCTGGCAAGCCCTGCTATTTATAAAAAAAAATCATTTTTCTTTTCCTCTCCCTCTCTTTTCTCCTTTAATTCTTTCCTGGCGTGTCTGATTTTCTGCCCTGCTTAGAGAAGGTGCCTAGATGAGTGGCAGTCAGCCAGGGATCGGTTCCTTTCTTGCGCTTCCTCCTTCTCCTCCTCTTTCTCTTGCTCCTCATATGTGGCCACATGCTGCAAGCACCCAAACGCTTTACGTATCAGATTTACATTGTAAAACAGTAGCGGCTGTTGTATATTGATGACGAGCTCACATTAGAATCATTTCTGTTGTTTTCCATAACCAGTGTGCTGGAGTGATGTGAATTGGCCCTATGCCCAGGCAATAAGCCCTAGATGTTGTAGTGTGACATCATTTATCCACTGCATTATTTGATTGTTTTGGCTGGTTTTGAACTTGATGGATGTCGTTGTTGTCTCTGAAAATGACGAACGTCCACTTCTTCAGCTTACTCCTTTCTGCTCAAATAATAAAAATATATGTATTTAGCTCTATGGCTCTATCGTTGCTTGTGAAAGCATATCAAATACTGCTTTAAATCTATATATTGTGAAATGTTTATTACAGCTAAGTACCACATAACGAAGCTTTAGACAGATACGCTGCCAATAAAGAAAACTGCATTTTTTGCATTTACATTCATGCCAACCACTCCAGGGCCTGTCAATGCTTAAGGCCAAATTTCATCCAAACGGCCATTGATTTGCTCGTCCTTTGGCTTTTCCCTGGTTTGGGAAATGAATCATGGCTTTTTTTATTTTTTATTTTTTGCTGTTCTCACTCTTGGCATCATTTCTTGAATCCATACACTTATCGTTTTCCATAAATAACAGAGCACAACCCAACTTGGAATGGTATGTAGTGCAGGATGCTTTTGTTCTCAAAATGACAGCAAAGGCCAGAGGTGCCTCACCCGAACACACTCTCACACACGCGTGCACACACACACACACTAACAACCACACACACATTTATGCAGGCACAAGTTCAAGTTTGCCAGTATATTCACAGATGTAAGAGAAAAACAAATAAACTATACTCCCTCATAAAGTAATAAAGTTTAAGATACACATGTCTTATTCCGCACTAACCTTTACTCTCCTCTTTATTTCCCTGCTCCTTTTTCTCCACTCTTCCGCGGCAACAGAAGGCACAATTAATTTCCCTGTGACCTTATGAATGGCCCAAACAGTATCGGGTCAAATTCCAATGTTCATTAGACTTTCGTTTTATTTCACTATTGTGGATATATGCAACTGGATAATGAGCACCCACAGGGAATGCGAGTATAGATTTTTATTTTATGATGCTTGGGAGGGAAAAAAAAGTTGTAATTAAAGAAAGAGAAACGTCCACCTGCTTAGATTGTAGCTTAAGTGTGAAAAAGAAGTGCGTTGATTGGAGATGGGCTAACATATGCAACATATGGTGCTCATCTGATGTAGTAGGTTGTCTTTTAATGACCTGTATGTCTTTTTGTGTACGTGATCTCATTTAAATGCTGACGCACGCATATAATGAAGACCATATACACAAAGTTACAATAAAAAAATTAAAACAATCTCATTACCTGCAGGGCTTTGAAGCGGGTTTGGCAGCAGGATTTTAGTGTTTCACTTTGTAATCTCTTTAAAATGGAATTTGCCGCAATATATAAACCACAAATTTAAATTACAACGCAGATTTTTCAGGCAGGGAAGGAGTGCCACCTGCATAATCTGTAGCCTTGGTTTATAACGGCGATGCACTCAAGGGCAATTTTTCCAGGTGTGGTTCATGGACGTAAACGGTGTGCGCATCATAACGATGCCAGTTAGCCAATTCATGCTTTATGTTTACCTTTAAATAACCTTCGTCATCCATCAAACCCGTGACCAACAGCTGCAACAGAGCAGTGTCAAAACTCTGAGTGAAATACAGTTCACTCCATGTTTTGTTGTAGTGTTAAAAGAAAGCAGATTGGACATTTGGGTAACCCACCACATACATACCTTTTAGGCATGCAGAGCTGCTTTTTAATCTCTGGCAAATATAATTCCTTTTTAAAACTTTACGGACTGAACAATTGGGAGAAAAGCATGTTTTAGGTAATAACCTAGCCATATCTTCTGTTTTCCTACCTCCAATTTGGAATGTTAAAACTCCTTTTCACATTGCCAAATATTTTGACAATAAAGTGACTAATTGGCGCAATTGGAAAACAGAAATAGTTTTGCTATTTTTTTAAATCTCTGTTCTGTGATATCAATGGGCATGTATGTGTGTTACGATTTTTTTTAAACCTGGAAATGTACTAAAATGCATACTTTAAATATAGCTATGATGCATCCACATAAATATATTACCTGACTTTTCTGGGATTTTTCTTGGGCTATTTCATCTGTTGCAGTATGAGTCAAGTTATCACAACACACATTTGTATATTCAACCCATAAAATTAGGAGGAGTGTTATTTTCTACAATTGTATATTTAACCAGGATGCTTCAATGTTAGCAGATACCATACCAAATGGCGGGTGGGGGGGGGTGGGGGGCTAACAGCTGCAAATCGATTCTCATCATGCACCCCAAATGATACGTTCAAATAAATGACTCCTTTTTAAACGTCACAACACTAATATGTGATATCATGGGTGTTGATATCTAAATTACTTTCATTGCTAAGTAAATCAAGATGAAGGCGCTAGGTAAAAGAGCCCAAAGGGCGCAACACAAGGTTAAAACTGCATGAAAAGTCGGAGCTCTGCTTTTAGTGCTCATCCAAAGTATTTTAATAGAGTCGAATTTCAAAGTTTTTCTGATTGCAGTATTTTCTGTTTCTGGTGTCATACAATGGAACAAGTATAAAATACTGAATGAAACGTGGCCAAGTAAGAACGCTGTTACCCGTTGCTATCTCGAAGCCATCATCATGGTCACTGCAGCTCTACTGAAACCAGGGACGCATTTCATCTGGAGAGCACACGGACTAAGGTGATGGTACAGCCGCTAAAGCTCTCCGTCAAACAACAGAGGAGACAGAGTGAGGGAGAAAAACCTCACACTCGATACATGACAGCAACACTCTTGAACTGCAAGGCGCAAGTTTGGGCGCTTCTTTGGAGAAAATACACCTTTACTTGGTAAAGAGAGCAACAAAGTCGTGCGGTCAGAGGAGGCAGGTGAGGAAGAGCCGCACCTCTGAATGCGCATTGCATTGCGCAGTCATCACAAACTGGGTTGATACATGCATCTGGCACGTGCTGCTTGCCGTACATCTGCACGTCGCCAATATAACGTTTGCAGATACATTTATTGGACCTGTTTTCCTAAGTCTGGCTAATGTTTTTAAACCATTAAATTTAATGTTTTTTAGTGACATATTTAGATGTGCTGATGGGAAATAAAACCGGAGTGAAAAGGCACAGGTTGCGGCAGATCGTTCTCTGCCGCAATTAAGAGGGCGTACGTGAGCAAACAGGTACGATGTGATGTTCTTCTGCGCAGAGGCGCCAGGCGAGTCAAGTGCGATCGTTTTTTAAATTTGCTACGCCGGACTGCCAACATGGAAGAAAAGGATTATATATCGAAGCTTAAAAACTTCTCAAAAAGTGGACGTGATTAACACAGGTAGACCAACGGCGGAGCGAAAAGGTTTGCTTCAAACTACGGGACAGCCCGGACAACTTTTCAAACGGAGTGGTACAGCCGAAAAGAACGGCGATGTGGCTGTCCTTCGAAAACCCGTCTTTACTGTTTTCCCTGCCTTTTGTTCTCAACTTGTGACAATGTCTGGACTAACATGGGATATTGTGACATGAAAAGTGCAAGGATCGATTTGGCATTAAACGAACAGCGGAGGCTCAATGTTAGCATCCGCAATGCCAAGGTAAGGGAAAACCGAGAGATTCTGAAAGACCTCATTCATGCAACCTGCTTTTTCGCTAAACGGGAGTAAGCATTTCGTAGTCACGACGACAGGGCAAGCTCTTCTAATCGTGGCGATTATGTAGAACTATTACATGCTTTTGCTGAGAAAGATGAGAGGTTAGCTAGACATTTGGACTCATCCACGGTGATTTCTGGCTTGTCCAATAGAATACAGAACGATATAATTGAAGCTTTCGGTGATGTGATAATAAATGATCTTAAAAGGGAGATCAATGCTGCCCCATTTGTTGCCATAGAGTTGGACGAGACTACGGATATCGCAAACAAAGCACAGATCTCTGTTATTTTGCGCTTTGTAGCCAAAAGTGAAGTGGACTGTGGTGATGGAAGCATTTTTAGGATTTGATGACGTAAGTGATGATAGGTGATCCCCTGCTGTAGATGTGCATGTCTTGGAAGTGTTGGAGAAAACAGCTGTGTTAAAAAACTAGTAACGCAAACATATGATCCCGATCGCTGGGACAATGATACTCAAATGATCGTCACTGGATATGATCGATGGCTGTCAAAACCATCGAAATGCTTATAATGATGGCATATGAGGGCATTTTCAGTGAAGCTGATGCACTTTTTAGAGCGCTGCAAAACAAAGTCATGGACATTGGATATTGTTGTGCGCGAACCCACGACACCATCGGAGTTGAACGCATGAGACAGGACTTTAACACACTGTATGAGCGATTTGAGCATAAATGCAGCACACTTTGCCTAAACGACAGTGGAAGAAATCAGTCGGTCAGAGATGAGAGACAACAAATGTTCGACAAGATTATGGACAACATCAGTGTTCAGATGAAAGCTAGGTTTGATCATTTTGTGAGCTACCTTTCCTCGGTTTGGTCGACTGTACAAAATTTAATGAGATGTCACAACATTTTGATGACACCAAACTGCAGAGCCTGTCAAAATCTTATAACAAAATGGATTAGTCTAAGAAAAATACAATAGAATATTGAACCCTGGAGAAGCCACGGGGTCAAATTTTGGATATGAAATAACCAGTAGCCAATTGAATAAGCCACTGTTTTTGGTTGATATATTTGTAAATTTGACACTAAAGGAGTCGGTGCTTCACCAACCATGAACCTGACCGCACGTCACTGCTGTGACTAACAGGAAGTATCTGCTCAAATGCACTGTATGTCATGTAGTGTGAGGTTAAAAGACGTGCTTCCATGTGTAATTAATGGGTGACTTTCCTATACTATTTAAGTATAAGTATTTCAATTACTTGGACCTATACAGTACACTTATACAGCACCAAGCAAGGAGGTGACCCAACTGATGAGTCCACCTCCCAACCAAAGCACCAGCTCCAAGGAGTCTCCTGGGCCTCCAGGAGCCCGTTAGCTCACAAGCTAGCTAAAGGCGAGTGACCCTTGTGGCATTTAAAGCCCATAAATGACAAGGTGGATGTATCGCTTTATCTACAATACCTCACTCTGTGCATTTGACAGATTATGACCCTGATTACATAACCTCATACCGAATTCTGCTCAAGTAAAGGTCTTTGTTGTTCTGCCGAGCATCTCCGATTGCTTTTTCCATGGCAGTCTCTTCTTGACATTGTTCCATGCGTGTATCTTCATCTCACTCGGCATCCGTCGTAATGGTTTGCTTTTCGTGGCTGTCGGACCTTGGTTCTTGCTCCACGGCATCCTAAGGTCAACCGTTTCTGTGGTGGCCTCGAGCCCCAGCTCCAACTCAAAGGAAGCAGACATGCCTTTCTTGTAGCCGGTCCACCAAAGCTCATTCATGCCTGGCTCAGACAACTCTCACCATGGCCATTCACCTGAACTACCTTAATGAGCACTATGTGCTTGGTGGTGAAGTGGTCTGCTGGCAGGCGAGCCGAACACAATTTGTTTGATTTTGCAAACTGGCCCCTATTGGTTTCTTCCTGTCATTCTGGTTGAAGTCCAGGACATTCTGTTCAAGACTGTACTCCCTTTCTAGTATTTGACTCCAGGCTTTCTTCCGCTCACCCTGTTTTTTTTGTCTATTTTTGTTCAGTGTTTCATCTTTTGGATTTTCAGTTAACATACTATAACATTTGCTCGGATAATTTCAGTTTGTGTGATGTGATTTAGTTTTAGTTTTCTGATGTCTGTACTGATTGCTCATGAAGTCGGTGTCTCCGCCTGGTCTCATCAGCCTTGCTCTCATTGTGTCATCAATAAGCTGTCTCGAGTTTGGTTTCACTCGATTTTGGTCTGTATGCAGTTAGTTCACTGTTTGTCATTCAGTTACTTTCTGACTGTCACATTGTCATTGTCACAAATCCTGTCATTCCCAATTTTGGGGATTTTGCTGTTTGAAGATTGTTTTTTCTGTGCTACCGGGTACCTTGTTTGCTGTTTGTTGTAATACGTATTTATTTGTGCTTGCGTCAACCTTATACCTGTACACCACCATGACAAGCTCCCTAAATGTGACAGAGATGCTCCCTTGTAGGCTTTTAAATGGCTGTTATTTTTATTTTATTTTGATCCAATAATGGCTCTGAAGAGCATTTCTCACACACACACACCCACACACACACACACACACACACATTGTTATGATGGAACTCTCACGTTATATAAAGAAATCTGCTCTGTAGACAATTTAACCGATAGAGAGGGCACAAAGATGCCTGTCAATACATTAACCTTTATGTACTGTACTGTAATATGCTTGGCATCAAGCAAAGTTTTCTATTTTCATTTTTTACACCATCTCGGCTTTTCATACTCAAGTTATTTATTTTTTATTGATGGATAGATGATCCATCAATTGTTTAGTCATTAGCTGTTAAAATCCTACCTGTCACAATGGCCACCAATTTAATAATTCTTACTATAGCTCTGTCAAATATCTTATGTGACTGTATTTTGCTATAGGTGAATACAAGTCCATTCATATTACACTTTTGTAGCTATTTAAATTTAACAAGCAAAATACCTTTGAACATTTGTTTCAATCCTGTATGTTAAGGTGTTTAAGGAGAATTACACCATTCTGTATTTTTCTTCCCACAATGTATAAAGTCTTCATGTGTCTCATTAAAAAGTATAACATGCTTCGGTCAAAATAGACCCCCAAAATGAATAATGCGCACTCATCATTCTTTTTTAACCGCCCTGTTGAAATCAACCTGTTCTGGAGGTTGGGATGCGTTCTTCATCCCCAAGCCACCAATTTATATGAGTCAATACATGGAAAGAGACGGCCCAGTGGACCAGTGGTTAGATTCCGGTTATAGCCTTCCTGCGTGGAGTTTGCATGTCCTCCCCGTGCCTGAGTGGGCTTTCTCCTGGTTCTCCTGCCCTCCACATTCCAAAACAATGCATGGCAGGTTGATTGAAAACTCAAAATTATCTGTAGGTGTGAGTGTGAGCGCAGATGCTTGTTCGTTTCTGCGTGCCCTCCAATTGGCTGGCAACCGGTTCAGTGTGTCCCCCGCCTACTGCCCGAAGACAGCTGGGATCAGCTCCAGCACGCTCCGCGCGTCCTTTGTGAGGATAAAGCGGATCAGAAAATGGATGCATGGATGGACTAGATTAGATTCAGTTTTTAGTGTGTAAGACTTGGTTTACATGGCCTTTTTTTACCGGAGTGACCAGGGGCCTTGGAGATCCACTTTCTAGCTTTGTCCTTCGCAAACTTCTAAGCTTCAAGTCAGGGTGACTGAAAACAAATGGAACAGAACATTTAGGGGAGTGTGTGTGTGTGTGTGTGTGTGTCAGTTGAATGAGAAGGAAAGGAACAGGGAAGAGTAGCTGATATGAGGTCTTCTAATGGCGGAGAGAGTGCAAGAAGAGGAAACTGAGTGAAGAGGTAAAAGGAGGGACCGTACAGTTCTGATAGATATTGATAGAGATTGTAATGAATGTGGTGAGGGCATGGCACCCTAAAGCTCTGTAGTGGTAATGCAGGGTGACAGTGTATTTGTACTAATAACCCTTAAAAGTGGTGATAAAATACCCCACTCCTCTACTGGAGCCCCTGATGGATGCGCTGGGAGTAATTAAACTCCATTAGGCTGTGGGACCACTTACCATGCATCTGTGTGTGTGTGTGTGTGTGTGTGTGTGTGTTTGACCATCTTAAGTACTACTCCCCTCAGGGATCGGGCTATTCCAGATAGAAGGGCAAGCGTGGAGCCATTGTCTGCAAATTTGAGCTACATTTAGTGCAGTATCACATAATATCCATAAGATCACACATGCCCCATGCAGTAAAGTCCATGGTAGCTTGTTTCAACATAATCAAAATCAGAATCATGTTTGTTGGCCAAGTATGTAGAAAACACAAGGAATTTGTCTACACTAGTATTACAATAACAAGCAACGACGACAAACAAGGACAAGACATATAAGTATCGAAAGACTTTCAGAAATGTAAGGGTACCATTGTGTCGTAGTACCATCCACTGACAGCTGTGCGACAATGTGCAGAGATAACGTGATCAGTGGTGCAGTACAATACTATGACGGTTGTGCAGTTGGTGCAGATAATCGTTGCACCATTTTTTAAAGTGACCAGGAGCAGTCATTGTAGTACAACTTTAGGTGTGCAATTACCGTATCTTAGCGTGTGTGTGTGTCTTTGAGTGCTTTAGAGAGCTGGAGCTACAATGCTCATTGCGGTAAAACTGTTCCACAGCGGTGTGCAAAAATGCAAAGAGCCACTATGGATTTGAGTTACTGTTTAAGGAGTTAATGGCGAGAGAGAAGAAGCTGTTTGAATGTCGGCTGGTTTTGATGCACATCGTTTGGTAGTGCTTGCCTGAATCGAATACCTGGAAGAGGTGGTGGACAGGGTGTGGTGCGGTCTAGTTGTATTTCCTGTGCCCTTGTCTTGGTTCTTGCAGTGTTCAAGTCCTCGAGAGTGGGTAAGGCAGTGCCAATGATTTTTTTTCACCCCACAATCCTAACTGGCTGTCGCAGTCCAATTTTGTCCTTTTTATGCCAGATTTTATCAAGGCACTGACAGACAGATTCAGTGCTCCGCTAGCGGACAAGTATTAATGTTTTGGACTTTCTAATTTGAACCCTTCTATTGCGGTGAAGTGTTGTCCATATGCCATATAGACACTTTTTAATGCCTCTTCTGATCTGGGATAATAAAGACTATGGCTGCAATCCACCAATAAACTGTGGGAAAAATAAGACAAAGAAGAAGAAGAAGAAGAAAAAAAACTTAAAAATTAGCACATTTTATTTTTAATACTTAATTTGAGCTGGACACATCACTTAATAAAGTGTGTCACCAGTACAGAACAATAATAATGACGTCGTGACAGATTGACTGAAATTTACCAATGGTCCAAAAATAGCGGTGATTGTTGAAGTTTACGGTTTTAAAATAGCGGCTGTAATTTAGCAATGATGGTAGCTTAGTTAAAATAATGATAAAGGATTGCCAAATACAGTTTAGTTTGGCTTGAAATCCTGATGGGTTGACAAATGACGAATAATGGGCCATCAAAATTCATTACGTGCCCAGCTCTGATGTTCACCTGTATAACTGCACTTTGCACACGCCAATGTCATGCACAGACTCCAGTGAGTCCATTTCTGCTTCTCCAATGTCGATCATGGGTGCACTTCGACCACCTCGATCTTAATAATATAGGCAGCTACGTTCCATGCCGTAATGGCGTATAACGACGCAAACACAGACGCCCCCTTACTCATTCTACCCATTTAAAGTCTAGGAAAATACCAATGGAAAGAAAACTTCACCCACATGTGCAATTAAGCTGCACTTTTTGCTAGACTTGTGCTGGGCACAAAAATAGGGACCCTAATGATTATTTTACACTCTGCAGCATAAACCAACAAAGCAGCAACAAATACACAGTAATGCCAACATTTACATTTTTTTTTTAAATAACCGAACTAGAACTTGTCGACCTAGTGCAGAGGTTCTGTGCAGTACAAGAAAGCGATCTTCAACACCAAAGAAGCATGTACAAAAATGTTTTAAACTTCTCATAATAAACTTACCTCTACCCATATTTACTTGGATAAAGGTAACTTTTTTTTCACCTTAGTTTGAAAATTGCCATACTATATTGGACAATTAGCTGTCATAAAAAAACAAAACAAAACGATGATAAAATTAATAATAGATTACATTTCTATACTGCCTTTCAAGGGACCAAACATTGCTAAACAACACTGTAAAGAAGTTCTCTTTAAAATAACAGTTCATTATTGGCATGAGGGACAACAGTGTTTTACTCCATTCACAATGCACCGATGTATTTCAAAAGTATTGTATTGTATTTTGAATTACACTATACTACCTTCGGAAGACAGCAGTTGGTATTGTATTGGAAAATAATTTTACACCTCAACTACTCTTCATTACTTCAGATTTTAACAATATGCTACTGTATTTTGCATCGCAGTGCATGATAGTAAATTAACTGTGTACTTATATTTCTGCAATACATTCATTCATTCATTCATCTTCCGAACCGCTTGATCCTCACTAGGGTCGCGGGGGGTGCTGGAGCCTATCCCAGCTGTCTTCGGGCAGTAGGCGGGGGACACCCTGAATCGGTTGCCAGCCAATCGCAGGGCACACAGAGACGAACAACCATTCGCATTCACACTCACACCTAGGGACAATTTAGAGTGTTCAATCAGCCTGCCACGCATGTTTTTGGAATGTGGGAGGAAACCGGAGCACCTGGAGAAAACCCACGCAGGCCCGGGGAGAACATGCAAACTCCACACAGGGAGGCCGGAGCTGGAATCGAACCCGGTACCTCTGCACTGTGAAGCCGACGTGCTAACCACTGGACTACCGGGCTGCCCTTCTGCAATACACAAGATTCTTTTTTTTTTTTTTTTTTTTAATAATAATGCATCCGAATTATATGGTACTGTAATGTCACACAGTCCAAGTGCCGACAATAGACATTCAAGTACTCGAACATTTACACTCTGGTGGGAGTAAACCAAACCATATTTTAACCAAACTGACTCAGAGAGAGTGGGATTTGAACTGCGTACCCCTTGGTTACTGGACGACCCATTTGGCCTCCTGAGCCACAGCTGCTCCATAATTGGATGTCTCTTGTATTTTACTCTTGTGCTTCTGACTTAAGCCTATCAGCCAGATTATTAGTGGCAGGGGTGGAAGTTAACAGCTAATTATCTTGTAATGGCTAGTAGGATAAAGGTGGTGTTGAACAAACAGAAGAGAATTGCAGTACTGTATGTGTAAGTGACTGAGTGGTTCGCACATCTACCTGAGAGTTTTGAGGATGGGGTTTCGAGTCCGGGCTTTGGCCCTTCTGTGTGGAGTTTCTATGCTCTACCTGTGCTCTCCCTTTGCATTTGCACACAGTTGTCCACGTGCCGTTGAACATGTATTAACTCATTCAGTACCAACCAAATCTGAAAAGACGTTTAAAAACATCTTTGGGAGTGAATGAGTTCTGCTGAGGACATGTCACTTTGAAATGCTGCCTTTGTTGTTTCATTCCGTGATCCCACTGCCGCTGGTAGGAATTTAGCCGCCAACGAGTCAAAGCTTGTGACATGAGGCGAACCCAACTCTGCATCTTCACATAACCCTGTTTCTTTTGATCCAGAATTTGGAACAGAAGTTTGTCAGCAAAAATAAATAAAATAAATCAGTTTATTTACTGCCACACTTTTGTGAGTGGATTAATAATTTACTTGGGGTTTCAAATTTTAGGAGCAAAATGCAACATTTTAGGAGCAGTCTGGAGCCCTGTTCTTTTGACATTCAAATTTCCATCAAGCAAAAAAAAAATTCTTAATTTTTTTTGGGTGACACCAAATAAACAAACAAACAAATAAATGAAATATGGATGGTAAAGTACGGGATAGTAGGATACAAAATCTGCCTAAATATACTGTATATGGAACACATAGTATGAGTCTTGTTTAAAACTTCCCAATATGGACCGGTGGAGCGCTAGAGGTCCACCGTTTAGGGCGTGCAAATATTTGATTCACAAAGCTGGAAACCTATGCTACACTCCTGGCTGTACCCCGTCGTGAGTTGCAGTGAAAGCAAGTTACTGCTATTGACTTCTAGTATTTTGCGGTTTCATGATCGCAGCAACATGCAGTGGCATATGTGTTGCCATGCATGTGTATGCGATGCATCGGTGACTGAGTGGTTAGCACACGTACCTGTGTCACGACTCGGACAAGCCGAGTTAAGTCTGGATCCCAAAAACATAGACGTAAACAAGGTCTCTGTAACAAAAATAGGTTTAATGCTAATAATCGCACCGACAAAGAAGTAACATAAGGCGCTGATCAAAACAAGGACCAGAGAGAACATAAACGAATAACAAAAAGCACTTGCACAAAAGGCAAGGGAGAAAATTAAATACCGCCAATACAAACTAAAACAATGTATCAAAATACACGCGAGCGAAAAGCTAAATCACAAAACCAAAATGGTACTTACAAAAAGCAGGTGTACCGAGAGTGCAAAACGCGAAACACGACGAGGTCACTAGCCAAATATTCCATGAGCAGCGAGAATAGCAATACCAGAAACAATACTCCGACACAGGTGCATAGCAGAAGAGACCTTAAATAAAGAGTTTACAAATTACAGATTGGCAGCAGGTGCGTACTGAAGTCCGCTAATGTCACCTGCTGGCCAGATCAAAAACAGCATCATGACAACCTGAGCGCTTTGAGGATGGGATTTTGAGTCCAGGCTTTGGCCCTTCTGTGTGGTTTGATGTTTCCATCAAGCGAAAAAAAAATATTTCAATCATTTTTGGTGACACCTAATAAACAAACAAACAAACAAATGAAATATGGATGGGAAAGTATGCGATAGTTGGATACGAAATTTGTATCCTCCTGTCTAGTAGTATCTGTCGGATACAGCATCCCCCAAGATGGCGCCTGAGTAGGCAGCCCTCAGCAAGTGCTTTTCAACAGCCTTGCTTTTTTGTTGTTGTTGTTGTTGTCTTTTGTTTTGTCACATGGTGTTTTTTGTTTCATCGTGTAGACCTGATGTGGACTGTTTTCAGCGTTCCACGACATTCGTCAAAGGAGAAGAATCTGTGCTTGGTGGTTGCGCCTTCTTGGCAGCACGCCTGTACTACACAGATTTTGATTGGGAGGAATGTCGGCGTCATTTGACTGTCTGTGCTGGACAGCCCCGGGGCGCTTGTGTTTTTTGCGCCTGTAATGGGCAGCATTTTTCACAGCCCCGTTTTGTTCAGTGGAGATGTCGGTGCTGTTGAACAGTCTGCGTTGGTGCGGCTGGATGGATGGCTGCTGAAGTTGAGGATGAGGAGAAAGGAGCGTCGACACTGAGCGCAGATGCGTATTACGAACTGAGAGTCGCCGCTTGGAATTGAAATGGATTTACATGGGTCTGGGGAAATGAACCAATCTCTTTTTTTCATCAATGGATGCTACAGCTTCTTGTTGACTTTGAAACTTATCTTGTAGCCAACGTGTGCACATTTTGAGCATGACATCTCTGATCCACTGGTGAAAGGATGCTTTGATTCTCTCCTCTTCCATCTCAACCTGCTTTAAACAACAAATTATGTGAGGGAAAAGTAGTTAGGTTTGCACGACTGTCTGTGTTTTATGTTTTTATGACTGTGTTGTGTTTATTATTTTACTTTATGTTAACCGTTTTGTTAACTGTTTTGTTAAGCGCACTGTTACAGCTGCAGCTGTTGTGAAAGCGCTATAGGATGTATTGTATTGTATGTCGCTCTCTCTCTTTGTTGCTGACTTCAGGATATGTTTTCACTCCAAGTTGAGAGGTAGACGCTGGCAGTAATTCCACCACCGTGACGCTCACAAGGAGGAACAGCAGTCCTATTTGTTGTTCTCATAACTCTACCAATTAGTACAAAAGAATGCTAGGATATGATATGTGTAGAACCAATTGAATTGGTCTTTTCACCCTTGCCTCAGTAGTTTTCAGTAATTGAGCCACCGGTTGGTAATTTGGGAGCATAAAGAAAAAGACATCAGCAAAAGTGATGAATAGACTGGACACACAAACATAAACAAACACAGTTTAACAGCACATAGATGCCCATGTCTTTACTGCAGGTGATTCTGGAGGCCTCTCAGCCTGGCAGGGCCGATATGTGCTGTTTCCCTATTTTTAATGACCCTCCGGGGAACCCTTACCTGATGGACCAGCCTAGCCAATGTGTCCAGGTGCAGCAACACAAGTGTTTCATTAAAAATTCAAGCCAACATTTTGGAGCAAAATTCTCAGTTGGCACAGAGTGAAAGAGTGGAGTGATAGAGTGATTTCCTTAAAAAAAACAAAAAAAAAAACAAAAAAAAAACCCCAAATGATGAACAGATGATCCATGACACAGGTCCAAAATTAGACATATGTAGTTATGCATATCTTTTAAGCAGCACAAACAACCTCCAAAATCTATTTTTCATCCATTTTTCTCTCACATTCTGACATAACTTGACCTGTGATTAATTAGTTTACTGTGGCAGTCATGTTTTGTGAGCAGTATATTTCCATTGCTGAGCATGATGATGACTGCAGCTGTGTTCTGGTCTTACTATGCCTTGTAAATGTGTCACAAGTCAATTCAATGTAGTAATTAAATTAAAATGACATGGTCCCATGACATCAAGTAGATAAATATATATAATAATATATATTTATCTACTTTTAACACAAAATTGTGAAAATGTGTGGTCCGTACATCCTTTCGGAGCAGATCTGTTTCACATAAAGTAATACCACATTTCAAACATGTACCTTAGTGGAGGTCTGCACTCTCTGGGTGCCACTCTCAGTTCCCAAATAATTACCAAGCTCTTCAGAGAAATCATTTCCATGATCACACAGTGTTTCAATAACAGTAATTTCATTCAGTGTTTGGTAGCTACAATCACAAGCTTTATTAGAAGCAAATGTAGGATGTGAGTGACACTTTTATCCTTTAAAGTAATGCCACATATTTTTCACATGGGGAAAATCGCTGTTGATTGCACAAGTTGTAATGAGGGTGGAATTGTGCCATAAAAAGAGAATAATTTTATCACTTTAATTATATCCGTTCTTTATTCTTGTATTCATGCTCAAACACAGCCAGGAATGAGTCGGTGTTTGTCTGCTTATGATTGTGTGTGTGTAAACAGCTGGATATGACTAAAGTCCTGAGCTGATGGCTGTTCTGGCATGTTGACATGTGCCTTCAGGTGCAGAGTGTTCTCCATTTCACGCATAAAAGAGTTAGCTCGATCTCGCACACACAAACAACCTGACACACACACACACACACACACACACACACACACACGCACAATAGGCACATAGCAACGCCGTAAATGCATGCAAAAACATCTACCCACGTACACAGACACACAAGGGAGAGGAGGGCTACAAAAGTAGGTGTGTATATCAGCTCCTCAAAGCGAATCCTGTTTGACTGTTTGTCTGTTGTTGCCGGTGTCTGCCGCTTCATTATTACACCTTGCTGTTTTGGAGATGAATAATTGATTCATTGTGTCGTACTGGATGATAATGTTTATTCTTAGTGATTATAATTAACCCAAAAACATCATACAGTATATCACTTCTATAAATGTGTCTGTAACAGCTTACTATATATATATATATATATATATATATATATATATATATATATATATATAATATAAATGTGTGTGTGTGTGTGTGTGTGTGTACACAAACGCTGCATCTGTAGTGTAGTCGTGTGCCGTCGGGGGCCTTCAAGGCCTTCTCTGCAGGCCTAAACATTCTAAGAAACCCCTGAGCTGCATTGAAAAACGTATCCATTTGTAAAATATTGTATAAAATGTATTTCCTACCGTCATTTGTCTAAGTTCATTATTATTTGTCTTTGCAATGCAGCGCACGTAGTGTGTCTTAAATTCTCAGTCAGCGATGCGTGTGAACGGTTGCCCGTATCAATATGCGCCCTTCTCTTACTGCCGACAAGCTCTGGTTGCAATTCGCCTTTCAACCTGAAGTCATGTGACACTGAACATGGGGGGAATGGATGGATGTTGTCATGCAGATAAACGGTACACGATTTTTGTCACCGGGCACTGTGGCTACTGTTTTCCCGGAGTTACTGGCCACTCAGGATTTTGACCAGACAGAATTTTAGGCGCAAATGAAATTGTTTTGGAGCTGAGCAAACGTTCTACAAATTCAAGTACTTTCGCTGGGCGGGTTGAGCAAGTGAGGTAATTACATAAATACCCAGCTATGCAGCAAGGCATGTTCTAAAAAATGTGAACTTTCTGTGTGATTTAATGAAATAGCACTTGCTTCAAAGAGCAAAAAATAAATGTTCAAAACAAATGACAATCTGCATCAAACATAGAACAATTAACATGATACGATGCGAAAGGACAATCCATAGTTTGGAGGATTTATTCAATTTGCATCCGTAATTGTGTGTAATTTACAAACTCATTATTTTACAATTTAGTGCATTTAACAGCAGCTGGAGGGCAGATAAAGGAGGGACTATAGGGGGCTAGCATGGGCCCCTGATGTACCCCAAACGTGATGCAAAGCACTAAAATAATGATGTTCGTCTGTTTCATCTTAAAACGTCAGATTTCAGCAGGGAGAAGCATGAACAATAACCCACCTTCTTTTCACCACCAAAAAGACGAAAGGTTTGACAAAAGGAACCGTCTGGTGATCAGGATGATAATATGATTTGATCTTTGTTTTTGATGGAATTATTCAACCATGACATGACTGTTTTTGAGAGTTAATGAGGGATTTAAGACAAATTGCAAATGCATCTTTTCTACTCATTTCAGTTCCTGTGGGAAAAAAAAACAAAAACAAAAAAAACCCACCAGTCCATGACGGAACAGGCGTGGTGCTTCACTTCGTCTTTTTGGATTCAGGCTTCATCTGCAGGCAAGATGGCCTTGTTAAGCTCTTATAAAGTCTGCGGATTTTTAGGGTATGATTGTACTTAAAGTAGGATTGTGGGTCCTTTAATGTGTCAAACTGTGTGTGTGCGTGTGTTTGTGCGTGCGTGTACGTGTGTGTGTGTGTGTGTCTGCGCGCGCGTGTGTGTGTGTGTGTGTGTGTGTGTGTGTGTGTGTGTGTGTGTGTGTGTGTGTGTGTGTGTGTGTGCGCGCGCATGTGCATGTGCATGTGCATGTGCATGTGCATGTGCGTGCGCACACGCGTGATGTCTTCTCCCCAAAACTCATAATTGATTGTTTACTTTCATTTTTTTTCTTTCTGAGCCTATAAGTATGAAATTTTAATTAGGAGAGCTGACAGGTCTGGTGCATGATCCGCAGCCTTGGATCTATCACCGAAAAAACAAAAAAAGCAAGAAAGACTGGAAGAAGAAGTGTGAGTGAGACTCTTTTCAGCTTTTCTCCCACATCCTCTTCCCTTCCTCCTCATCCTTCCAAACCCCTGATGCGAGAGCCGGACTGAGCAGCAGGTGCCATATTACTGTGTACAGAAAAGCAATTAGGCAGCATATTGGTTGAATGAGGAGTGCATTAATATTAGCAAGTGCATTTGTCAGTGGCGTTTGATGCGAGTCCTTTTCTTTTCTTTCTGCAACATTAAGATTGTGGCGCTCATAAATTCACTGCTTAAACCACCATCTGCTGCGCTGTCAGCCCACACCGAGGAGAGAGCACAGGAGAGAGGAGCCATTTATTCCCTTCTGTCTCTCACACTGGGGAAAGAGTGAAAGACAGATAGATAAGAAGAAATGCATTCACTCCCCCTTTCGCTTTTGTTCCGCCGGGAAAGCCGATGTATTAGGATTTATGGAGATGTTTGGCTCAAACCAAGTGACAGTACTCTTAAATCTGGTTCAATTCTTTTGTGTCTTGAGTGCTATACCTTCTGCTTACCGACACATATGAGGACACATTACTCTACGGTGGACTCGGGAAGGAGATCAATTCTTAAAGACGTAGGAATGAACTCACAACGAACAGTTGAGTTTGCAATTACTGTACATTGTTCATCCAGCACCGTGACAAGCTGAAAAATAGAAGATTAAGTTTAGCCTGGATACCGACACTGGAAAAGTATCACCATACCTTGCTGTTAAAAGTGCAACAATGCAGTGCTCGAAATATTGACATCGATTCATTTGAGAAACAACTTTCTAATTTTTATGAGCAATTTATTTTGCAGATTAATTCCAGGGACCCTATGCAATGGTTTTATTAAGCAACAATAATATAAAACCATTAAACATTGGGTTTTTTTTTTAATACCATGTAGAATCATCAGTTTTTATGTCTTAAATTCACATTGTGTATACAGTAGCAACAAACTGTAATTTATTATTTAGAAGCAAAGCTAAATTGAATTTAAAAAAAGATGAGGTCTAACCATAATGTCATTTTGATGGACCACAAAAGTCAAAATCAAAACTAGAGATTCTATTTGTCACGGTTATGTTTCAGTCTGGCCAGCAGGTGGCATCAGCGGACTTTTGGTGCACACCTGCTGCCAATCTATGATTAGTCTCAGTCTGTATTTAAGGAGCCCTCTGACATGCACATATCGCTGGAGTATTGTATTTCTCCTTGCTACTTCCTTGCTCATTGACTGCTATTGCTACGGACCTCATCGTGTTTTGCTTTTTAAACTCTCGGTGCTCAGTATTTTGTAAGTATGGTTCTTTGTTTGTGATTTGGCTCTCGCTTGCGTGTAGTGGTTACATTGTTTTTTGTTTGACTTCGCGATTCTTATTTTCCCCCTTGCCTTTTGTGCAAGCGCTTTTTGTTATTCGTTTTTTGTGCCCTCTGGTCCTTGTTTTGACCAGCACTTTATGTTACTACTTTGTCGGTGCGAATTTTTGTATATTAAACCCTTTTGCTACGGAGACCTTGTTTGGTGTCTGCATTTCGGGGATCCACTTCCTTATTTTTGTTGTGCACGAAGCAATTATCCTATCGCTTTGCGAACAATGTGACACTATTATAAAAACGAATACGATTACTAAAATCATTAGTCAATATTTTATACTCGTGTCTTATTCCAGAATTGGGCAGCCCGGTGGGTCGATTGGTTTGTGCATCGGCCTCACAGTGCAGGGGTGCATATTCCAAGAACATGCATGGCAGGTTAATGCAAGACTCTAAATTGTCTCTAGGTGTAATTGTGGGTGCAGCTGGTTGTTTGTCTATGTGTGCCCTGCGATTGGAGGACATTTGGGCTTCAAAATTGAAAAATCAGCCTTCACTCTTCTGATTTTTTTGCTCCATTTTCATCAGTACTAATAGTAGAGCTAATGGTTTAGCTTGCTGTTACTTCGGACCAAGAGGACAAATTTACTTCTGTAAATAAGTAAAGAAAAAGAGACTTATTCTGATCATACGCACAACAGGGTTGCATGAGGTGGAGTGATACATTCAATCAAGTCTATCTTGTAAAAATGTGAAAAATAGAAGGGACTACAAATCTTTGCTCTACTCATTCTTTTGAAAAACTGATTTCAATTGCTTCTTATCATGAGATTCAGATTTCTTCCTCTACACTGGTGAAAAGATTTCGGGAACAGGGTTGCGTGCATGTTGTGCGACACCTGTACCATGAATAATTATTTGAAATAAAATGTTTAGTTTAATAAATGTTCCCACCGTGACAAGAGATAACAATAAAACAAATGATACCAAAATGACATTTACATTTCATTTTAACCGTTTGATTTTGGATACAATTTGTTCATTTGGGGCCTGGGACAAGAGAAAAGGGACTTTTGGGGGTATTTCAGACTTATGTGCTATTTTTAAAACCCTTTTCAAGCATTATTTTCTCCTTTTTTTTTTTGTTTTGTTTTGTTTTTGTTTTAGATTTGGTCTCAGGACAGCTACAGGTTTTCAGAAATTGGATGTTTCAGCATTTTGTATGTGGATTATTTCAAATTTGATGGTTGGGATGTAAACTGTCCTCCACTTCTGGAATGACCCCGATATTAACATCTAGTAATTTTAACCTTTACGAGCCATTTCTCCTGGCTGACGTTCACTATAAACGGAATTCATTTAATTTCCTGTTCCGTTTCCTGTTTAGCGAGTCCCTACAGACTCTAGTCACTTATTTGCCTGCTATTTTTCTGTTCTAAGTTGGATGCTCTTTGCTTTAGCGCAGTTCTGGCCAGACTACTATGAAAAGTGACTTGATCGCCCAGGACCATTACACTGGTGTTAAACATGGTAGCTGTGTCAATCTTAGGTTAGCTTAGCATTTAGCTAAAAAAAATAGACGAGTCAGGAAATGCTATAAGTGCAGCTGTTTAGAAATATTAACTTTCACTTCCCAATGAATGGTTATGCTCTCTCAAAGCTATTTTAAGAGTTAAAAAAAAAGTCATACACGTCACACTCAGTGTAAACATGGTAACAGCTGTTTAGGCAATGAAAATAGTTTGCCACCGCAGCATAAAGTGTAACCACTAGATTGTGACATCCTGCATCTTGTGGTCTTCATACGTGCAATGGCAAGAGAAGTTTTGTTTTAAATTGCTTTCAGGTTCCTCCCATGTAAACTGCAGTTTGTCAAGCGACACCCTTAAGGTTGTGTCCTGTTGTGGTTGGTACCTTTGCAGATGTTTGTAAATACGTCCTAAACTTGATTTATGATATTCATCTTGCCCTTACTTTCTTCAGAAAACAAAACGCATTAAAAAAAAACATTGAGTAGTGCAGTAATGATCATTTAGTAAAAATCCTCAACTTTTTACAAACCAAGAATTAAAATAGGCGGTTCAGAACAATAAGAAATATAGACCACTATGCTGTAGAATAAGTTGATTTTGGTGATGTTTTGTGATTATTTTTTTTTTGCAATTAACTGAGGGTGGCACATCATCGTTTTCATGAGGCATCACTGCATCAATGTGGTGTTAGGTGCATTAGGTTTGAGTATTTTTAGATACAAGACAGCAAGTGTATTTCTGGCAGGCAAAACTCAGCTTTGAGCTGCTGTGTGCTCCTTCGTAAGTGTAACACTTCTGCTTGCACACGTCAGTTTGCCGGGACTTGGATTGTTTGTGTTCAGAAGTAGGACATATGCAGTTTGTGTATGAGTTGGGCGGTGCTCTCCCCTTACCATTAAAAATAGTCAAAGAACAGTGGAGGAAAAAAAAACAGACAAGTGTCAGTGGAAGATTACTGTCACACCGCCGTCACCGTGACGGTGCCCTGTGGGCATTACGGGGGTGAGATTGGTGGGGGTTGGATGGTTGGACGGGGAGTTTTGAGGGTTGTGGTGGTGGGGAGGTTTGAACACCGCTCTGCTTCTTTCTGTTTTTCTCTCGACCCCCACTCTCCTCAGCCCTTTTATTTCCTTAGTGATTAGCTTGCCCTGCGGTGAGCACTAAGCGGCCTAATCTGGAACGCTGAGGTGGTGGGTGGAAGCTGAATGACAGGGAGAGACGCACAGATAACAATACACAGCTCTATAATAAACATACAAATATACATTTAATACACTTTTATGAAACCTGCGATATCTCCTTGACACACCTTTCCTGTGACTTTTTAGTTTAATCATTCACAATAAATTATGGCACCATCCACTTTGGTCTATCTTTTCGTCTTGTTGATTGCTCTGGGAAATTCGCGCCTGATAAACTGTTATGCAAAAAAAATTATAATCATGGTTGTCTCGTAAGATTGCACAGCGTCGTTGGTAGATAAACGACCCCAAAGCGAAACCTACTGTAAAGAAGTTAAAGCTCTAATAACTTCCTTCACCTTTGTATTTCACCTGACATGCATTCATTCCTCAAAAAAAACAAACTCTTGTTGGATCATTTGTGTGTAGTGTATCTACCCCGGTCTAGGACGAGACCTCGAACTGATGTCCAAAAACGTTTTACTCGTGGAACACCGTGAAAACTAAAACATTTTAAACAACAATCAACATTACAATAATCTCTTTGACAAGACATTAAACGAATAAGCACAAAAATTAATATACCGTGTGCACCTTTGTAAACCGAAAGTAGATCATTTAGAATACAGTCGACCAGGCGGCGGAGGTTAATTTCTCCCGCAATCTCTCTCTCGCGATTCACCACACATGATCCTGAACCGGAAGCGATCTTTGAGAAAATATTCTGAATACTCCTTGAAAAGATTTGAAGAAAAAGCATGAATATCAAGGTTCATATGGAAACATAAAACATTTTCACAAATGACAACCTCAAATAAATTATATTTTAGTTGTCATGGCAACCAATCAACTCAATACTGGCGCCAGCTACATGTAGAGATGTCATTGCAAACGTACAATAATGTGAAGTTTGTTACTTGCAGTATGTCCCGTTGGGGAGTGAAGTGTGTCATTTATGTTCGGCTACCAAGTCATTTTGTCTACTTTTCTTGGAAAAAAAGTCCACTCTACTTCTGTTTCATCATTTGGTCTTTCCCCCCTTTTCAAAGAAGTTTTTTTTTTACAATTTTTTAGTGCCTTGTGGTCTTATTTTTGGTTGGGATTGCTTTATAAGATAAGACATCTATAAGACTTCTGCCAACTTGCTTGAACCTCCTAACGCCAATGACACTTGGATCAAGAAGAAGAGCAGGTGCTCTTTACTGCTCCCATATTTTTGCAATGCGCCAGTCAAAGTCAGTAGGAGGCAAACGGATGTCTGAGCATGGAGTGGCCCAAGTGCATTTCCTGACCCGACTTTCTCTTTTTGTTAGCCAAAGCAGCTCTGCTTGTGCTGAAGCCAGGTTTCTCAGCCAGCACAGATTTAACTGCCTTGTCAGTAGCACGGCCTTCCTAATCTATTGCATCCTCAAATCGACCCTTAAAAACCGACGTGACGTGGAATGAATGAAAGAATTTATGTTAATTTTTTAAACATTTTTTTTTAATGTTTCAAAAAAAATAAATGATCAACCAAGCTCAAGTATGTTTTGTTAAACCGAATAACTCCACTTGTATGATGGTTGTAGAACTCTTTATTTTTGCGACCGTCCACCTTCACCCACAGAAGGAACAACTTCCACATTACCCAAAACCCGTGCTATATACCCCCTTCCTCTAGGCAACACTGCCCTCTAGCATTCTAATATTGTAAATATTATCACAAAAAATAAAACAACAATCTCAGTCTCTTCTTTAACAAAAAAAAATGTACTGCCCGAAAAAGCAGTACTGAACATTACATTTGAAAGCAGAATGTGTATAGTGAACAGTGTGTCGGTTCATTTAATTGTCCAATGCCCTTCAAAGAGGGCTTTGAGTAACAATGCCGGTGATGCTCCTTTTTTTGTTAGACAGTCTGCCAATTGATCTTTGGTACTTGACCATAGTACCTGTTGGACTCCTTTTGATTGGATCAGCTCTTTAATAGAACTGATTTCCAAACGTAGCCTTTTCTCAGCAACAGACTTGGTCGATTTCAATGCCTCCATAAGCGAATGATTATCGGTGACACAAATGATCGGCACAGGTTGGTTAGTACTACCGGCATATAGCTCAGAGAATAATGTTGACAGAAAAATGGCATTGTCAATTCCCTCGGCCATAGCCAATGTCTCACCTGCTAGTGTACTCCTGACAATTCTCTTAATTTTCTTTGACTGCCACGAGACGGGAGAAAACCGGCCGGTTTCGCCCATCAAAACAACAAAGTGCCCACCCTGGGTGCCCCCATCAGGAAGATTTGCAAAAGACGCATCAGTATATGCAACCAACCTAAGGCTATCATCTTTACCGAGGTGTCTAAAGCTCAACTCAACTGATTTGGCTTTAAGTTTAGACACAACTCTGTTTGCTTCATGAATTGTTTGTATGGTAGGACATTTGAGATTTGCAGCCCAGATTACTGGCATCAAACATGGCATCGGGTCTGCTCTGTCTTGCAACCCACAAAAGTTGCCCTATTTTCGACCGTAGCTGATCTCTTTCCTCATCAGTAACAGGTGAAGCTTGCTCAGCTGCTCTCGATGGTGTCAGATGTGTAGTCTGTAAATTCTCAATGTACGTGGCTTGGTGTATTTTTACCCTATCGTCAGAGGTTACAAAATCTACACCCACAAAAGAAAAATTATCATGAGCTTCACGGCCAACACTGAATTTCTCTTTGAGATGCACCATGACAGTCAGTTCAAACATATGAGATCCACCCCAAATGAAATCATCAACATGACAAGCCAGAACCCCAGTTACTTCTTTATCATTGTCCAACCAGTAGAAAACTGCTGGGTCAACTTTGGATGTAGTACCTCCCGCACCTACCATTATATCCTTCACTCTGTTATACCAATACAGAGATGCATCTGCCAGACCATACACACACTTTTTTAACTTCCAAAGCCTCCCCGTACAGTTAGCTTCCGGAGGAGGCTTGACAAAAATGTCTCTGGCTATGTCCATGCCCCGCAGGAATGCCGATTTTATGTCCATCGAATGAAGTGTCCATGAAGTGTTTTTGACAAATCACTGCTACAAGAAGCCTCAGTGACTCTGAGGCACAAGTAGGCGAGTCCTTTTGTAGCTCTGCAACCTGCAGCTCTTCAAATCCTCTTGCTACCCGTCTTGCTTTTGGTACCACACCAGTCACTGTCTCTTTCAGAGTGCACACCCAACGGGTGGATATGCACCTCTGCCCCTTGTCGTCAACTACCTCAAACACATCATTTTGTCTCCAATTCTGTATTTCACATGTTTTGGCGTCATCAAATAATACATCATTCGCCACATATATATCCTCACTTCTGATGTCCGATACATTTTGATCCACCTGAATTTGAAGATTCTCTAATTGTGACACATCTGCGGATATGCTGGTGCCAGCCACTCCAGCAGGCTCAAGAAGCTCCAAATTGTACCAATTCTTATATTTTCCGGTTGCTTTCCCTGCACGTCCTAAAACCTTTGCAGTTTGTTGAGCGCTAGTTTTGTGGTTTTGAATGTTACAATTTGACCAGTCTTCAATTTGGTTTCTCTGTCATGCTCTTGTCCTTCAGCCCTTGTGTCTGCCACAGCTGGCAATGGATCATTCTCTATGTACTCAGCAAGAGGCCCTCCTTCTTCCAACTCTAATTCCTCAGTGGTACACTGGTGCTTGCTGTCGGTCTCTTCATCACAGGTTGTCTGTGGATCAACATCATGTTCCTGAGTAACCTTGTTTAGTCTGAGGTGATAAACTCTAATGCAGGTGCCTCCATGTCGAACAAAAACAACAGCGCCATCTTGTCCAATGACTACCGCTGGCACTTTCCATTCTGGACAGTCCAACCGCTTGTAGTAAACCTTGTCACCCAGTTCATACTTCTCATCTGTGTGACGCAGCCGTTTCTTGAGCGCTCTCTGTATTCTCGCTGAACATTCCGCTTCAGTAAAGGCCTTTCTCGCTGCATGCAAAGCTGAAATATGCTTTGCAACCCATTCGCTTTTCATGGTGCCTTCAAGAGCATGTGCTTTGTCAATTAACACAGAGGGCAAGTTGGGGTTCTCTCCGAAAACCAGTTGATGTGGACTGTAGCCATTGACACTTTGCATGCAGTTCTTTGCCATTAGAGCCCAATCCATAGCTGTGCTCCAGTCGCATCCAGTGCTTGTTTTTACTTTCATTATAATCTCGGTTAGCGTTTGATTATGTCGTTCTAACAGCCCATTAGTCCAAGGACTGTAGGCAGCTGTTGTCTTCACTTCCATGTTGAAATTCTCAGCCATGTCTCTCACTTCTTCATTGTTGAACTCCCCACCATTGTCACTGAACAGTCTTTTAGGGGGGCCGTGTACACTGATCCAGTCATGAATAAAATGCTTCACAATCTCAGAGGACTTCTTGGTAGTCAGAACACTTCCTGCGCTGAAACGAGTGAACTGGTCAATAATATGTAGGTACCACACTCCTGGCTCGAGCTCATGCAAATCCACAGCAACAGTTTCATTCTATGTTGATGCAAGTGGTAAGCCAACAGCAGGTTTTGGTTTGACACGGCAATATTTCTTACATACCTCACATTGACTCACTACCTTATGTAGCAAGGTGACACAGCCAGTGTCCTTGTTGCCAGACCTCCTTAAGAGTCTAACAGGTTTAACAGGCTGCTTGAACATTACTGCACTGTCATGCTCCATGTCCAAAACAGTTCCAGCTCTTTTCAGTGATGCTTTGCTCAAAAGCAGTGGAATTTCGACAGGTACAACTTCAGTTTGTATGTGACACTTTGTGTGCCCAATCTTAGCCGGTATCTTCACACTTTTCACAGAATAGACCACTTTTCCATCTCCAAACTTAAATGGCCTGTGACTTGGCTTTTCTGTCTCTCTCATAGTATTTGCACTATTCTTTCCCAACGCCGTACGATAGTGTTCAAGCCACTGTTGTCCACACACTGTTCTAGTACAAGCAGTGTCTATTATAGCTGTGCCAAAACATTCTGTCATTAGTATTTCTGCATCTGTAGGCAATTCCTTGGTGAGCAGTGTAACATTACACTCATCAATTTCCGTTTGGTCGTCCTCCGTTATTCTTACATTCTCACTTTTGTGTGGGCAGTCTTTTGCCCAATGAAAGGTGCTTTGGCATACTGCACATTTCGATCGCCGACCATACTTGTCAAGCGGATTAGTGCTGATCTGTGAGGTTTTCTGTCGAGGGTTTTTTTGCCAGTCACCGCTCCTTTTTTTTCGCTGCTCCGTAGCATACACTGTTTCCTGTTTAATGCCCTGCGTCCCCGCACTCGCGCCAAATATCCTCTTCAGCGCCGACTTCATACTAGCGAATGTTAAGTCACTGCATGCTGTTAAAGCCAGTTGTCTGTCTGTCGTATCCAGGCACGCCATATCCAACAGCTTGAAAGCTAAAACCGCGTCGGGAAGCTCCATTTTGTATTTCCGCATACGTGAATATCGCTGTTCAAATTCAATAATATAGTCCGCCATGGACCCGTTCACGTCTTTCACAATCCGGTCAAAATTGGAGTAAGCCTCATACGTTTCTCTTGTCCAAATTCCGACTTCATTCTTCCAGCTCTCGTAGGGTTTTCCCTCTTCAAAAGGTGGCGGGATTCTGTAGTTGCTAACCATCCTCTGCTACCAGTGTTAAACCGAATAATAACTCCACTTGTATGATGGTTGTAGAACTCTTTATTTTTGCGACCGTCCACCTTCACCCACAGAAGGAACAACTTCCACATTACCCAAAACCTGTGCTATATACCCCCTTCCTCAAGGCAACACTGCCCTCTAGCATTCTAATATTGTAAATGTTATCACAAAAAATAAAACAACATGTTTAACCATCCTCCCCTTGGTCCTTTGACAAAGAAAGGATTGGAGTAGATAGAAGTTGGAGGTGAGACACGAGAAGCATACAAGCACAAAATGATGTCTTGTAAAATTACCGACTCAGGGTTGCTTTTCACCCCCGTGTCTGCTGCTCTATGCTTGTTAATCTTTTCTGTGGGACGCTTTTTTTTTCTTACTTCGTCCTAAAATACTGGTAAAAATTTGCTCCTATGATATTAAGATTACTTTTAGGAACCTTTGCTACAGCGCGCACATTGTGTGGGATCTCATAAACGTACAATTTGGCCACCTCATGATGGAACAGTAGTTCCATCATGTAGTAGTTCAGTAAAAATCTTGTAAAAATATCAAAAGGCATACATTTTACCTGAAATTAATTTTGTAATTATCTGGCTGATCCCAGTGCCGACATCAGGCTGCCGCAAATATCACGTTTTTCTCAGTCATTGAAAGGGGGGCAATGATGGTTTGGACTTTTATTTCAGTTAGTTTTCAAACCACCATTTAATCTACCACATATCTATTTTTGTGGGCACAACATGGGTAAAGGCCTTTTGTTTTATAGCATGACTTAGAAAACAAGGCCCATCAAGAGTGAGATGAGTTTGGCGTGACCTCAACCCCATCAAACACCCATGAAATGAACTACAAGGGATCGTGAACAAGGCCTTCTCATCCAACATCTGAATGAGTGCAAAAAAACAGCAGTGCTACTCGTTACAGCTTTTTAGAAAACATTTTCAGTTCTTTGAGGACATTTTACGAAAAAGATTACATTTGGTCTAACATCCTTCGTAGACATGCTGGAGGCTAGCTAAACCAGCTGTCTTCGGGCAGTAGGCGGGTACACCTTGAACTGGTTGCCAGCCAATCGCAGGGCACACATAGACGAACAACCATTCGTGCTCACAATCACAACTAGAGACAATTTAGAGCAGGAGGGGTGTCAAACTCATTTCACATTGTGGGACACATACGGCCTCGGTAGATGTCAAGTGAGCCGGACTATTAAAAATTATACCATACTCTGCTGTAAATAAGCAAAATAATATGTCTTTCTAATATGTCTTTCATTTGTTTTGGTCTAAAGGAGGATAATGTTGAACTTTAATGAACATATCTTTCACAAAACATTTCATGAAGCACCTAAGATTTCCTTAGACAAATGTGCAATTTTATCATTCACATATATGCATTGCAACTGATCCCACTGACTGTACAAAGGCACAAAACCTTAACAAGTAATTGGTATTGAAAAATATAGTAATGCACCTTTAAGATTAAATGAGATTTATAAAGAAATGCATTTTTAAACCATTTACACAAGCATTTAAAATCTAAATATAATCCCTGCCTACACATTACAAACGAAGGGTTAATATGTGTAAAGAAAATATTCATGTCCTTGATCGCGTCTGCTGCATTGGGTCTGTCTCAGTGACAGACGGAGGCTGCTGTCTTCTTCTCTGATCAAAACAATGTCGTCTTTTCCTCTGATCAAAACGTGGTGTTCCCCTAGCGGATATTCCATGAATTGCACCTTATTAAACTATTCATTTCGTGTCTTTTATGCATTTTTCATTTTTAAATGATTCTGCGGGCATGATCAAACCTCCTTGTGGGCCGTATGTTTGACACCCCTGATTTAGAGTGTTCCATTAACCTGCCATGCATGTTAATGGGTTGTGGGAGGAAACTGAAGTACCTGGAGAAAACCCACCCAGGCACAGGGAGAGCATGCAAACTCGACACAGGAAAGCCGGAGCCAGAATTGAACCCTGCATCTCTGCACTGTGAGGGTGACATGCTAACCAGTCAACCACCGTGCCACCTTTTAATTGTACATTCATTCTCTAAATGTACAGTTGATTAAAAAAATATACAAAAAACAACTTGTGGCAGAGTATGTCAAAGAATGCTGCATCTAAATTGCAGAAAGATGACAGATGTCAAAAATGTCCCTTAGTTAAGTGGGTAGCCAGAGGGGTGACCACAGAGTGACAACCTGTAGCTATACCCCTGATTTTATTTGAACTTGTAATGTTTTCATTTTATTAGATCAATATTACCTTTTGTGAGTTATATATTTTTCTCTTCATGATTCTCATCACTTTTTTTGTTCCCCAGTGAGAACAAACGGGAAGCACACTTTTCATCCACACCGTGAAAACAATTTAAGAAACATTTTTAAGGGACTTTTAAATGAAGTATTGATGCATTCATTGCCAACAGGGGTGGCAAGACACTTGGTAAAGGTGGCAGCTGCCACCCGTTGCCACCCTGTAAAACCACCTATGGTTGTCGTTGACAAGCCAGGAGTAGAAGACAAGTTGAGCCACTATCTTACTCTCCACTTCACAAAAGCCCAGTAGCCACATGAGCAGGCTTAAGTTGGTCTCAAACATCACATTCCGGCTTGCCCCCTACATCCACAGAAAATGTTTTTCACCCTAGCCTCGACTACATGAAAGGGGCCATCGTAAGGAGGCTGGAGCCGATGTCTTTCGTTTTTTTTTTTTTTTTTTTTGCCTCATGAAACGTATTTTGCTGAAAGCTTGACCTTCATTGATCTTGTAGAGAAAAAAAGAAATAAAGGATGCAATTGATGATAGTGATTGTTAGGCTGGAGTTCTGTTGGACTCGTCAAAAAACCTTGAAACAATCGGTGTCAAGATTATGATTTGGAAACAAGACACGTGTAAGAAGGCATTGTGGCATCAGTGGCTGAACAATGAACTGGTTTCGCAGCTAACTGCATGGAAGGGAACAGTAGGCTAGAGTGTGCCAAACGTCCTGTCTTGCTCATCCACTTTTTTATAGCCTGTCCGGGTGTACGGGAGCGTTTTATCAATTGATGAAAATGTCCGGCTTTCATTGGTTTTCACAGGAGCAATTTGCATGTGTTTGATTTGACTCGCATTTTGCGTGACAAATGGGGAAAAAACTTTATTTGAACCCCATCTGCATTACTGCAATACTGTATCATTTTTGACAACACTTTCCCGAGCTTCACAAAAAAAAAATACCTCCAAGCTCCAAGAAAGTTGTCCTTATTTTTTCCTGGTTGGACTACAATACTCCCTGCAACTAGTTTTTCCATCATCAAGTTTAATATCAACCACAAGTTGTGTTTAATGTACCAAATCATTAATCTTTTGAATCCAAGCTCTTCTCTACATGGACAGAATGAAAGAGTTATCACTGAGAAAAAAATGAAGGCTGTAATGTAGGAAAAATAATATTTTTTAAATGGTTTAAAAAATCTTCAGGTCTTTATATATATATATATATATATATATATATATATATATTAAAAAAAAAATCCTCATCTCACCCCTCGGGTGGTGTCCGTCCCTCATTCAGCTCGGGTCCTCTACCAGAGGCCAGGAAGCTTGAGGGTTCTGCGCAGTATCCTTGCTGTTCCCAGCACTGCACATTTCTGGACTGAGATGTCCGATGTTGTTCCCGGGATCTGTTGCAACCACTCATCTAGTTTGGGGGTCACTGCCCCGAGTGCTCCGACCACCACAGGCACGACTGTCACCTTTACCTTCCAGGCTCTCTCCAGCTCCTCTCTGAGCCCTTGGTATTTCTCGAGTTTCTCATGTTCCTTCTTCCTGATGTTTCCATCACTAGGGACCGCTACATCCACTACAACGGCTTTCCTCTGCCCTTTATCTATGATCACGATATCTGGTTGGTTCGCCATTACCATCTTGTCAGTCTGGATTTGGAAGTCCCACAGGATCTTCGCTCTAATTCTCCACCACCTTCTGAGGTGTTTCCCATTTTGACCTTGGGGTTTCCAGTCCATACTCCGCACAGATGTTTGGGTAGACTATGCCAGCCACCTGGTTATGGGGTTCAATGTAGGCTTTCCCTGCCAGCATCTTACACCCTGCAGTTATGTGTTGGATCATCTCAGGTGCCTCTTTGCACAACCTACACCTTGTGTCTTGTCTGGTGTGGTATATCTGGGCCTCAATGGCTCTGGTGCTCAGGGCCTGCTCCAGAGCAGCCAGGATGAGTGCCTCTGTGCTGTCCATCAGGCCAGCCCTCTCTAGCCACTGATAGGACTTCTTGAGATCGGCCACTTCAGTTATGGTCCGGTGGTACATCCCGTGTAGGGGCTTGTCCTCCCATGATGGTCCCTCTTTCAGCGCCTCATAATCTTCTGTTCCCCATTGTCTGAGACATTCTCTGAGTACGTCATCCGTTGGAGCCTTCTCCTTGATGTATTCATGGAGCTCGGATATTTCATCCTGGACAGTGGCTTTCACACTCACTAGTCCCCGGCCTCCTTCCTTTTGGCTTGCGTACAGTCTCAGGGTGCTGGATTTGGGATGGAACCCTCCATGCATGGTTAGGAGCTTTCGGGTCTTAACGTCTGTGGTCTGAATCTCTTCTTTTGGCCACCTTATTATTCCTGCAGGGTATCTGATCACTGGCAGAGCATAGCGGTCTTATTCTTGCCATTGAGCTGGCTTCTTAGGACTTGCCTCACTCGCTGGAGGTATTTGGCCGTAGCCGCTTTCCTTGTTGCCAGTTCGAGGTTGCCATTGGCTTGTGGTATACCAAGGTACTTGTAGCTGTCCTCAATGTCTGCTATTGTTCCTTCAGGGAGTGAGACCCCATCAGTGCGGACTACCTTTCCTCTCTTAGTCACCATCCGACTACATTTCTCAAGCCCGAATGACATCCCGATGTCGCTGCTGTAGATCCTGGTTGTGTGGATCAGTGAATCTATCTCCCTTTCGCTCTTAGCATACAGCTTTATGTCATCCATGTAGAGGAGGTGACTGATTGTAGCTCCATTTCTGAGGCGGTATCCATAGCCTGTCTTGGTGATTACTTGGCTTAGGGGGTTCAGTCCTATGCAGAACAGCAGTGGGGAGAGTGCATCACCTTGGTATATGCCACATTTGATGGACACTTGGGTAAGTGGCTTGCCATTGGCTTTAAGTGTGGTTTTCCACATCCTCATCGAGTTCGCAACGAAGGCTCTTAGGGTCCTGTTCACCTTATACAACTCCAAGCATTCAGTGATTGATTACAGGCTTTCTTGTAATCAATCCAGGCTGTGCACAGGTTGGTACGTCGGGACCTGCAGTCTTGTGCGACTGTTCTGTCAACCAGGAGCTGATGTTTGGCTCCTCTTGTATCTCCACCAATGCCCTTCTGCGCTTCGCTCATGTATTGATCCATGTGTCCACTTATCTTAGCCGCAATGATTCCTGACATGAGCTTCCATGTTGTGGAGAGACACGTTATTGGCCGATAGTTGGATGGGGCTGCACCCTTCGAGGGATCCTTCATGATCAGGATCGTTCGCCCTTCGGTTAGCCATTCTGGGTGAGTCCCTTCCCTCAGCAGCTGGTTCATTTGTACTGCTAGGCGCTCATGGAGTGCTGTGAGTTTCTTTAGCCAGTAGGTGTGGGCCATGTCCGGGCCTGGTGCTGTCCAGTTCTTCATATCTGTTCCTGTATGTCTGCCACTGTTATGGTAACTGGGTTCTGTTCAGGGAGGTTGCTGTGCTCCTCTCTCAGGGTCACCAGCCATTGTGCACTGCTGTTATGTGCAACCTCCTTCTCCCATATGCCTTTCCAGTACCTTTCAGTTTCCAGTCTTGGTGGGTCAGCTCTGTTGTTAGGACCCTGCCAATGAGCGTACACTTTCGCAGGTTGTGTTGCGAACAGCCTGTTTATTCGTCTGGCCTCATTCTCTTTCGTGTACCGCTTTAGGCGACTGGACAAGGCTTGGAGCCTTTGTTTTTTTCAGTTTCGAGTGCTTCAGGTATGGTCATCTGGATGTACTTCTCGGGTATCGGCCTTTTCATCACACCTCTCTGGGCCTCCGTCAATTGACTCACATCTTTCCGGGCCGCCTTGATCTTATTCTCCAACCGTCTTTTCCATGGTGGGTAACGTATCTCATGGTTGCTCTTATAGCCCAGAGTCTCCAGGACCACTGATGCTGAAGCGTATACCAGCTCATTGGTTTCTGTGATCGTTACGGTAGGGATCGCCCTCAGTGCTGCATTCACACTTTCAGATGGTACTTCACATAGTCGTTGTAATCGGTTTCTAGGTTGCCCAGCTTTCATTCTCGCCATGATCTTCGCTTTCAGGTCAGTTGCTGCCTCGCTCAGCATTTCATTCATTGGGGCTGGCCACCCAATCTCATCATCTGCATTCATTGGGGCTTGCCTCCCAATCTCTTGTATGACCTCCTCCTCTGATCTGACAGCCTGGGGCCCTTCACCATGGAACCTGCGTTGTACCTCATCAATCTCAAGTTGTGACAGCAGTTGCCGTTTGTGGATGTTGGAACACTGAGCTACTAGTTGTTTCGTGGTCAACCGTGACTGTGGGTTTCGAAGTAACCATTTAGCCCACATTCTCTGCATGTAACCCCTCTGACTAGGGTTGCTTGAGTAGTAGCATTCCAACAGAGCCATGTTATCGCATCTCACCCATCTCTGCTTTGTTCCAGTAGCCCATTTTTCATCAAGGTGCTCTGGTTCCCCAGCACCTGACGCAGACCTTGTTTGGCTGGGCGACGTCTGCCCAAGGACCCACACTGGATGGTGTTATGTGCTCATTTTTGCCCCAAGCGGGATTCGAACCGCCGTCTCCCGTATGCCAAACCGATGCCTTACCAACTGAGCTATCCAGCCGCTTGGATATATATATATATATATATATATATATATATATATATATATATTTTTTTTTTTTTTTAACCTGGATTTAAAAGTGGACGTGAGGGCATGTCTACAAAGATCATGTGACCAGGGGTCATGACAAGTGAGGTCCTTTCATTTATATACATTCTTATTATGCAATTAATATATATGTGTGTGTGTGTGTGTGTATGTGCACTTTGGACATTAAGGGAAACATAGGCAGGTATATCAAATGCCATTTTCACAATGACCCAATCCATTAAAAGTAACAGAGCACAGCATGTAAACACACAAACACACACTTAATCTCATATTGCTATTTTAACTTATTTTTCAACATGTATCGGAATTCTTACAAACACATACGCACATACACGAACATGCACATGTGCACACACACACACACACACACACACACACACACACACGCACGCACAAGCGTGCACATGCATCTACCTCTGGTGTGAATGACCCCAATACCACAGGCAGAGTTTTCACAAGAAACTAACCTTGATCAATAACCTGCTGTAGACCTCGGCTAAACCTGCCAGTCCCCCACTGCTGGATTTCAATATCACGGCTGTTTGAACACTATAGCCGAAGGCCAACTGTGTGTGTGTTTGTGTGTGCATGCAAAATAAGTTTGCAGGTTTTTGTGCGTGTTGCCGCTGCATGAATTTTTGAGAGCCTAGAGCATGGGCGATTGTGTTTGTGGTTTTGTGAATACTGCATATATGTGCTTAAATAAAACTTTGTGCATGAGTTTTCCAAGTGTGTGAGCATTTGTCTGTGTGTTTCTGTGTGCGTATTGTGTAAATGTGTCTTAAGCTGTGTGTTCAACTGATGCCCGGGGGTTCTCAGTGAACGGTGCTAACCGGCCCTCTGAACTCTTCCCTGGGATGAAAAAAAGAAAGCCACTGGGCATGTGCAAAAGGACAGCATGCCATTTACCTGGGCTACGAATGTTTTTTTAAAAACTGGCAAGAGGGACTAGAACACATACACACACACAGATACACACATTCACACAATAGTAGACACTCCAGCCTTTCGCCTCAAACGCAAAAGCACACCTTTGCTCCCTTGTCTCAAACACAAAACCACTTCAAACATTTTCACGTTTATTTTTATTTATTTATTTTGGGATGCGAGACAGGCAGAACTACCATTACCTTACATTAAAAAAAGCCAAACCACTTTCTTCATGTGCCCTTTTCTTGCTTCCTGTTATATAAAAAAAAAAGACCTGCATCAGAGGGACTTGTTTGTTTACATCCAGCACTGAACCAGAACTGTTTGCACGCAGTGAGATGAAGCAGTGTGTTTCCTGGCATTTCAGTGGAGCTAAATGCTTGGAAATAAACTACAAGCGGTGACACAGTCGCGCAGTTCATCAAGTCATCTCACCTCCCGTGTGTATGTCATGGAAATATGACTTGTTTTGAGAAATGGCTAGAATATGTCTACTAATTTAGTAATAAATCACAGGGGAGGTATAAAAACCATTATCCTCACCCTCTGCCATACCTGAACTTGCATTTGGCATGTGTGTGTGTGTGTGTGTGTGTGTGTGTGCGACGGTGGGAGTGTGGAGTTGAATACCGCTGACCCAGATGTGTTAATTGGGTCATGGGAACACCACCGCCCACACACTGGGGGTTATGGGGTAAGCTTTGTGGTGTGTGTGTGTATGTGTGTGTCAGTGTACAGACAGGGTTAGGACACTGGGGCAATGCCCTGATTATACTCAGATTAGTTTGGGGATTTCACTGCTCCTCCTCTTGAGCTTTACCTTCTCCCAGATAATGCTGTCTCTTCCTTTTGTTTCCCCCTTTGCTTTTTGTTCTTCCTTCTGTCATGCTTTTACTCTTCTCTTTGCTCAAAATCCAATTTTTTGAGCTATTGGTAATATGTACTTCATAGAAAGCTTAAACATGTGCAAGACAAAAGTAAGAGGTGATGTTTTGCTTGTCCACTTGTCATTAGTGAAGCATTTGTAATTTGCTGAGTAGTAACATACTCCATTTCTTCTGTCACAGTGACACAAGTAACTTTTGAGATAAATTGCACTCATAGAGTAGTTTTAATATAGTCTACTTTTACTTGCACAAACATACATCACGGTTGTACTTAGCTACTCAATATCCTAGTAACTATACCTAAATCTGGCCAACAAAGCAGTTTGTGATTTGAATGTGATTGGTTACTTCTGAGCACAGACACATCACTGTTGAGTTCACTCAAATTTTCTTCCAGTTGCTTTCCTCTCAAAAAAAAAAATTGAATCAGTTTGGTTGTGTAGTGTTGGGGTCATGCCAATGATGGAAAATGTTTTGAAATGGTGAAGCTGGGTTTCATTTTTTTTCTCTTTGAATGACATACTTCGTAGTGAGCATCTTTTTAAAGAAGAAAACATCCTAAAATCCATCATAGTTGGTCGATCACTCAAATATTTTCAGAGGATTGTGTGAGCATAGGTCAAAATGTGAACATAAATGTTGTTGACTCTTGCTCGCAGTCTTCGCACATTAGGCGATATCAAATTTCCTACATTATGAGTTCAGAGGTAGACCGTCGCGGTGCGTCGCTGTACAGCAAGTGAAGAGGGACACATTACATTCGTGTCAGAAACTAAACGGGCATTTGAACACTTTCATAAATTCTGCAGCAGACACCCAGTGAACCGGGTGGCATAGTCGAAGTCGGCGCATCAGCCTTTATTAGCCATAAAATAATTGTTAAGCTTAGCACAGGACTCACAAGTAGACACAATGAACTGAGCACAGGTTTATTGTCAGGGGAGAGGGCCACGTCAAGGAGGCAGGAACCAAAGGCGGATAGAGAACGCAAACCAATGTATACTAGGGGGGTGGGCACCAGAGAGTATGGCAGGGGAGGTAGGAAGTCAGCTGGAATAGGCTCCAGCAACTGTCCATGACCCTCTTCAGGAGATAAACGGTGTTGAAAATGGATGCAGGGATAGATGGACAGTGGGTGTTTGTTGAGCCACCACGCGAGCAATAGCTGGCTTAGATCGAAGCTTTGTGCCTGGCTATACTACACAGTGCATTGTAACGCCTCCAAGGTTCAAGGGAGATGTATAGGCAATAAATTCATTTATTGGCAACAAAGCAGAGCTACTGAATGGCAGATTGACCCGCTGAAGAGCACATTAAGTGCTCTCTCTCTCTCTCTCTCTCTCTCTCTCTCTCTCTCTCTCTCTCTCTCTCTCTCTCTCTCTCTCTCTCTCTCTCTCTCTCTCTATGTGAACAGTTGTGTGTTCACTAACTCATAAATAGAAGTATTCAAAGTAACAGAACGTGGCATGTTTGTCATTCACTACCCCTTCACTTCAAGGCAACACATAAATTTAAAAAAAACCCAGTTCATTCGAATGTACTGTATCTTGTACAAAAAAATCAGTTCCTGTTTTGATTTGATTATATATATATATATACTAGCTGGTTCGCCGCCCTCCGGGCGGCTCATCAGCTAGTTCCTGCGGAAGGCTGGTAAGGTGGTGGTTTGCCGTCCTCCGGGCGGCTCATCAGCTAGTTCCTGTGGAAGGCTGGTAAGGTGGGCCTTCGGCCCACAAAAGTGTTGTTGCTTGGTTCAACTTTTTGTTCATCTTCATTGCTTATCGCAAAAATAAAGAGATGTTTAGCTCTACTAAATAACTAACAATTTCATTGCAATGCTTGTGTAGACAACATTTTTTCGCTAAGATGCCCGCGCGATCGTAGTGAGCCACTGCCTGAGCGGCGCAGTGGCGGCGCGGTGAAGTAGGTACGTTTTGAAAAGGGACAGACGGAAGGACAGACCGCGTGCGGGACGACGCACAATATATATATATATATATATATAATATAGTAAGCTGTTACTGACACATTTATAGAAGTGATATACTGTATGATGTTTTTGGGTTAATTATAATCACTAAGAATAAACATTATCATCCAGTACGACACAATGAATCAATTATTCATCTGCAAAACAGCAAGGTGTAATAATGAAGCGGCAGACACCGGCAACAACAGACAGTCAACCAGGATTTGCTTTGAGGAGCTGATATACACACCTACTTTTGTAGCCCTCCTCTCCCTTGTGTGTTTGTGTACGTGGGTAGATGTTTTTGCATGCATTTACGGCGTTGCTATGTGCCTATTGTGCGTGTGTGTTGGGTTGTAACCTCTGCCCTTCCACCTGAACCTTCTGCCACCGCCTTGCCACTGTCGAGAAGCAAAAGATTTTGGCTCTTTTCTGGAGTACTGTTCTACACTTTTGGATACAGGTTCAAATGCTGTTTTTATGGGTGCTGTTTCCATGATTTTCCTGTGATCGTGCAGATTCATTGAATGCTCTCTCTCTCGCTCCCTCTTTCTCTCTATTCAAAAATATCTATACTTTAGTTTCATTTAAGAATTTACATTGATTTTAGAGTTGAATCCAGGTGTGACTGATTGTCAAAAAATAGATGTGTGGATTATCTGCAGTGGTGTAGAACTGCTGGATTACTCTGTGAGGTCTAATAATAAACATCAATAGTGTCAACATCACTTGACGACAGTCACGTCCTCAGAATGTGTTGACCAGCTTTGACGCCAACATTTTGTGGGTTAGGTTGGTGAGGGTGGGCGAGAGAGCTTTTTGCAGAAAAAAAATAAAACTAAAATGGGAAACAAACAGTATTCTCATCTTTCCACAGTCTTGTGTTTTGCTAATAGAAGATGATTCATGCGAGTCGGTGTATAAATTGGATTTGGAAGCAGAAAATTACGACACAAGTGGCATCTTTACTTTGAAGACAATTTTTACTGTGAAACATCACCCAGGAAATTACTGAATACCTGTACAAAATATAATTCAAAGAAGAAGTCAAACTGCAGCTGCAAATGGAAATGGCTTGCCAATGGGTCAAAGGCATTATGCACTCAGAAAGCAGACATCAGGTGCCAGCCTGCCAAATGAGTCAAACTTGTGGCCAAACGGTGAACATACAATGGTCACACACAGCCAAGTGGTGTCCAGTGAGAAATACCCGGGCCAAAGAATACCCTCAGGCAAGTTGGCAGGGTTCAAAATGATTGGTGTGTACAAGAAGAGTGGTCTGCTGCCAATAAACAAGCTTACTCGTATCCTTACTGGTCATGTGACCTTTGCCTTTCATTTGAGCGGGAGACTCCTAACCCTTCTGAGATCTTTTCATTTACACACACACACACACACACACACACACACACACACACACACACACACACACACACACACACACATACACACATACACACACACAGAATGTGGTCAGTGCCTCACTTCAGCTGGTTGGTATCAATCCAGTCCTTGAGGTAAGATGGCTGCAACAAGGGTTCCTCCTCAAACAACACACGCGGCACTCGACTAAACACATACGCTCAGACACACAGGCTCCGGATCGCCAAAGCAATATTTACAGCCAAGTCCACTTACAGGCCATGCTAGGGTAAACACACACTTTGGCCAAATACGTGCATTTGCCAAAACTAGCAGTGTCATCACACACTGCAGGGAATCCCAGCATTTGGCTCTGGGTCTCTGTGGGAAAATCCATCAGAGAAGAAGAGAAAAGGGGGCTGGCGAGAGGAGGTGCGGGGAGTCGGGGATGGTGTTGGCTGGGGTGGAGAATTGAGGCGTTTAAAAACAAAACAAACAGAAAAAAACTGGACAATCAAATATTACACAGTGTTTAACACATCATTTTCAATCCCCACCGATTTCATTCTCTGCCAATGTTAATTGCCGCTGTGCTACCTGCCACCAGTGGTCCTTTATAAAAATGACTTCTGAATTGAAGCATATGGACAAGGAGCCGCGACGGGAGTCTTGAATGACTTGAGGAAGTATCCCATTAAATAAGAGCCAGCTAATTACTTTGTCCTCCCTTTTGTCCCGTGCTATCCAGGATCTGGCTGCCATTCATATATCTTACTGTAATGAGTCAAGCCAGGGCCAGGCACCTCCGTTCGGTAATTAAACATATAAATTCTCCCTGCACAGAAATATTTTGTACTTACTAGGATTGATTTATACAGCTCTCTAAATTTCCCTGTTGAGCTTAATTTTATTGGCTTTTTTTTTGTTTGTCAGAGGGTCCTTGAAGGTGGGACTCATCATTTAAATGAGGGAAGCTCAATATTATACATATTATTATCTTCCCAAGAAAAGTAAACCCACTTCTTTGTGTCAAAAAACAAGTACAGTTTATATTAAACACTAAAAAGGTCTTGCAATGTAATCATTAACGAGCAAAAATGCAGTGCCTTCGGACATGCCTCTTGGAGAGCTTCCATAACATAATTCTTCAGGAAGTTTCAAAACAAATTGTTTCACTCTTGGTGGGGTTCATTGGACAAGTGAGAGCGTTGCGATTTTTTTTGTGAATTTCAGATTTGATTTAAATTGGCCTTTTCATGTTTTAATAGCTAGGTCCGAATTTCGGCCTGGTGGCCATTCAGACACACTACAATATAGTACATCTAAATCTTAAACCTGGTAAATCTTTAACACCTCGACAAAGTCTAACTCACTTGCTGACTCATTCTCAACATAAAAGTAAGACTTTCTGTGAAAATGCACCATGGTAAAGTTTTCATTAATCTTAATACATGTGTGTTGTGTATAGTGACCATAGCCATGGATGGCTTTGGTCTGTCCAATGCTTGGCTGGGCTGATTCACCTCAGTGAATCCATCATTTCTGAATTCTGACTACTCCGCCTGCATGACCATACCTACCGCTGCACTGATGTTGGTCATTCAGAAGCCTGTGTGAGTGTGTGTGCGCGCGCATGTGGGCGTGTGCGTTTTTCCACTCGCTTCCGTTTGCACCTCAAAGCTACATTGCAACATGTTAGGATTATACACAATATATACTGTTTAATGTGCACATAAAGTCTTTCACACAATGGATCTTTTTTAATTGCAATTATAATTTACTTATTTAATCCAAAATGTGTCAGTAGGATCATCATTGTTTTATCATTGTGCATCAATGAGGAATATTGAGTCCATGTTTGAAAATTCATTAGATTGCATCATGTTTTATTAAAATAATGGCCTTTGGCCTGCATGACAAGTGTAAAGCAATTTGTTGTTACCACAAATCTAATTCTTCAGACCAATCTAATTGATGAATCGGATCGTTCCGAAAATTATTTAATGTTGAGCATTGGTAACTGAAGCCCAGATGTCTCTCACGATATGTAGAGCAGCAGGTCAAGCAGCTGAATCAACTCTATGACATATTATCAGCAAAACAAGAATGCCGTTTTAATTATAAAAGGCAACAATGGGAAACTGAATTGAATATTATTGAATGAAAGTTGACTGTAATCATCCATCCATCCATCCATTTTCCGCTTATCCTCAATAGGGTCGCGGGCGAGCTAAAGCCTATCCCAGCTGTCTTCGGGCAGTAGGCGGGGGACACCCTGGACGAGCTGCCAGCCGATTGGGCACACATCGACCAACAATCATTCCTGCTCCCAATCACACCTTGAGACAATTTAGTATTCCATTAACCTGCCATGGATTGTTCTGGAATGTGGGAGGAAACTGGAGTACCCAGAAAAAACCCGCGCAGGCACAGAGAGAACATGTAACCTCCACACAGGAAAGCCGGAGCCTGAATCGAACCCTGCGCCTCTGCACGGTGAGGCCGACATGCTAACCAGTCGACCAGTCGAATCTGTAATCGTAATGAGTTCATTTTTCCATTTGGGTGTCACATTATCGTTTGGTTATTATTTCTTTTTGATGTCATCGCTAAATGAACGGGCTTCATACAAGCTGAAGGGTCACTGGCTTTACCCCCGCACACCTCCTTCCTTCCTTATTCCATGTACTGTATGCAGGCTTACAAAAATGTCATATAAAACCGCATGAGCCCCAATTTCCTCCATGGCTGATAGAATTCCCTATTAACCGACTGCAGAACGTCTCCCAGCTGGGACTCCCAGTTTGAAATCTGCGGCGTTAAAACCTAATGAATGTCATAATTAACTGGATATACATTACATTGAGAATGGAATTGCCTCTTATAAAACCATCTACCGTTTAACCCCTTCCTCCCCCCCCCCTATCCCATGTGTCAATGTCTCTCATTATTCACCCTCCGAGATGACATTTCAATAGTTTCCCTCACTTTGTTTTCCCTTTGTAACTTTTCTAATTTCTTTTTAATTTTTTTGTCATTTTTTCAATTTTTTTAATTTACAGACGGAGACTGCAGGTTCCACAGCATTCCTGACACTTTTGTTAATAAATCATTGTGAAGTTAATGAAAATGGCATTCAGGCATAACCAAAATGATTGTGTTCTTTGTCATGCTAATAAAGTGAAAGATGTTCATCCACTGGTGAATGTCTGCACATTACCAACAATTTCTGATTTTGTGTGCGTGTGTGCTCCTGTTGCGAGCATCCCCCACCATCACGCCCCCTCTCTTTTCTCACCCCATCCTTGTGTTCTCTCAACCGCTCCTTTTTCAAAGATGAATGCTTTTGCATATTTATCCCATAGGTTATCAAGAAAATGCAAAAGGTTCCTCAAGCAAGTTCTTCGTGTAGAATTGAATTGCTTCAAGGGAAATAAAAGGTGATGGTCGCCATGACTTGTTGTTGACCTCAACATACTTTTCTCTTTGCCAGCATGCCCTTCTGCACCTTAGCCTTGCTTTCCTCTCCATTTACCACCTTTGTGTCTAGGCCGTACATGCAGGAGAGCAGAACTTCATTTACTTCACAAGTTTGAAATAAATCAGACGTTGGCAGCTTCTGCCGCCGTTCTGAAGGGCAGTGATACAGTACGCATGAGATGGCCGACTTCAAGAACTACCCAGCCTTGTGTGACATTTTCAGATTTATTTACTTATTTGGTTTAGTGAAAGAATCACGTGGCTGGATATCAATGTCATTTTTTCTACTTTATCAATGCTGAGCCACATCCTTTCATATATTGTCTTAACAAATGTTTGGATTTCTGGAAGAAAAAAAATGCAGGTTTCTCTTTTTGATGAAGCTATTGAAGATGAATACAGTCGGAGTCTGGCTCTTGTACTAAGTTAAAGCCATGTAATGGGATGGGACACCATTTGCTTTGACACAAATGATAGCCTTATTTGGAGCTGACTTTATTTTCCATGAAGGATGCATTATAGAATGTTGAATTTGCCTCAAATTTTCATTTGTACAAATCCAAAATAGATAGAGACAATCATTCGGTGTTCAGTGTTATTGTATATTTTTCTTCAGCAGAAGAAATATCAAAAGATATACATTTGGGACTGTTCCAGAAAGATTTATCCGATCAAGTAGTTTTTCTCATTTTGTAATATAAAGCAAAGCAATTTGCTTGTACGTAAAGTGCATTTTAAATTAAATGTATAATTTTTACAACTATTATAATTGGGAAAAAAAGTGAATTGATTTAATGATGGTTAAATGCCCTCACCCTAATCTCAGCTCCTCCCTTTCTGTGATGTCTCTGTTCTTTCTTGTTTTTTTCTATTTTTTTTTAATCTGATGCTTGGTTGGCCCTCAACAACAACAAGTATGATTTGTCTTTTTCAAGAACCCAAAATGTTGAGAAAAAAAAAGGAATGAAATAGCTGATTGATGTGATCATTATCCTGTTTCAGCCAGTCCCTTTTTTTAAAAAACAGACTGACTTCTATTTTACATGAATTTGTGGCCCTGTCGCTGCAACGGGGTGTGGAATATATTTGTCAGGTCGCTCTGCTCGAGTAGCTACCATTTTTACTTTCACTTTTTCACACACACACACACACAAACACACACACACGCGCGCACACACACACACACACACACACGCATAGCAGTTGGTAACGACAATTTCACAAGTTGAGGATGCAGGAAGCTCAGTAAATGCGATTTTATTTTTGTGTATAGAAGGGACATAGTAAACATGTTACTTTTAAAAATGTGTGGGGTAAAAATAAATCCAAATATAATTGCAGCATTGTAAAATATTTTGGTGTCGTGGGAAGTATACACAGTACACCTGTACTGTATGTTCAGATAATAATCCGTCTTGTAAATTTTTGTGATTTGACAATGCTGAAAAAGCATGTGAATACGTAATTGAAGAAAAAGAAGAAAAGATGCTGCAGTGTGAATAAAGATTTCTTTTGTGTGAACCGTTTATTGCCTTGAACATATTTGTGTGTGTGCGTGTGTGCGCGTGTCTGTGTGTGCGCGCGTGTGCGTGTGTGTGATCTTGGACATGGTAGCTTGGGGCGACATCTGTTTGCCTGGAGGAGGGGGCAGATTCATGTCGTGTGTTTGGGCACTTGGAGGGCCACAAGGGATCTCAGAAGAAGACACAAACACACGAGCCCAAATGGCAGTGCTGGCAGTTTCTTTCAAGAGGTCATATTGGAGCAGGTAACTGCAGGCAAGGGCAGGGGCCACAAAAACAACAGCACTTCACTTAAGCCCAATTAAAGAGGGTCTGGGGCCGGAATCTGAGCAATACGTTTCACATACACATCAATGCTTTCATGGATTTTTACTCGCTGGCCACAACACTTGAGGCTCAATCCAGTGTTTGCATCTTTAGCTGACTGCATTTCTGGGTGCTGATGTCATTGTGATGCAGGGAGGTTAGAAATATTCAATAAAGTGTGCGGCTACATCATATTTGGCAAAAGATTTAGAAAAATGTGTCCTTCTCCACCACTCAATGGGGGTGAGAACCAGCAACATCCTTCAGACTCAGGCTGGACTGTGGCATTTGGGTTAGACCAATCTGTGATGTCATCCGGGCGCATGATATCACCTGCTTGCTTGGTATCACGTGTGCATGCATGCGTAAGACATACACAAATAAGCACACGCGTAAAAACGGACACAACCCCCTCGATAACCGATAATCGTTTATCATGCTATCCACAGTCAGGGTTTCATGAAATAAAATGAACGTGACATCCAGAACCTTAACGCTTTCCTATTTGTCCGGTTCCACACCGACATTGCACACGTGGCTAAAACCAAACACGTGGCAGGGATTTTCTTTCTGGACTTAGATTTGACACCTTTTTTGCTAGCGAACAACCAATCAGAACTAACACTGTTTTACATTTTTTGTTTAATGGGCCATCCATTCAAATCTATAAGGCACAATGTTACAAAAATCTAATATGTCTTCCCAAGTCTAATAATTTATGATGAATTAATATGATGATTAATATCATGAAGGGTGGCAAAGTGGTCAAGTGGTTAGGTGTGTGTGGGTATTCACAATTGACCGTCACCGCCATAAATTAAAAAAAAACAATACAAAACAAAACGAAATTTGAGGTCGACAAAAATTCATTCAAACACAAAAGTATGTTTTGTAGTATGTTGTTTGTGAAAAGACACACACACACACACACTTGCACACTTTTAAAGATATGTCCAGTCCTAATGTCATGTCATGCCTGATAGTCCCCCCCCCCCCCCCCCCAACTCCCCCAAAAAAGAAAGATAATCAAACAATGAAGGAAAATAAATTTTGAAAAGCTAGTGTTCATCTTTCCAGGGCATGCAGTTCTGTCAGTATAGGACCACACTCTCAAAGCCATGTGCCAAGTCTCTTTCCACCCTCAAACACTGTCTCAACAAACCATGCCATCCTCAACCCAGAAGAGGAGGTCAGGGTGTTAAGATTGAGTTTGGGATTGCCCTGGAGTGATGAATTTTGGACAGTTTTTTTGTTGTTGTCAGTTTTCAAACATGGGTTACTTGATGGGGAGGGGCAGGGGTTATAGCTTCAGGAAGCTCGGAGTGAGGGCACAGCAGCAGAAACCTTTTCCTCTTTATTTAAAAACACACTCCTTCCATGAGCAAACTCCTTTGTGAAACACAAGGGTAGGAAATGCAAAGACCAGCCAACAGCCAAGCAAGAAGTGGGAAAAGGTTGTCAAAAGTTCCGGCAACCAACTCCAACAGAGGCAGACATCGCCCCAAACCACTCGTGAGAGGTCATCGCTTTTTTTCCCCTTACGCAACTTCCTTCCGCACAGCTGAGGTTGTGGCACAGAAAGGTGAGGTGGCTGATCTGGACCGTGTTGGAAAGGGCAGCTGCTACCTCAAGCATGCACAAACTCCAGTGTGGCCAGGATAAAAGGGAGTTGGAGGGGAGCGAACTGTACCAGGCTGTGGTGTATTGACGTTGGAGAAAATGAACTGACTCCTCATTGATCCCCAGATGAAAAATGTAGAAATAGAAAAGGTAAATCTGGCTCTCTTGAATAACTGCTTAATAGTGACCATTTTTTTCCCCCTTCGTTCCACTCCTTTGTTTTCTCCTTCAATGTAAACTGGGCCAACAATCCTGCATTGATGTTTCTGGAGGGTAGTAAAGCATTCTGAAACTGTATCAGCTTCTTTTGTTCTCCTGTAGATGAGGAATGTAATGGTTCCTGGATCAATAGTGTGGGGCTGAGTAACTTCTCTTGTTGGTAGTGACGGTAAAGCAATTAGTAGAGCACATGGTCCGGGATGTGCATTCTCCATCTCTCAAGACATCTAAGCAAAAAGATGACAACTGGATGACAGACATTTTTAATTACCGGTATGGTTTTTGTTCCTGAATATGACTTAGTTTTATGAGTCGTTGATAAATAAAACAAATAAATAAAAAAATTTGCTAATGTCAACATCCATATGATAAACAGCATGCTTGATAATATCTCTGCCAGACAAATAAATGGAAAGTTGAAAGAAATGTCTTCTCTCTCATTCCGCTAAATTCACAAAAGTATTTATTCGTCTTCTCATTTGATTTTCTTCTTCTCTTAACTCATCTTTTTGAGTTTGGAACGAATAACTTACTGTACCTCATTGTTTTGAAACACTTCTGATACTCAATTTAAATGAATATCAAGTTTTTAATAGGATCGTCGGAGATAGGCACTCAGAAATAACGACAATACACTTCTGGCTACCAACAATAGGCACTTTATTGGTCCCACACAGAAGTGATAACACAGTTCAAACAAGTTGTATGAAGCTAAAGAACTCTTACCGTATGCCATTAGGGTGGAGAGCCAACACCCTCAGCAGAGTGAGCTTCAAAACGAGCTGGGCGTTCGTACACTAACCCACAGCAGACTCTGCTGAGGAGCATCCCCTCCTTTTATCCTCTAAAGTGTGTGCATCGGGAGGGTGAGTGGCCATTCTCATCCCTCCCTACGCCACACTGTTTGTTGTGTAATCAAGTGGCATTGATCACAATCAAGTTTTGACAATTCAAGCAAAGCAGACTATGAAGTCGTCAAAGCAGGCTAAATAGTTTATATCTGAAGTCGTCAAAGCAGGCTCCAGAGTCCATCTCTGAAATTGCTTAGGCAAGCAAGTCACCAAGTCATGCAATCATCTCAAAGCAGTTTTTCACTGAGAAGAAATACATTGATTAAAGAAAACATCACAAAATATCTTAATATACCACTCATCTCTCTTGGAACAACAAAGAGCCTTGAAGAGGTCCCCAAAAAATCCTGAAAAAGCATATCGTGTGATTTCCTAAACAAGGCACATGAGAATATTTGGGTGTTTGATTGATTTTCCTGGATAGAATTAACAACGTGACAGGTTACTTCTGGTTTTCTGTTGGTCACCTGAAGAAAGTCGAAAGTCACATACCAAAAAGCATGGGCTTAGTGATCAGGACACATTTAAAATTGAATACACAGGTCCTAGTCAGACATTTCACAGAGAGATAGACCAGATAAATGTCAACAATCAGCAATCATGTGATTGACAGGAACCCTGTGGCACTGGTGCTGCCGGGAATTGGCGTGATTTTTCAATCATTAAATGATGCAAAGCCCCCTCTGCTCAGATGATCACAGCACAACAATCAAGTAAAATGTGGTGTTATGTCTTTGCCTACTATGTACATAATTTTTCCATCAGTTGCCCCCTTAATGTCTCCCCACCACTGACTAAAGCTGGCATGTTTTGTAACAAGAATTGGGCACTGCAATAGAAGAGGATGCGAAAAATGTGATGTGAAAATGTCTACATGGGCCTCAAACCATCTTTTCCCCAATTTTATACTAAACCTTTGGACTTTCTTGTAAATATCTTCCATAATTATAATTATGAACCTAACTATCCATCCATCCATTATCCTCACTCGGGTCGCGGTGGGTGCTGGAGCCCATCCCTGCCGTTTTCGGGCAGTAGGCGGTGGACACCCTGGACAGGTTGTCACCCAATCGGCAAACCTATCTAGTCAACTTAAATTCAGGAAAAAAAAGAACTTTTTTCCAACCCTTGGTCTTTTGTATTAATATGACCAAACGAATATGAGAAAAACAAAGAAATAATGATAATAATACATTTTATTTATAAGACACCCAAGGACACTTTACAATCGGGAACAAAAACAATAAAACACAATGCGAGTTGAGCAGCGGCAGCCAAATCCTACAAGTAACAAAGAGTTGTGTAAATGTATTGGAATTGATAGAATATGGCTCCAATATATTTTCAATATCCTTGAAGCGACAATCTCTTTTTAATTTGAAACATGCGATACGGCCATTGAAGACGATCAGATGTTAAAATAGAAAATCTTGAATGTAATTTTGCTGGCAGCAGGATGACAGGAGGTTAACTGTATTTTACAGCTAAGATGCATTAACCGCTAATCATCCAATCCTGGGATGTGTGCACAAAAATATATATTTTTGTATATGATCATGCTAAAGTGATTTGAATGTAATTTAAATTGGCTAGGATTAGCTGACTGAGCCTTTAATTTTCACGTTAGCAGTTTTGCTAACACCGTTTTAACACAAGAGGAAAGTTGTAATCCTCATTCAACAGTACACTTGTTAGTTTGTCTTTTTAATTGGCCAAACGCCGCATTGCATGGTGAGCCAAGAAACAGCTTGTTCTGAAACAATAACATTTGTGTTTGGACTATTGTTACTTTAGCTTAGTAGTCACGATTGGGATTATCAGTTAATTAATGTCTGACTCAATGTGTCCTTATAAGTTTTATTTAAAAAATAAAAATGAAATTTAAGTTCCTGGGAGCTGCGTAGACATTTTTTTCTCCCAGACACGCTGTGGTCAGACAAAAAATAAAAATAAAAAATCATTCTCATTCAATTATATCGACAATCATTCATCCATCCATCCATCCATTTTCTGAACCGCTTTATCCTCACAAGTGTTGTGGGGCGTGCGGGAGCCTATCACAGCTGTCTTCAGGCAGTAGGCGGGGGACACCCTGAACCAATTGCCAGCCGATCACAGGGCACACAGAGACGCACAACCATGCACGCCCCCACTCACACCTATGAACAATTCAGAGTGATCAATCAGCCTGCCATGCATGTCTTTGCAATGTGGGAGGAAACCGGAGTACCCGGAGAAAACCCACGCAGGCCTGGGGAGAACATGCAAACTCCACACAGGGAGTCCGGAGATGGAATTGAACCAGGTACCGCTGCACTGTGAAGTGGACTACCGGGCCGCCCCTTATATATATATATATATATAGGTGTGAGTGTGAGCGTGGATGGTTGTCCGATTCAGGGTGTCCCCCGCCTACTGCCCGAAGACAGCTGGGATAGGCTCCAGCTCCCCCCGCGACCCTAGTGAGGATCAAGCGGCTCGGAAGATGAATGAATTATATATATATATATATATATATATATATATATATATATATATTATATATGTGTGTATATGTATATATATATATATATATATATATATATATATATATATATATATATATATATATATATATATATATATATATATCTTCCTTTCATAACTTTGCTGCTGTGAATCTGGAATTTCTCCATTGCGAGACTAATAAAGGTTTTCTTAATCTTAATCTTAAGCTTTCCGTCTTTCTTTTCGAAGCCGTAGTATTTCCAAACATAAGATTTGAATGTTGCGGCTGCATTAAATATAGTAGTTTCCTTGCTGCTGCGTGCGCTAACTTCCATAATGTTTCGCTCGTTGTGTACTGGACTGTATGTGACGCACGGCTACCGTCCGTATTCAACACAAAACGCAAAGCAATGATGGTGCATTCATTGCGCCTAGGAAAGGGCAGATATGTGACATTTAACATGAATAAAACGGCGATTGAATCGGTTTTACCGATACCCATCAATGCATCGTGATGAATCGCGATTTCACCCGTCAATCGCGTCGTACCCAGTGAATGAGCCGATGCACTCGGATCGCGGACGTGCGCATCGATGTATCGATTAATATCGATTATTTTCCACACCCTTAGTGTGTGTGTGTGTGTGTGTGTGTGTGTGTGTGTGTGTGTGTGTGTGTGTGTAGATGCTAGATTTAGAGTACAATGTGCTGACATCCAAAAAACATATTTTTAGGTACATCTGTGCTTATTTCAAAACTGCTTTTTGAGTGTGCTGTTGTTCAAAGGAAAGGTGATGTAACACAGACTTAAACATGCCTCTGTCCCAGCTTTTTTGGAACGTGCTGGAGACATCCAAATTCAAAATGAGTGAATATTTGCAAAAACAAACAAAAAAATAGTGAATATGTTTGAATTTCAAATATCTGTTTTATGTTGTGTATTTATTCAGGGAACACTCAAAACTGTCTCTAGGTGTCATTGTGAGCACGTATGATTGTTCATCTGTGTGTGCCCTGCGAATGGCTGGCACCCCACTCAAGGTGTCCCCCGCCTACTGCCCGAAGACAGCTGGGATGGGCTCCAGCACACCCGCGACCCTTGTGAGGATAAGCGGATCAGAAAATGGATGGATGGATGTTGTGTATTTAATACTACACTGTGTAGGTTGAAAAGTATTGCAAATCAATGTATTCTGTTTTATGTACGTCTTACACGTTCCACTTTCATTGGAATTGGGCTCAACATATATTTGCGCGCACACACACACACACACACACACACACACACACACGCGTACGTCACGGCTAATACTTTGAAAATCAAAAAAGCTTAAAGAGTTGCAATTTTGTTGTTGTTGGAGGAAGAGGTAGGGGTATAAGAAAAGAGAAGAGTAAATAGTAAGGAAGTGTATGTGTCCAAAGAAATAAAATGAGTTTTTATTTGTTTTGTCTCTTTTATGTCAGAGCAAATACATACTCCAAGTCCGAGTGCTCCTACTACCGTACTTTCATCTGCCACACCACAGTTTTAATTATGGGCTGTACTGAGGAGCGTGTCCAAAGCGGAATAGATCTGCTGGTGTTCTCAAAGTTAGAGGAAAGTGGGAAAGGGAAGGAAATGAGATTTAATTGTAATTAGTGATGGACCAGGCTCTGTTAATTCTCAAAGGCGTTTGTGCACCTGTTGTACGTGTCTGTATGCGTGTGTGCGTGTCCGTGTGCCTGAACGCACCAAGGTGTGAGACAAGCTCTTCTACCTTAACTATGAATCTTACCTGTCTGCCTCCTTGCTCCAGGCTGAAGTGGCTAGTTAGCATATGTAGCACTATCCGCGCACTTTTATCCCGTGTTACTGCCTGTGTGTACGTGGGCACAGGCACGCGCACGTGTGCTTGAGCGTGCAGGCCTCATCTCAAGTCTCACCGGAGACTTGTTGTCTAAGATTAATGAAGGTCACCAGAATCCTCCAAAGTATTCTGATAATTAAGGCTTTGTTTATCAAAAACAAGTTATATTAAGAGTAAAAAGATTCGTGGTAATTATTCATAATCTTAACAATTCAAGTGTAGCCACCTCATTTGTGCCTTTAATTCTTCTTGTTAATGTTTTGCATAAATCTGCATAATTACTTGAGTTGCCTGTTGTATTTTTGACAGCTACTCAGTTCGTGTGCACTAAAGGGTATCAAATGTGCTGCGCCCTGCATACTTAAAAAGTGGCTGCATGGTTAGAGCCGCACAGCATATTTCAGCCATCAAACTGGCTGCGCGTGGTTGAAATGCGCACAGAGAATCGGGTGTTTTCTATCAAATGGACTAAGTGAATGTCTCTGGTTGTTATGGTTGAAATGACGGCTTTCATGAATACGTCACCTCCAGAATCCCACTCTAAAATATAGGGAAACACAGTACATTTGTGTGCTAAAAAAAAGAAGCTGCCATGAACAGATGCACATGCTCTCCGGATTAGTGGTAATTCAGTGTTTGTCTGTGCAAATACTAACATGCATTGACAAAAACAGGTTCCCATTGAATTTTGTAATAATTAAATCTCATCTGTATGTGAATGAGCTCGTTATGTTTATCACATGCAAACATACATATAGAGTACGCTCATCATTGTGTCAATGGGTGAATAATGCCACATTGTTCAACTACTAAGAGTCCCTTGGCCTGAGAAATACACCACTGTATATGCGGTTCGACTTGTTTAATCTAAGTAGCGATCGCATGCTTTCATGAAATTATTTGGCCTGACAAAATACAAAGGCTTATCCCCGACAACATTTGCATGACTGTGGATTGCAATATTTTCCCTGTGTCATCATGTCATTCAAAGTGGATGGCAACTCGCTATCTTATAAGATCAGATTTTGTATTGGGCCTCATACAGTTGTGTAAGTGGTCATAATGTTGTGATGATTTGTTACAATATTCATCATGAATATTCACCCATCCATAGATTTCCTGTACCACTTGTACTTGATTCTTACTGAATATTATTTATTGCACAATCCATGACAAACGGGAAATTGGGACCGTTTTCAGGAATGGGTCATTGCTCCACCAGATGGCACACTTGTCTACGAGTAATAATAGTAGTAATTGTCTAAAAGTCTGGTTTTTAGATTCATGTCCTTAATGCGTGTTTGTGTGACTTCCTGTTGCGTGCAGTCCTGGGGCACATCCCTGTCAACCAATCTGTCATTCTGAGGGTTCTGTTTTCACATACAGCGCACGTGTGTTTGCTTGTACAAACCAGCACATCTTGAGTTTCTTGTGAGAACAAGCCTGCTCTATGGTTTTTGAATTTGGCAGACCATGCTGTGTCATGCTGGGCTTTCCGATGTACCGAGGGCATTTTCGTTTACACCCCCCCCCCCCCCGGCTTTGCTGACTGAACGTAGACAAATCTTTAAACCAGCTAAAAGAAGGTCTAAGTTGTGGCGCAGGTAGTGTCATGTGATTTTAGTAGATTTGATTGAGATGCAAGCACACAGATTCTGAGCTCCGCAGACATATGTGGTGGATGTAATCTTTTATTTTTCTTAAAGAACGAACCCTTCTCGTGACTGTACATAGGAATTACAACTAAAATAATAACAATAATACATGCATGCCCCTTGGAAAATAAATGGATGGATATTTTTTAAATCATCCCACTGGCTGGTGCACAGCTGGAAAGGAGGGGTGTGTTGTTGTCTCACTCTGACACACGATCAGGTTTGGAAGACTATCTGCAAGTGTCCAGCTTTCCATCATCCACAAGTAGAGATGTTCTTCTTGCTGTTTCTGATAACAATACTCAATGATCTCTTGAATAGACGCCAGCAAATCCCTTCTGCTTCCACCATGAAGACTGCATATGCGCCTGTCTTGCACTGAAATGGCTGTAAAGGTGAATGAGAGTGTCAGCTTCTGAACAAAACCGAATAATGATTTGGATTCCAGAAATGCAGGTTCAGACAAAGTGAATCAAAAAAGAAGTATTTGTTCCAGAAAAGTGCACCATCAAAATACAAACTGATATTGGTGGTCACAAGGAGCCAGGATAAAACAATGTAAAAAAACAAACCAAAAAAAAACAGTCCTTGCAAAGGTAAGGTACAAGACAACATCGAGAATACACAAACAAAATCTCACAAGTCCAATAATGCGCAAGCAAAATTCAAGAATGATAAAAAGGAACAATGAAAACACATAGTTCTATGACAAAACAAGAACATCTTTGAAAGATATTGAAATATCGAGGACATAACACATGGAGCACAACAGCGAGCAAGGTCAATCATCCGACTGTATATGTTTTATGTTCAATAAACAAACCAAACGAAAAAAAAAAAACGAAACAAGAGACTTGGGCGCTTGGCAGTCTTTAGATACATGGCAGGCTTGATTGGTAATTGCGGAATAGGTGCACCTGCTGGAGGGAAACGCCCTTCTCTCCACCTGGAGCTGAAAACAAAACAAACTCACTTTCATCAGAGCTTGCTTAGTTGATTCATTTAGTGGTTATAAAATTGATCAATCCAAATGGTTTATCTTTCGATCAGATTTCACTATGGTTAAAATGATCTTGTAGTAGGCCTGAGCAAAACATTCGTGTTCCATTATCATAACAGAATAGAATTATTCTTTCTTTATTTTTTATTAGTAATGTTTTTTTTTAACACAGGTTCTGGTTTTGTAATGCCGATTTCCACAAATTCACAGAGTGGTAGTAGGCTGGCCTGATATATCAGTTTGGCATGAGTGATTAGATTTACGCACACTATTTCCACTGTTATTCTGTCCCAAGTGTTATTTGGCTTGCAACGGCCACGGACAGTCATGCTTATGTGCCTGGGCACTAGTTGATGGTCTTAATAAACACAGACACATGGAGTGGGCAACAGGTCAACGGTGTTTGGATTCCAGTTGCAGTGTCATTGATTCACACACACACACACACACACACACACACACACACACACACACACACACACACACACACACACACACACACACACACACACACACACTTTTTCTTTGCATATTTTCATTTCTTTCATACAGAAATGTAAACACATGAACTCAAGCTACATTGTTGTGTGTTTGAGTACATTTTAATTTCTTTTTGTGCAAAAGGTCTTCATATTTGCATGCAAAGTACTGGCTAAAGCATCTGCACATACCAAGTCACACTTCTCTGCGTACGCAGCCCTCCATGCAGGCCTCTTGCTCCTGCTCAGAGAGCCATGTGGCTCGGATTTAATTGAAAATGTCTGAGAAGGTAAAGTTAACAATGAGAGAGAGTCATAGGAGGAGAGGTAGAGACACAAAGAGAGGGTAAGAGAGAGGAGGAAAAAAAAAGGAAACTCTCAACTTTCTTTAATTATGTTTACCCAACAGGCTTTGCGTCCTCATCTAAATGGCATAAACATCTGGCCATGGCACACCGCAAGCATGATGGCAGTAGTCAAGCAAATCTTGTGGAAAATAATGAAATTAGATCCCTGGTGCTGTGACAGTGGAAGGGCAGACGACATTCACTCCATGTTAATAAAATTGCCATGAATGAGTGAGTACAATTAGGAAATCGTCAGTGGCGGCAGTGAACTTTTGCAACTCACCAACGATTGCATCATTCGATTAAGGCAGCAATTTAGTCTTGTTTATTTGTGCCTACTGTGGCTTTTATTAATTGTGACCTGTCAGTGATTGGCCTGCGATTAAACCAGTCACATATAATGTGGCTGATGGTGTGGGATGGATTGGTGGGCAGGCTGATGGACTGTTTTTTTTTTTAAAATATCATTATTTTTGTTGTTTGTGTTTGTGTCACATCATTATCATGCCAGTGAGTCTGACAGGATGGAACTTGATTATACATGCTTATTAATTAAAGTATTACATGAACAAAGCACATCTTACATCTGGCTCTGATTTTTTCTGATTTATTCCGGAGGACCCAGAAAAAACCCACGCGGGCCGTGCTTGTGTGGGTTTTCTCTGGGTCCTCGTTTTCTCCCACATTCCAAAAACATGAATGGCAGGCTGATTGAACACTCTAAATTGTCCCTCGGTGTGAGTGTGGATTGTTGTTTGTCTGTGTGTGCTCTGCAATTTGCTGTCAAGCGGTTCAGAGTGTCCCCTGCCGACTGCCCGAAGATGGCTGGGATAGGCTTCAGCAACCCCCGCGACCTTTGTGAGGATAAGCGGATCGGAAAATGGATGCATGTGTGTGTTTGTTTGTTTGTTTGTTTGTTTTGTTTATTGAACATAAAACATATACAGTAATAATTTGACAGAAAATAAGGTAGATAAAAAAGTAAAAAGAAAGAAATCAGTCTTTATTCAACACAGTTATTATGTTCAAGGGTGTAGGATGAAGTAAAAAACTTATCTAGTCCTACCCCATTATGTGTTTATATCTACTAAATCATTTTTATATCAATCAGAAAAGAAAAAGTAAGAAGTCTCCACGAAGGCTCATACTTTACCCTTAACCGTGATATTTTTACAGCTGTGTGTGTGTGTGTGTGTGTGTGTATATAGAGGTGGGTGATCTTTATCATATAATCGTCACAGATGCTTTCACAATGTGAAATTGACCATTGATATAGTCTACAGATCGGATCCAATGATTTGGATGAAAGAATAAAATCCTCATTTGTCTAATCACCATGCATCGATGGTAGAGTTAGATTAAATGATCAAACTTAATTCTGCGAATCAACGTGCAGGATTCAGTCACATGTCTCTGGCAGCATCCAAGGGAAACCTCCATTCACTGAAGCACTTTGTCTTCACAAGGTTCGCGGGCGTGCTGGTGCCTATCTCAGTATCCTGGCAGTAGGCGGGGGACACCCTGAATCAACTGGTTGTCAGCCAATCACAGGGCACATGGAGACAAACAACCTTTCATACTCACAATCCCACCTTGAGCAATTTAGACCCATGAAGCTACTATAGATATTTTGTAGGAGGAAACCGGAAGACCCGGAGAAAACCGGAGTACCCGGAGAAAACCCACACAGGCACGGGGAGAACATGCAAACTCCACATACGAAGGCAGGCCATAGCAAAGATTCAAACCATGGAACTCAGCACTGTGAGTTGGACGTGCTCGCCAGTCGACCACCGTGCCCCCCTGGATGGATGGATATATACTGTACATGTACATGTACAGTATATATAGACATTTACACATGCCCAAGTTATTGCCTAGAAGCCGCATATAGAGCAATCATTTATTTCATAGAGCAAACACACACACACATACACACACACACACACACACACACAAACACACACACACACACACACACACGCGCACACCCACACACACAGACACACAAAACATCCTTTGGGGAACAGTTCCATAACTTCTTAGGGCACTGGAATAAATCCCTTCAAATGTTTCTTGTCCTTCTCATCTTAACTCTTCAGTTCTAGTGTTCCCCATTTCCAGTTCACTTCGCAAATATGAAGTACTATCTCCCTCCTCTCCTTTGCCGTCTACTGTAGATTGGGGCTGTGTTTACTTTTCCTCCTCATGGAGGCAAGGGAAGGGATTACATTTGAGGAAATGAGTTGTCATTTCAGGAGGTAATAATGGATTTCAGCTCGAGAGCTCGACAGACACAAGAAAGGGAGAGAAGTAAAGCTTGAGCATGGTTACCCAGCTGGAGAATTAGTATATACATTGCGCATGCTTGCAGGCACCCTCATACAGATGCACACAGCCAACCCGTTGGCTGTACAAATACATCAGTACCAATGAGGCAGCAGTGATAGATTCAATTGTAGTGCCTGGTTGGGGGCAGGATATACCACAAGACATCCGAAATCTTCAAAGCTGGTTCAGTTGGAGGTAAAGGTTTCCATTTCTGTTGTCACATTGGGTACATCCTTTTACTGTTGTTATATGTACACAATACCGTGTTATACCTTATTTTTTGGCTCGCCTCAGAGTCAAATTTTATGCTAACTTGAAATATCTCTTTGGTGTTTGGCTGGATTAAAGGAAGTTCCACTGTTGTCTGCCAAAGAAGATGAGCCTTTCCTGGCCTCAATTTTCATGTCAGAAACAGTGACCTTTGGACGTCACACTTGTCTGTAAACCACATTAAAACCATAAACATAAAACAGGCTGTCGTATTTCACGCCTTATTGCCAATTCTCAGAACTGCTATGCACAATGCAGAAACTGCAATGTTCTCTTTTTTTTCAGTCTGGATTTATGCACTTTTGGCGACCAAACTCAGCTACCCTTTTATGGAAGTAAATATGGAAGTGTCTTAAGTCAGTGTTTGCAGATATTTTTTCATGTTCCAACAACCATTCCTACTCTTGTTGACACCTACAAGCATTTTAGAAGATTCATTTTACCCGCCATGTATTTTTTGAAATGTGGGACTAAACCAACTAGCCTATAAAAAAAAAATGAAATGCAAATTCCATTCAGGAAGGTCTAAATGGAGATTGTAATCCAGAATAACATCTCACATTTGGACCCCCCCCCCCCCCCCCACAAAAAAATGGAATTGATTCGCATTCCTTTGCTTTTTTGATTATCGAGTCCAAAAACTAGGACACTCGGTTAGGGTACGATGAGCTCATCGGTGCAGTTTCCTTTGCAATATTTTGTTTGCAGTGATTGAATGTTGTCTGCAGTCAATGCAAACCAGCGTGTGCATTGAAATGTGCATTGAATGTGTGTCCAAATATCTAGTGGTGTCTTTGGCTCCTTGCACAAATATGCATGGCGTGTATGTGTGTGTGTGTGTGTGTGTGTGTTTTGAGACAGATGGGTAATAGCCCCAGTGCAGAAAGCGAGGCCCTGTGTAACGTGCAGCCCTGATTGCAGACCTGATTACCTGCCATATGCTAGCTGAAGGGTTGTGGGCCAGACCAAATGAGAACAGTATGCAAACGTTAAAGCAGCATTTTTATAGCACAGTCATTATGCTCTCGCTTTGGCAAATGAAAATGAGCGTGGCAGGGAGGGAAAATAATGAAGTCATAAAAAACGGACGGGTCACAGTGCGTGGTCGCTATTGCTGCCACCTCCTGGCTCTAATCCCATTGGCTTGAGGGAAAGGGGGGTAGGGCCACTTGAAAGGATGGCAGTAAAGTGGAGACTGTACCACAGGGTGTCTCTGTTCTATTGAAAAGCCTTCCTGAATGTTGAGAAGACTGTTGTTGAAGAACAAACTTTTCTTTTCTTGTGAGATTACCTTTAGTTTTAGAATGAGTATGAAACACAGAGGTGTGTGTGTGAGTGTGTGTGTGTGTGTGCGCGTGTGCGTGTGTGTGTGTGTGTGTGTGTGTGTGTGTGTGTGTGCGCGTGTGTGTGTGGTGTGTGTGTGTGCGTGTGTGTGTGTGCACGCGTGTGTGCTTGAGATGTGATTATTCTCCTATTAGCCTTTGCGTTCTCGATTATGCATGCAGCATACAGGGCCAAACTGACCTTGTAAGATGATCATTGACTCTCCTTAGAAAACACTTGTTATCCCAGGATTAACACATGCACCAATTACTACCTGTTCACCGCATGAGCTGAGGAAATAAAACATTTCCTATTAGTGTTCACAAGCCTCCCATTTCTGTGTTCTTACAAGAGCCATCGTACCAAACAAAAGCATTCCTATTTTAGAAGCACACTTCCTGTTGAGATGTTTAAAGCGAACCAAAAGCATGGAAAACAAATCTTAAGTTTATGTGAATTTATTTTTTTTTAATTCCAATCAGCTGTTGCTGTATTGTGTAACACTGTCAAGGATGGAGATAAAATGTTTGCATAATTCAAGTCTTTTCCCTTAATTCCCTCTGTTCAACGACTTTGTGATGGCTTACCTAACACTCTAATTTCCAACACAAGGCATTTAGGGCTAATTCACTCTCCTCAATTCAGTTATGGAAACCAAGCAATCCCCCTCCGAAGACGTACTTCATCAGCGGAATACAACCTTGGGATTTGTATACAGCATTCTGTTTGATGTGTTTACAAGAGGAGATTTACGCTATGCTTTTGCTTTGATTTAGGTGGTGAAGAAACAATGGGCCGCACTTTATGATTCCATTTCCTGCCCATGCAACATGAATGTTAGCTTGCTTCGTGGTATGGTGACAGAAGCTGAACCTAATTTATCGAGTTGGGGCAAGGTTGAGTTCTACAACCTGTTAGCCAGCATATTCAAGGGATCACTTTTGTTGCCAGGGGCTCACCGTCACTTTCTTCCTGTTTCCACCCATCAGGAGAAAAGGGGAACTTGTGCATAATTCTGAAGCCCATTGTGGCCTACTTAGTAGGAAGAGAACATGCCTTTCCAACTGGTCCTGCCTTTGTATGTGGGTCAGCTTCATTCAAATTCTCTTTCAATCCAGCTCCTCTTCCGACACTGCGGCCGATCATTAGCTGTAATATAGGTCACCCCAGGCTTTGTGAGGCTCCAGCCCCATTTGCATTCTTGATTCAAAGGTAGCACTCGTGGTGACTGTAGGTAGCGAGGAAAGCAGGAGGCTTGGGGAAAGGTGGCATCAGAAGTTAAGGCGAAGCTTTTATCACTTTTGATGAAAGGATGGGGTCAATCTGGATACATGCTTAAAAAGATCAGGGTCTGTTCCCAGTGGTGGGAAGATGAAACTCCTATAGATGCAAGGTTGACTCGTACAGTAGGTACACCATTTCTTTACTTTAAGATCAAAAGAAAAGATGGGGAGTGCATCCCATGTTTCAACCCATGCTTTCATTCGTTCGGTGTTTATGAATACAAATAACCACATTTGGAGATGTTTCTTTTAAAATAAGCTTTGAAAAAAGAACAATGACATAAAAACATAACTTCCCCAGCAAACAAAATGAGATGTCTCAAAGATATGGCAATAGCCAATTGGTGAGGGGACACCTTACGCATACATTGTCATGTGAGCCTGATGGTAGTGAACCTGAAAAAGAAGGTTGGCAGGAGAACTGAACAAAATGTATGAAGAAAAAAAAACACTTACAGGGGAACTCTGGAAAACCTAAATCCAAAACACAAAGTCCTGAGAACGGCAACAAACCAAAGTAACAAAGAAACAGACAAACACCAAAGACAGAAGGACAAAGCAACGTGACAACAACAATAATCTGACAAAGACTGACAGAACCCTGGAAACTAAATACAAGCCAACTGACAAGACAACAAGAACACCTGGACAAGACACAATGGGTTGAGAGAGTTGATTGCTTGACCCAAGGGACTCGGATGACAATAGGTAGAAACGAAAACCAAATGAGGAAAACAGAAGTAAATGTCGGAACAAAACCAAATGGAATCTTAAAAACAGAACACCCCTCCCTCAAAGGACAGATACCAGACATCCCAAAGTCATCCAGTGGCTGCAGGGACAGGGAGGATATGGGATCAGGCAGGCAGGCAAGCCAGGGACTAGTATAGTACTAAACAAAATGTAATAAAAATAAATAAATAAGCACTCGCATGGGAACTCGGGAAAAACAAAATCCAAATGAAGTCCTAAAAACGCCAAGAAACCAAAGTAATAAACAAACAAAAACCCCAAGACTGAAGGACACGATCTGACAAAGACTGATTGGTTGACACAATATCCAAAAACCGGTGGAAACAAAACCAAACGAGGAAGAAAAAAACACAACAAGGAACCAAAACTATGAAACAAAACCAAATGTTAGCTGAACAAAAACTGAATCGTGACAGACATATCATAAAACCTCACCACATTTGACTTCAAATTGGGCATTATTTTTCTTACTATTGTTATTATTGTCATTTTTCCATGCAGACATTTGCACACTCACAAGCAATTATAGTTACAGGAAGTCGTGATAGTTCAGGCAGCATGCAAGCCCATTTAATGAAATGAAGTGTCACAGGTAGATGCCTCCAGGGAAATGGCTCTCCTCAAGACCTTGCCTGGTGGGTCGATGGCAAATCCTCCATAGCAATGCCTCCGGCGAAGTGGTCCTCTCGAGATCTTGTCCCGGTCGGTCGATGCAGAATCTTCCACAGCAGCAACCTTGCTTTTCTCATTGCCATATGGCCCCCTCTGCAAGCAGGAAGGTGGAGAGCAGAGAAGAGAAGTGACAGCGAGGCAGACCAAAATCCAGATGTTAAGGGGCTGAGAAGGAATAGAGATTATTTGTTTACTAGGTGTGGTTTAATCAAATGTGAGTTTTCTCACATTCACATCTCAAATGTGAGTTCGGTTTCCTCCCACATTCCAAAAACATGTATGGCAGGCTGATTGAATACTCTAAATTAGTGGTTCCTAACCTGGGTTCGATCGAACCGCAGGGGTTCGCTGAATCGTCTCAGAGGTTCGACGGAGCCCCTGCCATGGAGGTTAAGATACACCCGACTCAATCTGTCAATTGGTTATGACACGCCCGTTTGGCCATGGCTGGCTGCAGATGATCACATTACATTGCTTGTCCAATCAGTGCTGCGGGGAATTTAGTTCTTTCAGTTCTCAATGCGTGACGGTCGTAAGAATGTTTTTATACATGCGAACTCTTTCGAGCAAAAAAAGAAAGTGGTTAGACGAATATGTACAACATGCATCACAGAACGGGATGGGACTCAGCGAGCCCTCTGCATGTCATGCCAAGTTGAGCAACTCTAGTCACGCACCGGCAAAACTAAAGGAACACTCCTTGAATCCAATTTTTATTTTTAAGTAAGGGTTCGGTGAATGTGCACATGAACTGGTTGGGTTCGGTACCTCTCACAAGGTTAAGAACCACTGCTCTAGATTGTCCCTTGGTGTGATTGTGAGCGCGGATGGTTGTTTATATCTGTGTGCCCTGCAATTGGCTGGCAATCGGGCCAGAGTGTCCCCCGAAGACAGCTGGGATAGCCTCCAGCACCCCCTGCGACCGGTGTGAGGGTAAAGCGGATCGGAAAATGGATGGAGATATAAATGTATATATCTATATAGAGATCTATCTATCTATCTGTATGTATATGGAAAACAATTATAGACATTTCACTGAATTTTCCCATCTTTGCACAGCTGCCATACATAATATGGTGTCAATTCAGCATGGACCCAAATGTTACCTTTCATTGACAAGTTTTAATTACATGACATTAAATCAGGGTAATCAACAAAACAGAAGCTTTAATCTGTTTAGTATGCAAGGCCACAAGAACCTATTGACAGTTTTTCTTCTCCTGGGCAAATTGCAGTTTTCCTCCTTAATTGTTATTGGAGATGTTATCATGAAGCGGATGCAGCCCTCGCTTCGGAGACTGTTAAAAGCTTGACATTGGTGTGAAGGGGGCAGAGTGGGAGAGTTGTGCAAAATCTAGCCAATGTATAATTAATCACCCCCACTAACCCCACTCACCCTGTTCTCAACTTCACTACCCTCTTTAGGATGGACAGCTGGCGCCAGGGTGTCTATGTGACCTCTAAGGGCTTTGGTGTTAAATTGAGATACAGAGTACAAGGAGGGAATGGGAATGCATAAAGAGATGGTCGAGGACATACACACTTGCATGATAAAAATGATCAATTGAACAATGCAGCAAAAATGTTGACTCTTAAACGCAAGAAACAAAGACTGTCTAGATTTGTGATAAAGAAAAAAAGTTGCAACAATTACATGTATGGATGACATTTAACCAGCTGTGTTCAAGTTGCAAAGCCCAATTGAGCAGATTAAAAACAACACGAAGTCTGGAGTCACACTTATCATCAAACATCAAATCATAAAACAAAACAACAATTGCCATACCATAATTCACTGTTCCATTCCCTCCCAGTTTACTTACTTCAGTAGCCTAATGTTGATCCAGGTTCTGATTTAAGCAAAATGAATAAAGCCAACACTTTAAAGATAGTAAAAGGCGAGTGAGAAAATCACTTCGCTGCAACTCTTTAATTCCAGACAGGAAAAGTGTGAAATCTACCCCTCCACATTCCACTACCGTACATTTCTAACCCAAGTCTCTTTAGATATCCCAGTTCTAATCAACTCGTTCATGGCTGACAGATGTGCAGATGACATGGGACAATCGGCAAAATCTAAATCGCAACATCTCGCTGACATTAGCGTGGCATTTTTGTCATGGTAGAGGTTTGAGAGTGACGATCAGTTCACGGGGACAGTGGAAAGGGAGGTTTGCGCTGTGGGGGATGAGACAAATGGCATATTCATATTTGGTGTGGAATTATGGACCTTCTTTTTTTATGTGTTTGTGGGAAGAGAGCTGAACTGTATTTGCATCCTTATCAGGGAGACGTGGACCCTTTTCATTGCCACTGCTATCAGAATTCATTCTTTTTGACATTTCTGATAGGTCTCTAAATGGAAAACTTCCAACTCAACAGGCAGAAGCCTTGTCAGATATTAAAGAAGTCTTGCGTATTGGCTAAAATATACAGTACTTGGAAGAGATTTGAATATTATCAGGCGAATTGTGAACCCTCATCTTCTTCTTTATATACAGTTATCTCTGATTAGATATAGCAACTGTGTGTACATTTGGGATATACATACATGGGCTCTGCACTGTATGCGAACACACTGCAACACTGTACATTAATCCTATCTGCTTCTGATTTGCTCTAACATTTCCTGGAGTATTATCTGAGGTCACTCTTTCATATGCAAATATGTTTGGCAATGTCAACAGAACACTGACCGCTTCGTAGATCTGCCCACTGTTAGTTTGACGGATTATCTACTCCATTGGCCGTTTGTGTCACTTTGAGACAGCTAAGTCAACACAAGTCAATTATCCTCGCGTTATGGATTGAATTTTTATCTCAAGCAGGCGAGGACAAAGGACTGGTACATTGGAGAAATTTAATATAAATTTGGTTGCTGTTGATAAATAACAACAAAAAATAAACCTCCGAACAATCCATTTTCTGTTTGTATTTTTATACAAACAAATAATTCAACATTTTTTTTTGTTTTCCTAATAGACCTGAGGGCAAAATGTTATGAACAGCTCTCAGTGTGATGGAGCATGAATCGAAACCACTTAAAACGACTACAACATCAATGATCATAATTTATTTCTCCACATGATAATTCAATAAAAATACCTCTGTTACAGTGTCAATCATTCATAACTAAAAGGATCAAACCCTATACCTCTGTTCAATTTTGAAGCTATTTTATGATAATGCTCCATTTTTTTAACCCTTTCATGCACCCTGTAACCTGATCACATGATAAACTTTCCACTACAGTAACCACTGTCCCTGAAAGGGTTAAATACAAACTAACAAACAAATTCAGATGAACCTGTAATTTTCAATTTGAATTTAGGATAATTTGCTTCATAGTGTGATCTCATTCTCGGTCAAATTAATTTTATCTTTTGTCTTTTAAGTCCATGCATGTGCCTCTCCCTCAAAACAATAATGTCTGTTACTTTCCGGTCATCCTTTTATTATTTTAGCTTGAAAAGTCTCCCCTTTTCTGTGAAAATTATTGCTCGTGAAGAAAGTCTTCCTTGAGTACGGTAATCTTACTTCATGTTCAGTCTGAATCAAATCTGTTGTGTCCAAAAAGCTAAAAAGCTTTGGCTAACTCAAGACATCTTTGGCTTTTTTGCCTTTACTCAAGTTAGGGGGACAGCATTGGATATGACAACCTGTGATTTGATTGGGCCAGCGTTGACCCCATTTATTTTTCTTTTGGTGTCTCCAATCCATCTTCTTTTTTTACTTGACAAGCCTTATTTTTTTGGGGGTGTCGGGGTAAAACTTGCGGGATTTGACCTCTCCCTTTTATATATTGGAGTCTTCTAATGAGCCTAGGAAGCTCTAAGATGACGACAGAAGGAAAGAAAAAAAACTTCAAGAAAAATGACACGAAAAAAAAAACACAATACAACCCTCAAATCTTAGTATGTTGCAAAAAGATAAATAAAATGCCTGAAGGAGCGCGTTACTAAGAACAACAGTGGTGCCCAAAGAAACTATCTATGTTCCATACTATGTTCGAGGGCTATGGCCAGTCAGCCACATAATAGAAATATCATTCTGTCACTCATCCTCTGCTATTCATACGGCAGTTAGTCCATTTAAAAATTAAAGAGAATAAAAAGCTCCTTTATCCTGTTTTGTCCTTTTCTTTCCTTGTCATCCCCGTCTCTTTTCTTCTGTTCTGTTCTTTGTTTCCACTCTTCCACTCAGATATGTCCTTGGTCATCTCCCATTATTCCTTCATCATGAAGCATTGTGTGTGTTTGGCAACCAACTATTTCAGTGTGTCTTCCTCACTGCCAAGCGCACTTTGTCCTGTGAAAATCAGATGAAAAGAGTCTGCTTTTCACGTGCCATAATGTGTCGCACAGCGAACGATGAAACCGAACAACTTTTGAGACTTTGGGAAATCGTTTTTTTCTTTTTCATATGATGTCTAAAGTCTATGCAAGCAAGTCAAATATTTACATAATGCCATATTTAAAGGATTTTAAGTGAGAAAATAGACTACTTTGGGAGGAGAAAAGTTTGGAGACATACTGCTCAATGAGGACTTATTCATCTTTGATGAATAATCATCTCATTCTTTACATATCATAACATTGTTGACCTTGCGTCCTTCCAGATGCATGGGAAAGGTTTGGTCTAGAACATGACTCCTCTACACAATGCTCTGACCCTCATCCTATCAAATGCATATGGGATGTGACATATGTCCGAAATCATGATTAAAGTCTTGCTGAATGACTGGATTGTTACAACTATTAAGAGGCACCAAGTCAATATTTCCTGCATTCATGATTGGTCAGATCCCAAGGTTCCAGTCCTTTTGTGCATAGTAGCAGTGGTTGTAGATCTTGGATCATTTTTTGGTGGGGGAACAGTAAAAGGTTGAGTATTTAAATTATATTGATTTCCTGAAGGAACTGGGAAGCGTAGAGATGCAGTGAGGGTCTTAACAAATGTAAAATCAAAAATCCTGCTCTAAGCCTGAGAAGAGAAAGCTGATTTTTGTTTTTTTAACTCAAAGTATCTGGCCTCATATTCTTTCTGTTTATTCTGTTTCACTCTTCAGTCATCAGACTTCCTGTGAAATGCAAAGAGTTGGACATCCAACCCAACCCCCCTTTTGTTTTATGCATTCCTCTATTTTTTTCATAAGCGCACCTTGTCACTCTAGCGGCATATTTTCAATCATTATTAGAATGCCAGCAGCTCAAGGCTCACAGGCTTTAACCTCTGGTATGTTTGGTGTATGATAAAAGCCGAATGAACTATCAATCTTTATTGTCTGGCTTGCACACTATAATTGCATTCAATAGTCCACTGATTCTCTTGTCTGCTAATGTCGGAGAGCAGAGAGAAGCCAGATGCTCTGACTGCATCACAAGCCTTTACAGGAAGGGGCGTGGGGGGGGGGGGGGGTAGCTTGCACTGAATAAATATATTCGGAATATGCACAACAACACATATGACACACATAGGCGTTGCACCCCTCTCCCACATACCAACCCACCCAATTGTGGTTGATAAACTGTTGACAGTATAGATTGTGAGCAGCTGTGCTTTGGCTGTGTATGCAGAAGATTCACCCATTAGTTCACCAGTCAGAATGCGCTCATACAGTATGTAGTACTGCATCGATGAATACGCTAGACTGTGTGTTTGTATCAGTAAAGACACTGCTAGTCCTGACTATGGATGACACAAACAACTTTGCTAGTCGACTAGTCAGTGAGAGTCATCGCAATAAGTCGATTAATTCAATTCATACATGTAAATAGCAGCATATAGCCATCATTGGTGTACAGCTTGAAATATTTATGGTATGTGCAGTTTAAAAATAAAGAAAATCAAGATGATAGTACAGTCAACTTTTATCAACTTTGTAGCTTTTACCAGCATTCCTGATATGTTTACAAATATTAATAATAAAGACTATACTGTGCATTTTAAAACAAACAAAAGCAATACACTATGCATAATGAATTATATATGAATACTGCCATACAATGCCGTAGACAGTGATGTAACCTGAGGAAAAGGCACTCTGCTAAGGAAACAAAAAATAAACACTGGCATTGGTTTCCATCTTGTTTTTATTTACCCTCTATTCATTCAACACGTTTTGTTTTGCTTCACTTGTATGTGTGTATAATTTAAAATTAGTAAATTGATCTACAACATGACAATAAAGTATGCATGAGAAATAAAATATAAATCCTGAAAGATTAAGAGGAACATGTATTTTGGTACTGTAATAATGTATATTGTACAAACCTGTGTTGTGTGTATTTCATTGTTATGTGTTGCTGTTGAGGGATTGTGGCGAACATGTTCTGTTACTTTGAGTACTCCTAATTCCGTCACTCTCTTCGGGAGTATGCCTGCCTAATACATCATAGATGCTACAATATGTTACTGGAACCTAATATGATGTTACGGTGCTACAGCAAACCAATATTATTTGAGTTAACAAAATGTTAACTAAAAATACGTAGCGTTTTTTTTTAAAATCTCAGACACGGGAAATACACAATCATAACAAATAATTAATACTAAGAATTATAAACTAAACTAAAATGAAGCACAAAACATACTAGAACTAATAAAAAAATCTAACAAATCCAAAACAAAAAAAAAATGAAATAAAATGAAGTATAATGAAAATCTCCACAAACCTTGTTTCAAACACACAGAGTCTCTGCATGCTAACTAAGGCTTGCTTCCTATGACTGTCCCTTTGTCAGAAATGGAATCAGTCATCAGCAACAAAATAACTGAACGAGATTGAGAGTTCTACAATACAACACCTGATCATAAACAGCAAGCAAGGTCAATAATTGGACAGTGACTAGGCATCTTGGCAGTCCTTAAAAAACATGGCAGGCTTGATTGGTAAATGTGCAACCAGTGGGCCCGCTGGAGGGTAACGCCCTTCACTTCATGTGGAGCTGGAAAAAAAAACAGACAGACAGACATGACAATCTTTCTATTTTCACAGAAATGTGTGGAATTATGTGCATTACCAGAACAGCCGTGACTTCATGAGCAATATATCGCTTTCAATTGAATGTAAATATTTTGTTATTAATAAACATATTTTGCTCAATTTATTTTTTAACGCAGAGAACTGAAGTACAAAGTGTGATCAAAACAGATGAAAAGCGGATCTTTGATATTGGCTACAACAAGACCACTCACACATTGTTATGATGCAATTGGAATATTATATAGCTGAGTTTACAGCTATGAGTTTCATTATTTTTCAACAGTTTCAATGTACTTGTGGGATATACGTTTTATTGTGTTAATTGATACTGTGGTATTATTATTATTATTGTTACTGCACTTTTAAATTGATTAATGTTAACTAGAACCCATTCCCAATGGAACTGATACAACCCCATTCCGTACTCTAATGCCATCTTATGATTTTTTTCGACAGTACTGGCATTGGCAAATTTTACCATGAAGTCATAGTCGCAGCACCTTGCGTTCAATTTTCATAATGTTTAGAGCAGTGTCTTTTTGAGTTGTTTGAATGAACATACATTTGCATTTTGCACACATGCGTACACTTTCACACAAGCACTCAGAGCCAGTGGGGCATGCAGGTTCCGCACTACATAAAGTAATACATTGCTGCATATCAAAGGAAATTACCCTTCACCTCAGTGCATGGATCTTAGCGAGTTCCTTAACCAGAGGAATGGGCTTTGAACCACGCAGATTCCCCGAGGGCCCTTATCCCGGCCCCTCCCCAGAATGCCGTGCCGGATAAGGGCCGTAATTCCCACTTTTAGGTTTCCATTAATCTGATCCTGACACAGGGGAGATGGGCTGCTTTGCATATCGCCTTCCCAAGATGGAGGGCTATTTACATGATCGCCTCCAGATTGAATATGATCAGTAGCTCACCTCCTCCGCCATGCTCTGCAGCCGAGATGGAAAAATGCAGATTTTCAGTGGGTATTTGCTACATTATCACGAGTGAAATATTATTCACTCAGGTATACTCACTCTAGCGTTTCAATACATCTCAAGTTAGACTTGATGGATACGTGTTGCGGATATTACAACTCGTCACTTGATTCCCCTGACGAAGGCCAAATTTCTTTTATGAATGTGACAGCGGAGATGGATAGATCGACCCATTTATCATCGCACAGTGATAGTGCTAATGTAAGGAGACTCTCCCCCTCCCCTTCAACAAATGTGAGGAACGCCATTTGAAGCTGTGAAGGCAGACCCCATGTAAATGTATCTGTAATGAACGTCACGTACAAGAGGTGCATTATTCTTTTTCTGCTACATTTATTTCTGAATATCAAATGAATATGATCAATGTGGAGCGGGGGGGGGGGGGCTCTGGAAGGAAAGTACGCCGAGGGTATAAGATGAGTGATATTGTTATTACGCCGCCGCCGATGAGCTGCACAAGTCGAGACGGTGTGAGACTATAGCATAAGGACATAAACACGCACACCAACTCAAAGCCACCCGCTTTCGCTTGATGTATTTCCCCGACACCAGCAAGCATTCTTGGTGTGTCTCACTTAAACCTGCTCTCTCCTTGTTGGGCTGTCAGTATCTGGCTGCATCTAGTTACAGTATTTATCAGTAGCTTGTCAATCCAAGAAACAATTCTACACTAACATGATTTTTGGCAAGGTAAACTGATTTTTTTAGACGAAAACAGTAGTGTCCTATTAAAAAAAAACATCATAAAAACATGCCGTTTTACTTTTGTTGAAAGAGCAAATCTGTGCGCGCACTAGGCCGATGAAATACTGTGGGGGGTGTACAGACTGACCGAATGTGCACCCTCTCGTCTCTCATTTCAAAGGCTTCCATAGAGCCATCTTAAGGAGGAAACTAGTGGGTGGCTGCATTCACACCAAAGGTACGGCTTATATTTGATTAGATAGGTAGGGACATACTTTTATTCTGCTGCTGTCGCTTCACTTTTTGCAATGTGTGAGCTGTAGTCCGACTTGATAATTATCAAGGATGAGCACGCAGTGCTAATTGTCACTTCCACACATGTAAATAGTGTGATCCAATCCTCAGTCACTTTGTCTCAGTGTGTTTGGGTGCAGGGAGAACATCCCCGAAGTGTATTTCATGCTTTTAATTGACACCATTGCATGTTAATTTGAAGCATGTCATGGATGTGTCACACCAGTAAGCCGCCAGTGTCTGACCTCATGTAATGTCGAATTACTTTCCTGCTCCTCTTTGCCGTGACAACAGATAAGCTGCTCCAACGCAACACCAAGGGGGTCTTTTGGCTGCGTTGCTTTCCTTCCTGACTGTTATTCTTACTTAGGAAAGATCCTAAGAAAGGCTGTCCAATACTTTTTTTTGTATCTACTGATCACTATTTACAACCATCATTAACATTTTAGTGTGATTCAAGTTAGTTTTTATTTTTTTGGGGCGCGTGACAGATGTAAAAACTGCCAATATTAGCATTTTTTTTCCCAAATCTGTCAGGTTCAAAATGAACTGAATAATGTTTAGGATCCCAGAAGTGAGAAAAGAGAGAGAGAGAAGAGAGACAAAATGTGATAGCAAAAATATTTGTTGTCAAACCCCCCCCCCCACCCCCACCCCCAAGTCCTAAACAGAAAACACTGGTCACAAGGATCTAAACAGAAAACACTGGTCACAAGGATCCAGGAAAAAACGAGGACTCAACAAAAGGTGCTTGCAAAAAGGAAGGTGACGGGATACCAAAGGATAAAAAAAAACAAGAAATAAGAGTCCAATTCACATGAAAACCCGAAAGCAAGATCTAATGACAAACCAATGACCATATTTATAAAACTTGGACCAAGTTCGACTATGACAAGTTTGCGAGGTCTAGAAAAGCAACACTTGCACAATAGCAGCAACAAGGTCGAATAATCAGACGACCTTCTGGCAACTTGTCAGTCCTTAATAAATACATAGGAGCTTGATTAAGAGACAGGACACAGGTGGACCGCTGAAGGGTCATGCCCACCAGGCCAGGTGATGCTGCACACAAAACAAAAACAAAGCAGAGCAGAACATGACAAGATCACACTGGCCATTTTCCAATTGTATGTACAGTGATCCCTCGCTACTTTGCGGCTCGTTTATCGCGGCTTCAGTGCATCGTGGATTTTTTCAAACATATTAAAATTATTTATTTATTAACATATACATGGAGTACAGTACTGTATATGTTGCTCCATGTGACTCACTGTTGTTTTGCAGCTTCTCGCGGACCATTTGCGGACTTTTAAAAAAAACATTTTTTTTTTTACCCGTTTATGTTAATTGGACGCTACTTCGCGGATCTTCATTTATCGCGGGTGGTTTTGGTCCCCATTGACCGCGATAAATGAGGGATTACTGTATACTGGATGGGTACCATGAAAGTTGCGCAGTAAAACTGATTTGCTTTCTGCTTATACACAAATCGCAAGAAATTGCATAAATTGGTCATAAAATGTGTTCTGATCATCATCAAGTGATTTGATGATATCAAATAATTGATACTTTCAAAATCTACTCATGACACTCAAATTGATTCACAACAAAGGATATTTTGGCTACATTGAACATTTGTTTGTGAATGCACAGATTAATGAATAGAAATGCTACATGAATAGTATGCTAAACCAAACGCATAAAAAGAAGAGAGAAGGTCATTATATTTTCCTGTCTGTCCCTCAAAAATATTATTTCTGAACACTCCAACAGTGACAAGCCTGGCCACCTGTTTCTTAGGACATCGCCTGGCCACAGACACTTTAAGTCGTACAGTATTTCAATTCATCAGGTCTTGAGTACATGCTACAAGATGCATCTAGCTGAGGAGAAATATTTCTCCTTCTCCCTTTCACGTTGAGCAAGCACCATTGTTTTTGTTATAGTGTGAGAATACTCACATCTATTGTGTGGGTGAGTTCAAATTCTATCAATAGATGGAATTTAGAGCTTGCAACACTGGAACAGCTGAGCTGCATGTTCCCAACTCTTCCCAAAGTACAACAAAATATGTAACCATAGTTTTTACATGAGTAGAGGATAGCATCAATTCTATGTCTGGCTTGTGTGATTTCTCCACCTCGCTGAGTTGCAGATTCAACTTCAGTAGGATGGATTAAAATTCTAAACTAGACACAAATGTCCACTTTTTTTATGTAACTTAAATGCATCAGTAGCTGTCGCACAACATTGGGTGGTGGAAGTGGGACGCATGGTGGTCTGAGGGGGATTATTTTACTTATTTATTTTTTATTTTCCGCCAGTCTGCAGCAAAAATCGGATTGTTTTATTGCGGTGTGAAGAGTACAGTCAAGACTTTTTTTCAAATCTGCCCTAGGCCTCTTTATTATGTGAATACAATTCAGACATGCATGCATGCGATACATCCTTGGACCCACCGCTCCCCACAAAAAAAGTAAAATGCCTCATACACAAAGGCAAAGCGATGCACTGGAATCTGTCTGGTGGCAGTCCGTGACATGAATTAAGTTTGACATATTTGCCTGTTTGTTGTTTGCATGCAGTAGATTTTCAAAGGAAAAGCCCTGCAAAACGAGTTTATTTAAATCTGGCGTTGTTGTGACGTAGACACAATATTACTGAAGTGCATTCCCACTTTATAATTCCTCCCTGCCCACTCGACTTACGATAAAGGGCTATCGGCCGAAACACTAACACGGAACTATGCCACAATTTCGTGCTCTTCCATCTTGTTTCATAAATCTATTCCAGATCTTAAGGTTACGTTTTTATTGTTTTGGTAATAACCGAAACAGGCTCACAGCTATATGTGACACCAACCATGATTACCAAAAGAAAAGGCTGAAGTTGGCATGCTTGTAACCAATAAATACCAGCCTGATAAAAAAAAATGTCTGTCAAATAACTATAAAATAATAAGTGGAAAGCAAAAAAGTGAGTTTACTGAACTTGAACAATGTATCGCCGTCATCATCTTAAATCCCATAGGTTGAGCATCATTAACTCCAGCACTTTTGTTTGCTCGATTAAGTTAAATATATTCTTTTACTGAAATCGTCTCAAAGATGTATTTTCTGGATATCACTGATATATCTGTTGAGGTGTGCGCTTCGTCGGGATGTATTTGGGAGAATAACGAGAGATGAATTTACTTGTTTAACTCAAACATGTTGCACGTTTTATTTGCCGTCTGCACAGAGAGCAGCCACTTCTCATCGCCACTGAACAGGAAGAAAATATATATATATATTTTGCGCCGAGTACAGACCGGATATGGCGTAGTGTCTTGGGTTGCCAGATCCGTTCAAAATAAAGAACACATCATTACAGGAATGAGGATACAAGATTTTGTTTCTTAACAATATCCGTTTTGGATATAAGGTACTGCCTATTTTAAAAAGCAATAATAAGCAATTTGTAACAAAACAAAAAAAAAGTTGATAAAGCAGTCCTCAAACAAATTACATCATAAAAGGTTTTGACACTGTCATAAGCTTAGTTTGGGTGTGTTGTTTTTCTTATACAATACAATACATGCTGATTTATATAGCGCTTTCACAACAGCGGCAGCTGTAACAAAGCGCTTCACAAAACAGTTAACATAAAGTAAAATAATAAACACAACACATAACATAAAACATGGACAGTCGTGCAGCTTTTGATACCTTTAGACCAATTTAATGCTTACTATAAGCATTTGCAGAGCTTTTCATAATTATTTGTCCATGTGTGACACCCCATCCGCCCTCCGTTTATTGCACTGGTTCTTAACCTGGGTTTGATCGAACCCCAGGGGTTCGGTGAGTCGGTCTCAGAAGTTTGACAGAGCCTCTTCCATGGAGGTTAAGACACACCCGACTCAAGATGTCAATTAGTTATGGCACCTGCTTGGCCGTCACTGGCTGCAGATGATCACATTTACGATGCATGTCCAATCAGTGCTGCGGGAAATTTAGTTCGCTCAGTAGTCAGCGTGTGACTGTCGTGATAGTACGTTGTGTGATTTTTTTTTTTTTTTAGCCCATACTACGTCAAGCAAAAAAAAAAAAAAGTGGTCGGGTGAATATGTACAACACGGATTCACATGTGTCATGGAACGTGATGGGACTCAGCATCCTATCTGCATGATTTGGCATGCCAAGTTGAGCAACTCCAGTGTTGCACCAGCAAAACTGAAGGAACACTTCTCGAATCATATTTTTATATTTCACTAAGGGTTCGGTGGATCTGCACATGAACTGGTTGGGTTCGGTACTTCTAACAAGTTTAACGACCACAGGTTTATTGCATTGATTTCTGCTATGATTCAGGATTCGACACACGTTGCCGTCATATTTATGAATGAAATATGATGATGTCAACCACGCATATCCATGAAGCGCAGAATCTGACTGACATGGTCCGAACACAGACCAGGTGGAGTGTGAATCCCAAAACTTCAGACTTAGATAAACGGCGTTACAAAAAATAGATTTATCAAAAACCGCCCTGACAAAGTATGAACAGAAATCGCTGGTCAAAAGAAGCCAGGAAAAACAAAGCATAAACAAAAAGCGCTTGCAAAAATTAATAGTAAAATATATCAAAGAAATGTCAAGAGTTCAATTATACGAAATATAAAAAGAGCAAAATCAAGGACAAAATAGGTAGTAGTGCATTTTAACTTCATCCTGAAATTTGACATGAAAGCCGAATATTCAGAACATTTTATGAGTAGTACAACCTCAGGGATCAAGCTCTCAGTAAATTCATGCATGGGCAGATTTGTACACACAAAAGCTACAGTCGTTTGATGTATAATGCAAACTTTTCTTCTTGCGCATGAGAACGATTAAATCGGTGAGGAACCTTGTTTTCCACCTAACTTGTGTCCATAACAACTGCAGCACTTCATTCACAGCTCCAATAAAAGGAATTAGACAGTATGTAGCCACCCGCTGAGAGGTACACACTCAGCACATTATGGTGCACTTTTATGTTAATGTTTTTTAATTTTCCTTCTATGCATCTGAAAATTGTGGAATGCTATTGTTTACTTGGTGTTGTGTTCTTCACCATTAATCTATATATGCAGTAAATGTTTTATGAGATTTTCTATGGGGGTATTTTGTAACATCCAGGAGGACTTTTGATATTTGGAAAACCCTCCCTCAAACACTGACTACAAACGATTGTCATACGTTTTAAAGACTTATTTGAATATTAACTCTGAATACAAATTTTGTGACAATTTTACTTAAACTGGACAGATGTAAGATCAATAACGTGAATATTAATCTTTTGCACCACTGTCTGCTCTGGGTGAATGTTCAATTTCAAAACAAATTCCTGACGATCTTCACGATCTTCCACATCATTCAGTACAGGAAAGTGATAGCGATCCGCACCTCTCATTATGCAGCAAGGCCTTCGGCCCCTCAGATTAGACTCAGTCGATGTTTCGAGCACAAGCATGTACCATTTCGATAATGCACTTTCCGCAAGTAAGCAAATACAGTTTATTGTCCAATGCAGGGCAATTTACACAATTTTAAGCACCGATCACACAGATTGTTTTGCAATCAAGTGGGACGGCGCTGCACTGTTTTGAAGTCTCGGGAGACAGTCAGGACTCATTGAAAGAGGATGCGACAGGATTTGAGTCAAAACTGCAGTGCTTTCATCTACTCCTTTTCAACTCCTGCAACAAAGTGCATTCCACTCCCAGCAAAAGCGAACATCTGCAAATGAAGCAGGGTATTATGTTCGAATCCCAAGACAGTGCGATGATTATAGACCCTGGAAAAAGCTTAACAACACACGTGAGTACAAGACCTTGTAAAAAGTGTCAGTCAAGGTAACAAACCCATAGCCACCCGAAACTCTCCAGTCCAAACCTGCACTTCAGTAAAAATGCACTTTCACTGGTATTCAGCAACTTGCCCATTTTGAAAGCAGCTACGCAAAGTAAACAAACAAGCAAAGATCAAGGTCAGAGAAGGTCTTTAAAACTGAAGCCAAAGATGATTCTTTTTACCGCATTCAAGTCAGAGTAAAATAAAGTCAAGGACAGAAGCAATCATCACCCTGCAGCCGTCTTGTTGACTCTTCTATCGACTAACAACTATGTTCGAAGCAAATGACATCCCTTTCAAAATAGACTGCACAGGATAAACTCGCTATCATCAAGCTTCATAAAGAATAGTGGCTACCTTAAAAAGCACCTGCTTTGTTAAAGCAGGTTATTTAGATGTTTGTTTACCTCGTAAGTGTTCACTAATGAAAATTTGCAGAGTATGAATACTAAAGACGAAAAATAAAAACACACAAAACGCACGCAGACTGGCGCCCGCGCGCGTGCACATACACACATCCGCGCAGTTCATGTTTAGCCCTAAGGCATCACATTTGAGTTTCATTTACTTGATTAAACTATATTTGCATATGGAAATTTTGGGAAAATGTCATTAATTTGTTTAATTCAAAGGAGACTTTCTCCGAATTAAAGATATATATATTAAAAAATGCTGCATGACGAACAGTTAATGATCTCAATAGATGCATGCTTTGGCTATTTTCAGACCGCAGTTCTGAATGTGCAATTCGGATAATTTTGGGAATATCTGATTTTTAAATTTTTATTTTTTTATTTTTAAATTAATCCTTCATTTTACATATTGATTGCGACCTCGGTCTTTCTGGTGTGTGAACCATATGCGTCCCCACAGTAATTTGCATGAACAAATGAGACAACATCACGTGGTGTTTACGAGGGACGTGTGGTCAGGGGAGGCAAGTGTGTCACACTTGCACTGCCCCCTGTTGGACGCTCTCTGCATGCGAATAGAAAAAAAAAGAAAGAAAAATACAAAACACAAATGACTACGTGAAATTACGTTCCATTTTAGTTCTAGTTTTAGTCCATGCTTTCCATTGATTTTCTCTTTCTATACAATAACTATCAAGGATTCAAAATTAAAATAGCTGAATGTGCATATTTCCTGTTCAAATTACATGGGCAGGAAGTGGAGGAAATGTTGCACGGTTGGTGGTTCCAGTGACCAGGCACCCATTTGATTGCTGACTCAGACAGTTGGCGCATTTGCTTACACAGGCGACCTTGCTGTTTGTCCTTCTATGACCAATAAACACCTTTTATTACACATGTATTGCACATGCTGACTTTCAACAGTCTAATACAGCATATATAATCGATATGTGTAGCATATTTAGTCACTCTCATGGGCAAAGCGACTCGAAGTCAACGCTGGAGCCCAGAATACAGCGAGCCGCTGCCAGGATGTGGCAGTGCTGCTCTGCATTGGCATAAAGTGAAGAACATGGATGAGCAACAGGTGCCACCACTCTGAGCAGCACCTTTTGATTAATTAAGATAATAATGCTAATAATAATAATAATGTTACTACGTCTTGCCCAGGGAAACCAAGACAATGAAAGTATTTGTAAAAAAATGATGAGATTTATTTCAACTAGGGAAAAAAAAAATGGAGAGACACCATTCACAGATCTGTCAATGGAGCCTTCTTCGTGATCAGTCGGGCGCTCTTTTCCTATACTCTTCTTGGGAGTGGCTGATTCAGCGCAATGAGCATCTTGGACAGCGACTCCCTCAGATAACAGAATTAAGTCTAGCGCATGAGCAAGCAACTTTGCTTATCGGCAAATAACTGGTCAGCATTCAATGGTACAAACACTTAGTTATAAGATGCATTTTAGCACTGTTAGATGTGAAATTCCCATTACAATTCCCCACTTTTGATCCTACGGATCAACCAGGAGAAAAAAAAGCAACAGAAAAATTAAATATGCAAAGAGAGAGATTCCCAAAATTAACATCAGACTAAAGTGTGACGTCACTTTAAGACAATAATAGCGGGGTTCCCTATGGAAAATGTAAAAAGCCAGTCAGAAATCGCATTAGAAAGCGGTGTTTCAAACTTATCTGAGGGGATCCAGGAGTTTGAAGAATTGGAGGAAGAGGAGGTTGTTGGCAAGATGTATGTTGGACGATACGTGTACAAGCCAGATGCTCAGGATGTGGAAAATGTTGTGCCTGAATGGTAGGACATGGAGTAGAGACTAGACCCATTGAGATTGGAAGATCGGTAAACTGTATAGGCTGGGTTTATTAGCCTACCGTTATTGTTTGCAATTCGATGCTGTGCCGTGCTGTAAAAATGGGCACATTGGATTACCGACTTGGTCCATGTAGAGCAGACGTCATTGTAGGTTAGTATCCTACATTGTCATTGCTGTTACTCATTGATTAGCACGCCTACTTTATTGGGCAAATCCGCTTGAGTAAATAGAAGTCTTCTACGTGCTTGTAACGAAGAAAATAAAATCATACATGGGCCATATATGGGCAAACTCTATTTATTTATTTTTAATCATTATATTGGGTTGCATTTGCTTTGCAGTCCAAATGTAACTTTACGCATAATCTGGCCTCTCTGTACTCATAGTTTAGGATCAGATGTTATGCTGTGTTCCACCTGGTCTCTTTCACAAGAGATGCAGTGATGAAAGCAGGATTCTTCTCGCTAGAACATTTTGTGTCCAGGTGTGTGTGATTGTATTAGTGCCACAAGGCATCACGGTGGGACAGGTCTCCTCCTGAGCCAACTTGACTCATCTAATATGGACCAAAAAACAGGCCAATTAATTAAGAACTGTATTAGAAGTAATAGGATATTATAATATAAATTGCGACATTCTGGAACCAATTTAATCCAATTACTGGAACCCCTCATGAATATAATGCCTCTAAAATCACTTCGTGAGAGTCCAAAGGGAGACGTGTCCAACTACGAAGACTGAAAGAAAAGAAGAAAAAGAATCTGCTCCCTTTTAACAGCGAACACCATCAATGATTTAAATGGTTGAGGGGAACTGTTAATTTGAGTAATAAACCTAATTATGACCACCCCCAGTCACACACACACACACACACACACACACACACACACACACACACACACATCCCAATTCACATCTCGACCATTTACAACCTGAGACGATTTTAAGTTGCGCTCCCATGCATTAGACAAAAAGAAATGTCTGTTAAAGCTGATTGATGCTTTCTCTCTTAATGGCCTCAACCCAATTAAAAAAAGCAGAGACAAAGGAATACAATTCATAGCTTGTTCAAGTGGGGCGAATTTTGCTGAATAGACATGCAAAATCACGGCAATCTTATAGGCTCAGAAATCATTTGATGAGCAATAAATCCACCTTCCATCATATAAAAGAATGTGTAGGAGACTGGTATAAATTTATAATCGAGAATAGACTGCCAGGCAAATGACTTGCCTTCTGTCAGCAACAGCGCAACATAGAAAAGAATGTCTCAAAAGCTCATCCTCAATTGTCACAATTTGTAACTGCTCAAATGCAAACACTGGTCTGCATTCACAGTTTAAATATTTGATCAGTGCACATACATCACTCAACACGGAAAACACTTCTGGTCCTCATACCAGACATTGCAATTATCAAAAATGTACATAAAATTACAAGCAAAAAAGCACTACTTAAATTCATTTTATTCTATATTGGTTATTTTGTTTTATATCTAATGACATGGAGTGGTGAACATGTCCTACTCTGGAGGGAGTCTCGCAGTCCCCTCAAATCTGCAATAACACCACTAAAAGTTACTTGATTTATTAATCATTGCTCTCTCTCCATTTTTTTAAACCAGGGTCAGAAAAGTTGGTAAATTGAGCAATTGAGTTTCTAAGTTGTAAGTTGGCTCTGACCCGGTTGTCATGGTAACAAAAGCAGAACACTTCATTTGCATAAGAAATACAACTACCCTTCCCCCAAAAAAGTGATTTGAACCAGAGTCTGACAAGTGGCTGTTAAGTGTGCTGTAATTTGTTGTTCTTTGTGTATTTTGCTGGAAGAATAAGAGCGTTAGACCTTTTAAGACACATAAAACCGGTTTATGTGAAAGAATTTTTATAGTGTTGTTCATGAGGATGAAATCATAACAGTGAGGTTCTGGAGTTGTGTTATTTTGATACTCGTACCGGCAACGGGTGATGTCGAGTGACATATCAAACAATATAACGCAACAGATATGGTGCTGGCTGATGTCATAGTGTCAGTATAATTTATTAATCCGGTCGGGGAAATTAAGGAAATATTTACATAAATATTAATGTATTGAATTGTACGGAAGAGGATTAGGGCCAATGAAGAAAGAAAAAAATAAGGTTGGCAAGATTCTCACTTTAATCTCAGAATTCTCACTTTAAAGTCAGAATCTCAGAATTCTGACTTTAATCTCAGAATTCTGACTTTAAAGTCAGGTATGAATCATAGGCCTTGTTTTATAAACCTAAAAATAATTTCTTAACATGTGTCATCCTCTAATATATAAATGACCGTAACAAGACTAGAATATCAGAAATCACATTACCCATCCGTGCCTTCTGCAAAGCGGTTGCTGCTATGGCTGAGAGATTTTTCCCCCTTTCTTTCAGTTTGTGTAAATTCTTTACTTAAACTCTAGGTGATTAAAGTCATTTTTAGTGCCGCGCTTTGGCAGGAGGCAGAGAGGTGAATCTTTCTCTCTGCTTTGGGGCATTCGTCACTTCAATGCGAAGCTTTTTGTTTCTGTGTGCTTTCCGTGAAATGTTCCGTGGTGTGTGTATGTGTGTGTGTGCGTGAATGTGTGTGTGTGTGTGTGTGTGTGTGTGTGTGTGTGTGTGTGTGTGTGTGTCAAATGATTGCTCTATATGCAGCTTCTACAGCAATAACTTGGCAATGTGTAAATGTGCATGTAAGGCTGTTTTATTATTAATATGGCATGAGCGCGCGTGTGCATGCGCACGTATGTTTGTGGTAAGCGTGTCTACGCTTGGGTTTGTTCGTGTGGGGGAGTGGATTTGGCCCGCTCCCTGTTTTGATTGTGACTTTATTAAGGTGTTTGTTTTGAAGGCAGCATCATCGAGGAAGCTAAAATGGAAAGCTCATAATCTACAAATTATACCCATCATGTGTCAAAATATAGAAGAGTGATTTATGTGTCAATCCCGGTGCATGACATTTTGCTGCTTTATGGATCAGAATGTAATGATAAATATCATTTATTATAAGCGCAGCATAAAATTACCAAGTACTGGAAGCCAAATGCATTTGAATGGTGGATTTGCGTTGTTTATCTCCAGTTCTTTCATCCGATTGAAGATTGTATAAATATCCAGTCGGCTACATCGGCTAATATTAAACATTAAAGGAGTAATCATTTATTTATTTTATGTAGGACAAGTCACATTCATTAAAGTGCTGCTATAAGGTGAGTTGTGGATATTAAGAGATAACTAAATTGAGTAATTCATATTTCAGATTTTAAGACATTGCTAGCGGAATTTGGAAGCGAAGATGTTGCTTGTGGATTCAGTATTTACACACACGCACACACAGTTTCAGCAATTTTTTTCCAATAAGGGTATCAAATTGGTAGGCCTTCCAATTATTCTGTCCCCAACAAGTAGCAATCTGGTTGGTGACTCCTGCTTTTGAATGTATGTCCACATCAGAGTGTGACATCATACCTGCACATATTAAAAAAGGGCCAATTCATTAAACAAAGAAGAAGTGGCACCAATTGAGGGACTTTAGCCTCATATGTTAAATTTATGACGAGCAGCAGACAACTTTTCAGAAAAGTCACCATGCAGTTAACATTTTCACATGGACCTGTCCCATACCGGCACAAGTCTTAATTCATTATTTAACAGCTTTTGACAGCTAACATTTTAAAAACAGTGCCCACAACATAGAATTGGATGAAACAGTCCGGTTTGTCGCTATTTAGTTTATGACAAAGTGTTTAGTAGTGATGTCCTTTCGAGACCCTTTGAATTGGAAACACGCAAAGCATTTTTGCAACTGTAAATCATTAAATGCCTACACTTAACACATAGAGTAGGCTTTTAATGTGCAAACTGCAGGCAAGCGCAAGAGTGCATACCAAAATGAAACTGGTGAATCATTTTACATCCACACTATAAGCCAACACACCAGACCTGTATTATGAGAAGAACATTCATTCATTCATTCATCTTCCGAACCGCTTGATCCTCACTAGGGTCGCGGGGGGTGCTGGAGCCTATCCCAGCTGTCTTCGGGCAGTAGGCGGGGGACACCCTGAATCGGTTGCCAGCCAATCGCAGGGCACACAGAAACGAACAACCACTCACACTCACACCTAGGGACAATTTGGAGTGTTCAATCAGCCTGCCACGCATGTTTATGGAATGTGGGAGGAAACCGGAGCACCCGGGGAAAACCCACGCAGGCCCGTGGAGAACATGCAAACTCCATACAGGGAGGCCGGAGCTGGAATCGAACCCGGTACCTCTGCACTGTGAAGCCAACGTGCTAACCACTGGACTACCGGGCCGCCCTTATGAGAAGAACATCTGTTTTAAAAAAAAAAATCTGTCAGAAATGTTGCTCTTTCCTAACACAATCAACTTAGATGATGACATTAAAAGCCCTGTAAAGTGAATTTGGTGATATATATATTTTTTAATATACATGCTTGAAGGTAATTGCTGAAAATTTGATGGGTATATTCCATCCACTGCAGGATTTAAGCAGACATGTTTTTGGAGGTAAAACATATAAGGATGTGCATGCATATGCTGGATGTGCATGCATATGCTAGACGCCCAAACAAACTTGAGTGATAATCGAAAGTTGTGCAAGGGTGTGTTTTCAGCACATTTAAAGGTCATGGCTAATTTTTCACTGTTGGCAATGTTTATATTCACTCAAATCCAGTAGGCTTGTCACAATAACAGCAAATTTCTCTGCGGTGTGTCCAATTTACAAGATATTTGTTTTCATTTTACAGACTTTCAACCACAAAATATTTTTTTCTCTTCTACTTGAATAAATGCTGTTATACCGTCATCCTGAGCCTCACACTCAACACCCTGCGTACCAGATGCATCGAGTAATTGAACTCAACCACCATAATTTGTAGTGACGAACCCAGAGAACTAGTGATCAGAATCAGAATCATCTTTATTGGCCAAGTATGTAGAACACACAAGGAATTTGTCTCCGGTATAACACGCTGTATTAGTATCATCGTAAACAAGGACATGCCAAGTAAGTATGCAAGGACATTTCGTAACGTAAGTGAACCGTAGTGCGGTGGTACCACCCAGTGACAACTGTGAGACAATGTGCAAAGTATCGGGCAGATCTAAAGTGAACAGTGGTAGAATACAATACTATGAGAGTTTGTACAGTTGGTGCAGAATAATCATTGAACCATTTTAGAGTGACCAGTAGCAGTATTTGTAGTGCAAGAAGAGTGACAACGTCAGTGACTGTTTAGTGAGTTAATGGCTAGAGGGCAGAAGCTGTTTAAGTGTCTACAGGATTTGGTGCGCATGGATCTGTAGCGCCTGCCTGAGGGGAGTAGCTGGAAAAGGTGGTGGGCAGGATTTTCCGTGCCCTTGTCTTGATTCTTGCAGTGTGCAAGTCCTCAAGAGTGGGTAGGGCGGTGCCAATGATTTTTTCCGCCAGTGAAAAGTGATTAACAATTGTCAATCCTAATGATATATTCCTTTAGCATTGCACTGTCATCGCTGTCCCTAACGGACCTGCCTAATAGGTTATTTATTTAGTATTATTTATTTGTTAGGTCTGCCATAAGCATAACTGGTAAAACAGCAGCTAACGTGCTGCTAATGGTACCTGTACATGAGTGATATTAGGAATTGAAAAGAATTCACAAGACTGTTTCAATCCCTTGTAAGCATCTATGTGTGGAATGTGAGGGTATACATGGTGATTGCTTGACTCCGCAGTTAAGAAATGTCTTTCAATGAAACGACATTACTTGATCAAGATTAAACCAAAATCGCACAGGAGAACTTAAATCCCAGACTCAAAAGTGAGCAGGAAGCAATTCATCCATCCACTTATTCTCACAAGGGTCGCGGGGGGTGCTGGAGCCTATCTCAGCTGTCTTCAGGCAGTAGGCCTTCTCCACCCTTCAAATCAAATGTTGCACTCAGGAACAAAATTTATGTTTGGCCAAGATTGACAATTTGTATGGTCGTTTTGGAATTGTCTTTTAAATTTGCTAAAACAGGGCAGCCCGATAGTCCAGTGGTTAGCACGTCGGCTTCACAGTGCAGAGGTACCGGGTTCGATTCCAGCTCTGGCCTCCCTGTGTGGAGTTTGCATGTTCTCCCCGGGCCTGGGTGGGTTTTCTCCGGGTGCTCCGGTTTCCTCCCACATTCCAAAAACATTCAGCAGGCTGATTGAACACTCTAAATTGTCCCTAGGTGTGAGTGTGAGTGCGAATGGTTGTTCGTTTCTGTGTGCCCTGCGATTGGCTGGCAACCGATTCAGGGTGTCCCCCGCCTACTGCCCGAAGACAGCTGGAATAGGCTCCACCACCCCCGCGACCCTAGTGAGGATCAAGCGGCTCGGAAGATTGAATGAATGAATGAATGAATGAATGAATGAATGAATGAATGAATGAATTTGCTAAAACAAAGTCTGGATTTCAAATTTGTGTTGTAAGTCATTACATCATTTACATTTCGTCTTGTTGCTCATGCAATAGCTTAAAAAGTGGTTTTGCATCACACTAGTGGACAAGCCTTGTCACCATTTTATGGTTTGTTACCACTACCAGGTTGAATGCAATTTCAAACTGGATTTCACCAATCATGTCAAAAAGGACTACAACCACAGAGACTCAAACATGATGTTAGCAACCTAGTGCTCCTCATTATCCACTCTGATGTGGACTTACGTGATCATATTCCTTCCAGTTGAGAAATCATGTCTCATATCTCCAAAATGCCGTCAGGAAGAGAGTGTCAGTCATATCCCCTTCCTAGATGCATTACTCTTTAGTGAACACATTTTAAGCTTGCAGCTCTAGCAATGAAGAAAATGATAGACTTTCACTTTTTCTGCCCCGGGTCACTGCCATCTCCATCTCAACTCAACCTGTCGAAGCAGACAGCCACCCCACACCAAATCTTGGTTCTGTTCAAGGTTTTTTACATTTTTTTTGCCTGTGACGCCAAAGTGCCTTCTCGTAGACTTCTGGTGTTAGTCAAAGCACATGGGAGTTTAAGCAGTTTATTGAGATGACTGAGAGAAATGGTATATTGAGGGGCAATTAGCTCAAATGTGCGTGGTCTTTGATATGAGTCGTTCAAAAAAAAAAAAAAGTTTTTTCTTCAGTGACATCTTTCCTGTCATGGTCCAGATGAATTCATCCAATCCAGTCCCTCGGTAGAGAAATTAACAAGGATCAGAGTGTCTAGAACTTGAAAATCTTCCTTAAGAATGGAGACGAATAAGCCTCTGTACCCCTGAGCCATGCCATCCACTCAAACAGGGATTGCGGCATCACTTTTGACAAATTTGTGCTGTCCAAAATTTTGCACCAACCAAAATTGCAAATGAGATAAACACAGACTCACCTTTTGTCATTTGGTGGAGCTGATTATGATCCGGGTTTTTGTTCAAACAATATTTTCAACATCCAATATTGAACTGAAAAGGAACCCCGTTCGACAGCATGCATTTTACTGCGCACAATCCCCAGACACTGCCAGTTCCAACCTGCAATTAAAAAAAAATGGGTGGAATGCATCAAGAAAGACACCAGGCATAAAAACTGTGCCAAACCATTCATGCAAGTTACCTTGCTGTGGCAGAAAGTTGCAACGGTATATTTACCAGTAAAAAGGTCAGTCAAATATAGATTACATTAAGAGGAAAAAGTGGGCATAATGAAAATGTAATTCTTAAAATGTGCCCATTCAAGCAGCATTGCATGCGTAACGAGATCATACTGACGTTATATTTCAGCCGGATGTTTTTGTGTGAAGGTGAGCAGAAAACACAACCACTTATAAAATTTGCCCAAATGCAACTGGTCTGGGCTTTATAAAAAAAAAATTATAAAAAAGTCTCTGGAAATACAAATGAACCCTCAGCAATCATTTGTTTGTACGTAAAATCAGTTAAAAGAAAAATCCAAAAAGCAAGCAAACATAGTGTTTTCGAAAAGCAGCTTGTGTTATTTTTATTTTATTTTTTTGCTGACATGAGTTAATTTGTTGTGAATGATTTGCATCAAATAATGAACTGTTGGCATTTGCTAATTGTTTTTCCTGAATTTCTGATTTCGCAACGTATTAAAATCTGGTCCTGACGTTTCAAAAAAGGACAACTTCATTATTGCTGGTAAATGACTCAGTAAAACTATGACGGAGGAGCAGATATATTGTAAAGAAAAATATCCTCTCTGAGAAAGGTAAACGTGCAGGCTGCCAGTGGACATCTCTGTGTGTGTGTGTGTTTGTGTGTGTGTGTGTGTGTGTGTTCATATGTTGTTCAGATCAGTGTCTTTTCCTGCAAGCACCGTAAAAGCTGCTTGTTTGAGCTGCCGCTGTCTTGTATTTACTGTGCGTATGCGCAGCCGTGTCTGTACAAACATGCATCCATTGTGTGTCCGTGCAGTGTGTGTGAATTTGTGTGTAAATCTCCCGCTGCCTCTCCCCTGTCTTATTGCTTTCTTGAGCTTCTTGGGGAGAAATCCTCTTGATTCGCCTAGTCCCTGAGGCGAGAGCCCCATACACACCAGATGTTCTTCTAAAAAGGCCATGAATGTTTAATCATTTGTGTTATTGATGCCGCCTTTTTGTTTGTTGGAAAGTCTGAGCGACTGTTAAGGTCTTGTGTGTCTATTTTAGCATGTTATGCATCCATCTGCGAGTGTGTGTGCATGTATACATGTGCACGTATGTGTGTGTGTGTGTGCGTGTGTGTGTGTGTGTGTGCCCGCGCCTCGGCTTACAGAATTCGCAAACATCAGGCTTTTTCATTTCTCTTTGCGTTTTTTTTCTTCTCATGCTGTGTATTGCATAAATAATGAAGTCTATTTAAATCGCAGAGTCTTTAGCATCATTATTGTGTGTGCAGTGTCAATCACATCAATTGCACTTTCAAAAAAAGACAGTGGAATTCTCCTCTTCCTTTTTGTCGAGCTGAAAGTTAAACCCTAATTTTCCAAATTTTTCAGCAACGGTTGAGCAGACGTGGCTGCCTCCCTAAACTGTGATTTGTTGGATTTAAAGCTGCTGTTTTAGTATTTGAGCTGACTGACAGATTTGATCATAATTAGACAGCATGCCGTGGGCTTTGATTGGCACGGTAATTGGATTGTCATTGGGGCTGAAAAGCTATTATCTTTGGATCATGCCCCATGAAATTTGTTGGGAAAACTTCTGTGGCCATCATTAAGTCGACCATCTTGGGGTCCCTTTGCAAATTAGTTTTTTTTTTTTTTTCGGGGTGATGGAAGAGTGAATGTCGAGAAGGGGGGGAGAAAATAAAAAAAGATACCTGTGCACCACTGGGACCCTTACATCCTCTAAATCTCTGCAAAGACAATCTGGGCTCTATTGATTAATGATATTAGCATAGCAGGTAGCGCTAAGTCGAAAAGTGGCATGCTGGTTTATTGCCCATCGCTCTCGCCCACTCGCCGGCAAAAGGGGGTGGGGGGTCAGCGAGTGAAGGAATGAGATAATGAGTGATAGGTGAGCCTGGGAGGAAAGCGTGGGACAGAAGCAATAGTCAGAAAAAAAAGGAAACTGCGGGGTGGCTTTTCATTTGCAATTGAAGGAATAAGTGGCAATACAAGCTAATGAAAATGAGAACTGAGATGTGAAATAGTGGCATTTCTCAAAGCCAGATAATTAAGTCAAGTTGCACACCTCTTAAAATTTAAAACAGCAATAAAAATATTTCAGTGCTTTGCTCTTCTTATGTCTTATGCTACTGATGGAGGAGTGGAAAAAATACCCTTATCAAGAGTAAAAATGAAAAGAAAACAAATACAGGTTCGGGCAAAATTATCTGACACATTTGCAGGTTAAATAAAAGGCAAATAAAGTAAAGAAACAAAAAAGTGTTTTTATTTTCGAAAAGTACATATTATGCCATTCTGTTTCATTATGTTTTAAAAATTAAGTGGAGTTCTGGTGGTGCAAGGTCAGCCGGTTGATTTTTGTTTCAATGCAGATCCAGTAGCTCTGAAGTTGGTAACCCATAACAAGATTGTGTTTCGAGCTGGTACGGGATCATTTCTACCAAGATTGAAGTGCAAACGGAACGCTTGTTGTGTTGCAGATTTGTTTGTTTAGATAGACGTTTCCACAAAGTGCAATGTTCACGAGCCTAATTCATGGCAACAACTGAAAAAGGAATGAGAAACAATGGCATTAGAAAGAAACAAAGCAATATATATTATATGGAAAAAATGGCATATGTACTTTTCAAAAATAAAAACACTTGTTTCTTTACTTTATTTGCCTTTTATTTAACCTACAAATGTGTCAGATCATTTTGCTTGATCTGGTAGTTATGTGACCCGTATTTCAATGAAAACACATTTCTGTTTCACATTACCAAGTAATTTTCAATTTATTACTCCTTTAGTCCTGCATCCTTAAAGAGTTGTAGGACCAAAACAATAAATAAATAAAATGATTGGATAATGCATTTAAATCTTTTTTTTCCAATTGACGACACGATATGCAACAAAATATGCAATGAAATATATGATCGATACTTAAAAGGAAATATTTTACTCAAACAAATATAAAAGTGTAAATTGCTGATCATGAACCAAATGGGCCTCTCACCAAAGATTTGACCAGTCCTTGCCTTGTTGCTACAGCCTTGCCATTTTGAGTTGTCAGTCGCTGACTCGAACATTTGAATCTGACATTGTCCGCACTGCAATATACAGGAGGTTCTTGACGTTTCAAGGTTTCTTAGTGGAATCCAGGGAAATAGTTTGCACACCCGTTGCACAGCCCAAGCAGCCTGCTCATTTACCACCATATTCAGTTTTTCATTTTGATTGTTTTATATTTATGCCCCAAGTGGTTTTCATGCAAATATATATTGTAAGGTGACATTACTACTGCATACTATAGGTTAATAATAATAATAATAATAATACATTACACGTATAAAGTGCTTGTCAAGATGCTTAATAACTCATAGGTGTCATTAAATATTGTGTTCAGAGTACCATGCTTGTGGAGGAGTAGCTAGCGTTGGCCAACAGCTGACAGGGAACAGCAGCATGATGGAAAAATACGGTGAGAATCCGAAAGGCAGGCAAGGCTGCTTGTCATGCTAATGCCAGAGAATGCAGGGTGCTAAACTTTTCCAGATGCAAAGAAACAAAGTTAACAGCTCATTTGCATGTAATGCTAGCTGCTAAATGTAAGGTAACCAAGAATAAATGTCAAACTAAAGATAAAGGGCCCTATTTTTATGCCCAGCGCGAGTCTAGCGCACAACACAGTCTAACTGTGGAGTTTTCACGAGTGGAGTTTTCTTTTGTTTGGTATTTTGTTAGACTTTGCCCACGTACAATTGAGAGTAAGGAGACATTTGCACCGTTGTGCTCCATTGTGGGATGAAACCTAGCCAATTCCTGACCAATGGAAGCGGATACCCTCATTTTCATTCAAGAAAGGGCAAACTGCATGCAATGCTTGACATTATGGAAGCAGAAATAGACTCACTGAGGTTCGTGCTTGACATTGGCATGTGCAAATCGCATTCATACAGGTAAACTGCAAGATCGCCCTTTGCAGATGATGTATTCAGCCATGCACGTGGCATGGGTTACTAGAGACCACCTTTCACATACAATGTAAATTTTCATATTTAGTCTTTACTGAAGTGTCACTATAGTGAATGTGTTGTTGAGGTTTAGACTTTCCGGTCTCACCACACCCAAATCTCATAAACACATTGTTCAATGAGTTTCCATGCAGAACAGGTGTCAGCAACGTGGATACAGGTATTGTGATTTTCAAGTTAGGTTTTAGGAGTGATCATTTTAAAATGTGAACACGAGCAGAGATTTATGAAAAGAATGCTGCATACGATATTTTCCGTTTCCTAACTGTTGTGAGTAGCCATTCATATCATGAGTGTCTGTCTTCACAAAGAGGAACATATATGCAGCATTAACAATAGCACATACAATTTAGCCAAGTCAAAAATCTTAAAGGGCTTCACAAGTCCCCTGCTGACAAAAATTCACGACATCCCCTAATCTCAAAGGTAATTTGAGCAAATTTGTTATTTCAGAAGTATGTATCAAATTAGTAGCCCTTCACAGTAATCAGTAGCCAAGAAGTAGCGCTCACTTTCCAAAAAGGTTGGTGATCCTTGGTGTTGAAGAACTTGAATGCCCCCTGCATATTTTCCATTAGCCCTAGACTCTCTATAAAAGGATGCCTGCCCGTTGTATGATAATGCAATGGAACAGAAAGAAAAGTGCACAGCTGGAGATGATTTTAGAGGAGGGAGCACACATGTGTACATGCAGTGTTTCCAAATGACCATACCTTCAAAAACTCAGATAGATTTCCATAGACAATAGGATTTAGATTTACAAGGCCTGGATTCGATTCAATTTACGATTCACTTTGATTGATTCTGGACTCCGTTAAGGAATTCACATAGTACCAATTTTACTTTCCTATAGAAGACATTCTCAGGAGAAGCAATGCTGCAAAAAAGTAAAAGCCTTCTGATCCTACTTGGTGCATTAGTAAAAGTAGGAATGTGTACTTTAAGAATTGAACTCAATGCAGGTAATTAATCATGTATGTTTTTTTAAACATAGACCTGATCAAAATAACTAATAATTTAAATAAAAACACACTATAAGCTCATGCCATTCACATTTATGTGACTGTCTGAGAAAATTTCAGTTCATTGCTGCGTTCATGATTTTAAACCCAAAAAACTTGATGCCTAAAAATGCTAAATCTAATCAAGAAGAGCACGAGAGAAGAGCGCACGCAGCTACTTTTGTCATTTTGTTTTAGTTTCTCTTGTTACATTTATTTAGTGCGGAGCTTCACTGTAGTGAAATGTCATGTCATGTAGCGTAACGTGTAGCTTTGCCCACTACATTTTCCGAGTAGCTTGCCCAACGCTTTGTCACTCCCTTTGCTCCCTCCATTCTCCGTTGTATCGGCACAAGGAGGTTCCTTTGCAAAGCACTGTTGAGCATGGCCTATCAGCTGATTTGCATTTAGTGGATGCACATGCAAATTCGCATCATTGCATGTCCACAAAAATACATTAGACCTCTATGCAGAGTGGCATTGGCATGGCAGCCCCCGACTTCATTTGCTTGCCCAGATAGTCCAAGTGGAAATAGATATGTAAGAAAATGCCCCATTAACTTTTTCATTAATGGTTATAAAGCATTGCGAGTGTCGTCCGCGGGGTGCAGTGCTTCCCTGAGCACTCCCAAATAACACAACCACACACTTATAGGACAGATGCCTTTGGAACCAACATGCATAAAAGTAATACTTAAAGGGATCATCTGGCCGCGATGCTCCTTTTTACACTAAGCTCAATTTACACATTTTTTTCACAATAAATTGGATATTTGTCTGCATTTTCAATTTTACCAATTTGTTTTGGAGAAATCAATGAATAACTACTCTCAAAACACCCAATTTTCCTCAGCAATAAGGCCACATGCCCTCTTTGCATTTCTTGGTGGGAGCCATGGGAGGACCCAGACATTCATTGTCCGTCATTGTACATTAATTGCTAATAATTTCCAAAAAAAAACTGTGATCATTCAGCACCAGAATTAATGTGGACACTGCTACTTATGGCCACATCAACCTCTGAAAATATCACACGGATTAGACTCTCCATGGCGGACTTCAAAGAGAATAGGAAATGAGCACCTTACATGCATTTCTCTCATGCCAGATTTGCTTTCTGTGAAAAGTCCCCAAGATATGAACACAATGCGTTTTGAGAGAGCTTTTCATAAGATGAATTGTTCATCGGTCATTATACATTAAATTTCAATCTAAAAGGGTTAGCTTGACTTACTTTTTTCCAAGTCCACCTCCATGGGGTAAACCCTGCACCGCCTATCCGAAAATGAGGCGCTGTAAAGAGCCAGTTTTGGCTGGAAACCTCATGCTCTGAATTTTTCAAAGTCCGTCCTTCCATGCATCTATTATTCTTCCACACAATCCTCACGTGCTGGATTTCCAACTTTGAAATTTCACCAAGCTGACCCCAGTTTGCGAAAGCTCGATGTCAGCCTGCCTGTCTATGAAGTACAACAAAACGTTTGTGTTGCTAAATGTCTGAAACGTATGACAAATCTGGACCAAAATTGATATGCTTCAACACATCAAAAAATAATAAATAAATAAATAAAATATCAGCACCATATTCTCAATTTTATTTCAGTCAAATATCACTTTAAGTGGTTAAAGGTTGGAGTGGACAAGAGGAAGAGTAGGAATGCAGGATTTTTTTTTTCATCGCACTTGTCCTCTTTAGGGCCACGTGGGAGCCGGAACCTCTCCCAGCACTCTGGACTGGTCGCCAATCAATCACAGGGCACATATCGACCAGTCGCACTCACATTCACAAAATTAAGAGCAATTAACCGAACATGAATGTTTTTAGAATGTATGAGGAAACTGAAGTAGTCTGAGAAAATCCACAAAAAATAGTGTGAAAACAGAAACTTGATGCAGGAAGGCAGACGTGCTGACCACAACACCACTGTGGAGCCCACTGTCTTTGTGTGAGTTGTGTTTCTCCTCAATTCTGTTCAATTTTGTTTTTAAATGACTACAATGTGGATTTTGGAATCATTTTATTTCATTTATTGCACGTTAAAATGTATATTCCAGACACTGCGCTGAGCCAAATGCCGGAAAAGTTTATTCTGTGTATATTTGTGCATACATGTCTAAAAGTAAAGTGTATATAAATCTAAGTTCAAGTGAAAGTCTAAATATTGTACACAGCTTCTGACTGATCACTTCATGAGGAATATCCACACAAAATAAACAAGAAGTATCACAAAGTTTGATTTTTAAAAAGAAACCAATCCTTAATTTTGATTACATTATTGAAATGAGAAACTCTCAGGATTGCAGGTTTTAATGACTAATTCGGCCTCAATCAAATTTGAGCCATATAGTTTTGTTAAGACGTAATCTGTTTTCCTATCGACTTGGTTGGCGTGTTGTGTTGATGTTTTCTTGGATTTTTTTCAGATATGTCTAATCCATCTGTGGGAAGATCTCATTCTGTCTTCGTTTTGGAAATGTGTAAAGACAATATAAAGTAGTTCGTCATAATGAAGCGAAGTACGCTTAAAGAATGATGCAGCAGTTCTTTTAATTTCTTGATAACATATTTCCACCCCTATCTACTTTCTGTTCACAAAAGTGTCCCGTGACCTTCACTTGTGTATATACACATTTCCATTCTTTTCAACATAACCCCTTGGCACTGTTTCCTCAATTTTAGGGCCACTTGGGGGCAGCAGACATTCTATCAAATCAGAATATGTCTATATACACGCAGATGCCCCTTTTACATCTTATACTAAACATTGTGCACAATAAAAAAAAGTATATTAGCAGATATATTTATGCCATAAGAAACGCAACATGGTTTTTAGTCTTTTTTTTTTTTTTAACCAGATGGCTCAGCTCAGGGCTGCCTCTGCATCCTATTTTCTTTTCCACTGGGCAGATATTTGATGACGGCGTTGACCTGCAATCAGAAAACTTCAGTGAGAAGTGGAAGCTGCCGCCGAGACCAACAGTTAATCTATCAGCCAGGAGAGCTTCGCAACTCCATGTTACACCTCTCTGGACCAGAAGGGTCCTCCCAACTGGCCGTATGACCAGGAGATCAACTTATGATATGTCCCCTGTATATAACCTGATGTATTTTCTGCCAATGTCTGTACTTACCGATGCCTGTCATGTTTCGGTTTCTCCAGAAATCAAATAGAAAAGCAATTAAGCACATTGCCTTTATACTCCCTTTTATATATCTTCCGGTATTTGTGTCATGCAATTAAAATTATTCCGTCCCCACCAAACCAGCAACACTGACAGACTTCATCTGCTGCGCAGCCAAAACGTCGAGCACTTATCCCTGAATGTCTGAAGGAGACTGATGGGAAAGAATAAAAAGTGTCTTGTGTGTAAACCTTACAGTTTCACTCAACACGCACTGCAAAGAAGCAAAACCACGGCAACTTTTATGGGATCAAGCGCAGGTGTCAGGAACTGATTTTCAACTGCTGTTTTCTTGTTCGCAGTTCAAATCTGGAAAACGCAGATAACTTACCACAATAACTAATTTGGCCAGGGATCAGAGCACAACAATAGGGCAGATAATAAAGTGGGCAACTGTCTTCGATTGAGGAATGCTTCCGACGAGTGCCACACAAAGTTACATATTTCCCAGAATACAATGCTATGTATTACTGTAACTTTCCATTGCGAAACATAATACAAAAAGATGTTAGGTTTCAACTGGCAACCCAAAAAGAATTTGCCGAGCCTTTGTTAGAATAAATGTGTTTACATTGAACACTCGGCCAAGGCACTGTGTTGTATTCAAAGCCAAACCTTTTTCGATCGAATGATGAGGGTCACTTGAAAATTATGATTGAAAACTAAATTCCGTCTTTTCTCTTTGTCCGGCGTTGGCTGCCTTTGTTGAACCTATAGATCGTGTTTTGTTTTGAAATCTATTAAACCATTCACACAGTTATTCGGATCGGATTGCCGATTAAAATGATAAAAGATTAACGGGCAAAAGCAGCCATTTAGCATCCGGGCTGTAATATAAATGATGACCCGATGAGGATATCCTATTGCACATTCAATTACGGAACAATGCCTCCTTGAGACATTTGCATTGTATGGCTGTCAGTGCCCAAATCTGCTAATCTTACCAAAGAGGGTGGAGAGGGAAGATGCTAAATCTTGCAACGTTTCCACCCAAATGCCTTAACTCGGTGGAGAACCAAATGAAAGAACCGGTGCGTAGCCAGGGGCAGAAGAAGTCTGAAAATCTGATAGATAGATAAACAAATAGAATCATAAAAAGGCTGGGAGCTGGCGAAGTGGTAATTCTGTGGGAGTTCATTAGGGGAGAGATGGAAGAATAAAGAGTAGAGCGCTAAACGGTGGATGACATTACCTCTAATGGGGCTCCCCTGCTGAGTTTGTGATAGGGTGGCCGCTCCCAGTGAAAATAGGGTTTTAGCATGACGCCAGATTCGAGAACGACAAACCCCTCGCTAAATAGGATTCTTTAAAAGCAATGTACAGTTTTACTGTGGAAAACAACTCCAAATTGGGTTTTCAATTGTGTTCAGGCACATGGCCAACTTCAGGCCGTATAGACAAATGAGTTTTGTAGTGAGGCAAATTTGTTTTGTTTCGAGCAGTAAGCATAACGCACCTCCAACCAAGTCCTCCCCTGCGCCAACATTTAAATCTTACTCTATTATATTGGGTATCCAACAAACAAGGAACACTTGAAAATGGCCTCAAAGCAGGTGACGGCATCAATGCCTTGCTTCGGAAAAGTGAAGGAAAATAATTCTCAAAGCAATTCCAGTTTTCCCAATCAAACACGAAATGACCACATGAAGCCCAGCCATGTGTCTTAAACATAGGTAGACTTGAGGTTTTCTTTTCAAGAGGTCATTACTCCTTCCTGCCTGCCGAGTACAATAGAGCTAAGACAGTCATCACAAAAGAAGAATTGCATGAACCAGTGGCAACTTGTCAATACGCCAAAGCCGGCACCTTATCATGCTCGGGTGTGCCATGCACATTACTTATGTTAAAAAAAATATATGTATGGATGTATTTAGAGGAGCAGAAAAAAACTATATTTAGATGAACAGGATGAATAAAGCTGTTTTATTCATGTGCTTGATGAGCAGGGATGGGGATAGCAATTGGAAAATTTGGGCGTTCCATTCTTCACCGGCCTGGCCGACCATGTCCTGGGCACGTCACGTCCCCCACTTGTTGCCAAATTGAGAACCGTTTCCGATCAGGAAAATTAGCTAGCAGCACCCCCAACCCCTTCAAGGCAGAACAAACAACATTTTCAGCCCGAGTCGGCCTCACCATCAGAGGGACGTCCCTGCTGATGAGCGACCTGTTTAACAGAAATGGGGGACACGAGTCATATCCTTCTGACTACCAGTAGTTCAAATTTGTCCTCTGTAGAGGACATTTGTACACCTAAATATCGCCCACCCAGTGCATTCAATCACATTAACGCCTTTTGTTACTCTAAAGAGGACATTCAGTGCTTTCCAATGATATCAAATTTGTAGGGGTTAGAAAAAGTAAGAAAAATGGCTTCCCTCAGTGCAAGCACTTTTGATGGGAAGAAAGTAATACTTTTTATCAAACACATTTTGTCTTGAAATGCTGTTGGCATTTTATTTATAAGACTCTTATGAACACGTTAAAGTGTTGTTTGAGTTGTTTTAAGTGTATTTGAGCCTAGTATTCAAGTGTTTAAAAAATGTGGAATTTCAAAAATTTCTTTTGGAGTAGTCCAATGACTTCACATAGATTGGGGAATTTCAAAATAAATGTGATTGGAGAACATTATTTTTCCTGGTAGTCAGGAGGATATGACAAATTAGGCACATTTTAGGACTTAGGATTTGCTTGCCACAAATTTGGGAGTGACTTGACTTGGTGTCGAAGTGACTCGACTTAACCTAGTTTTGCACTAAATGACTCCACATGTAATCTTGTTTATTGTTTGAAAACTGCATTTGAACAGTTTGTCTTGTTAGGGAGGAAAGCAAGTAACAAAAGAAAAAAAAGAGGGTCTTTGTTTCACTCACGGTAGCCTGATTAGTCGCCATCAGATAATGGTTGGATGGATGAACGGATGGAAACGTGTGTGTGTGTGTGTGTGTGTGTGTGTGTGTAGGTGTGTGTGTGTACGACCTGTACAAATAATTCATTCATTCATTCATCTTCCGCACCGCTTGATCCTCACGAAGGTAGCGGGGGGTGCTGAAGACTATCCCAGCCGTCTCCGGGCAGTAGGCGGGGGACACCCTGAATCGGTTGCCAGCCAATCGCAGGGCACACAGAGACGAACAATCATCCGCGCTCACACTCACACCAAGGGACAATTTAGAGTGTTCAATCAGCCTGCCACGCATGTTTTGGAATGTGGGAGGAAACCTGAGCACCCGGAGAAAACCCACGCAGGCCCGGGGAGAACATGCAAACTCCACACAGGGAGGCCGGAGCTGGAATTGAACCCGGTACCTCTGCACTGTGAAGCCGATGTGCTTACCACTGGACTACCGGGCCGCCTGTACAAATAATGTCTTTGCAATAAACAGTTAGTAAAAGCAAACCAATAAGAACGTCATCAATTGGCACATTCTATTTGCTGTGGTCGATAAACTCACAGATTCTCCAAGTCAACCAGAGCTCCCACTCAAAAGATATATGCAATGAATTTGTCTGCATCTCGAGTGACAAAAGACCAATCCTTCAGGTCAAACATTAGCACAAACCATACAAAATAAAAAAAAAGATTGCAACACTTAAAATGAGAAAGTGATCCCCCCCCAAAAAATAAAAACTACAACAGATTTTGTTCAGCATTTGAAGCATCAATTACCGGTAGCTATCTTAACTCAATAGCATCAGGCTTCTTAAAAACTATTGTGGTTTTTTTTTTCCAACTCAACAAATTCTTGAACACAATCGGACTTTTTGATCAATTCCAATCAGATCTCTGACCTGATTATTTAATTCATTCAGTACCAACCAATTCTGGACCAAGTCACTCTCAAAGACGTTTAACAACCCTTGTGTGCTCCAAATTAAAAAGGCCTTAAGTTACACATTTTACAATTTTTGTAATGATGTGTTTTGTGTTATACAAACATTCTTTTTTTTTTTTATTCAAACACTCAAAATGTTCAGAGGCATCTGTACTATCCATACATATATAGTTTGTATTAGTTCTTTGGGATTTTTTATTCTTTATTTTTTGCAAAAGGAAAAAAAAAATTGTGTCTGGAGGACCCAACCAAGCCCTACTAACAATCCCGACTGGACGTGTTCATGTAAAATGCATTGGTTTGAAGCCTCCTGCAAAAAGGCAAACTCATTTGCGATCCTCTGGCGCCACCTAAAAGTTGCACAATTGGAATGACCTCAACCCAACAATGTGGCATGCATACGTCTGTCCGAGCGAAACCAAAGCGATTGACGTAAAAATCGCGTGAAATGCATGTTTACACATTAGGTTTACGATGCATTCAAAAATATGAATTATAATGGGTCTCTATGGTGCAAAATATGTAAATTGTGAAGATTAAGGTATCAAAAAGTTTTTTTTTTAATTATTGCTGCAATGCCTGAGAATTATCAGCCGGTGATGTCATGAAATTTAGGCCATTTTAGAACCCCTCCATAAGTTTCAGCTCTCTCGTGTTTTTCTGAATGCCTTTGCCTTTGATTCAAATACATTTTATTAAGTTAAATTCATTTTACATTTATCGCAAGCGGTGCATTACGAGGGTTTTAAAGACATCTTTGGGAGTGAATGAGTTAATATGCTGCATTCTCTGTTGAAGAGTCCTGTGCTTGCTTTGCGTGTAAATATTTGTCAAAAGCGGCACAAGTCTTCCAAACTGTTTTGTTATTATCAGTGGGTGTCGTTTACATCTACCTCTGGACATCTTTGTGTCATTTTGTCTGTAAACAAATTTGCGCTGCTCTTACCATCCTGGCAGATTTGTTGCCGGGTGAAGCATATTTAGCAGATGAAACGCGTTGTTGTGACAAGCATAATAGAGCACATATGTTGCCAAAGGCTATCCTCCCTTTCTCTCCTGTTGCAGCTTCATAAGCGAGCGATTGTGTCTCGCTTGTGAGCGCACGGTGACGAATGTGGCGGCTGTTGTGTCTTTTTCCATGTGAGGTGCTGGTATCTCACACCGCTTAAATGTTGCCTGCAGCACTCTGTGTATGTCTGTGTGTTGCTTATTTCCATCTTTCTCTCCTCTTTGCTGTTCTTTTTCCTTAGCCGGGGCTTTCTCCTCTTTTCTCTCCACTTCCTGACTGCTACCAAGTGCACTTTAGAGTGGATGTAATTGCTCAGAGCAGGCATTCAGACCGCTGTCGATGTAAATGCGGCTCCATGGTTGTGGCTGACTTAATGAACAGCAGGGCTTGGAGCCCTCCAGCAGCACTTAAACTTTAAAACATTTATTATTGAGGTGTGAGAAGGAAAGGGTGGCCAGCAGTGACCCTTCTATCATTTCTCTCTTTTTATGTCTTTAGTCATGGAGGTGGAAAGTGGTTTTTGGAAGTAAAAGTTGTGTATGTACGATATGTACGACAGACCTAACTCGAACGCAGTCATCAAAAGTAGCTTTCAAGGAGAGGTCAGCGCTATTCGTGTCATTTATTTGTAATTTCACAGTCTTTGAAGTAGTATTATTGTTATTTTTATGTTATATGGAAAATGCTTTTTTGAATGTGTTAAATGTGCAATATAAATAAAGTTGTATTGTACTGTATAGTAAAAAAGTTCAATGCAGCCGTATTAGTTTAAACATGGTATTCTGATTCATATTGTGTTTGTGTAATAGGACTTATGCAGTAAAATCCACCCGTGTTTGTCCATCTCAGGGGGCGGCCATTTTTCACTTACTGTTGACTGAAAATGACACTCGGGTAACAACCATTGTTGTTTTTGGTAGCAATTTTAGATTGAGTATTTGTCTTTTGGGCAAATATGCTTATTAGTTTTAGTCACATTTTAGTCATTCCTATTTGTGATCGTTTTAGTCTAATTTTAGTCAATGAAAACTCAAAAGGGTTTAAGTCTAGGTTTAATTAAAAATAGACACACAATGTTTTCACCTAATAGCAAACACTTGCTGATCTATGAAGGATTATTTATTACAGAGATAAAGTGATACTAGTGGAATCATTGTTCATTACTCCAAAATAAGCCAACAACCAAAACATTTTCTTTGGTCATTTTTGTGGCTTTATTTCTTTGATCCAACCTGCTGAAGTGCAATGAACAAACGTGCCGAAAATATGAAAAATGGAGGATGAACACTTTTTTCATTCATTCATTCATTCATCTTCCGAGCCGCTTGATCCTCACTAGGGTCGCGGGGGGTGCTGGAGCCTATCCCAGCTGTCTCCGGGCAGTAGGCGGGGGACACCCTGAATCGGTCGCCAGCCAATCGCAGGGCACACAGAAACGAACAACCACTCGCACTCACACTCACACCTAGGGACAATTTAGAGTGTTCAATCAGCCTGCCACGCATGTTTTTGGAATGTGGGAGGAAACCGGAGCACCCGGAGAAAACCCACGCAGGCCCGGGGAGAACATGCAAACTCCACACAGGGAGGCCGGAGCTGGAATCGAACCCGGTACCTCTGCACTGTGAAGCCGACGTGCCAACCACTGGACTACCGGGCCGCCGGATGAACACTTACAAGTATGAAACAAACACTTTAAGCAAAATAAATAAAAAAGGTAAAAGCAACAATGTTTTAACAACAGACGAGAGGGGACTCCTATCACAAGTGCACTTATGGTGTAAGGTTGATTTCATCCTCAGAGTTGACACAGTGTGGATGATTTTACACTCCGATTCCATCCCTCCAGCTCAGAATAACATGAGACACGCGTGTCATACGAGAAATAATTCACACATTTCATCTCATCATCCAACTAAATAGCAGAACATACTCCATAGCCTACTTACAGTATGTTATAGTTCCTACATGTGCCTTCATCTACCTTTAAAATGTGATTATACATGTAAGAAACCAAAGGAGTAACGTTAGCCCAACCACAATAACTTAAGCCTTAAATTAACCCATTTGCGCCAGGAGTTACGTGGAAAACTTTAAGCGGACAATGAAATTTATCACAAGCCCACCGTCGAGTAACATTGAATGCTAGCAAATGTATACATTTACAGTATGATATGTTCGTACGTATGATATGTTCACAGGACTAGTTACGATTTACTTGCAAATAAATATCAGCGTGGTGAGCCGTCAGATGCTGCTTGAGATTCGTACAATTTTTTCCCACATAGCTTGTGGCCACATTTACCGTTACCACCGTCTACAATGCATTGTGTTTTTCCTTCTGCTCGGTTACACAGAAAGGATATCCATATATCTTTTATTTGTTTCCCACCACCAAGCACCTTTGTTGACACTGCCGCCATGGTCCATCAATAGAAAGTGTGTCCGTGTGTGTGGCTATGTGTGTGGTGTGCATGTGCCCTGCGTGACAGCCAGGTGGTGAGCATGATAGGTTGCAGCAGCACGCCTGATAATTTTTACAGATTACATGCACAATAGGAAGAGATGTCATGCATGTTGAACATCTGACAGACCACACGCTAGCATTTTTGTCCAGTTCCGTTCTCATCAACAAAAACTCACATACGCCACGTCATATTTTAGTCATCGAAGAGTCACGTTTAGCACGTCTCGTTGTGATGAAAAAAAGGGGAATAAATGAAATCCTTGTGTCGTCGTCATCGGTGATGAAAACAAAACTGGTAACCACCAGTCGTGGCTCAGCTTCAGAAAACAGGTGAGTTGTGATTGGTTGTTACCCGAGCCCTGAGCAACTGTGATGTCATTTTCAGTCAAGAGCAAGGGGCAAAATGGCCGCCTCGGGAGATGGATAAAAAAAGTGGATTTTGCTGCTTAACATAAAGGTATATTCCACCAACTCAATATTCATCAGAATGCCATGTTGAGAGTAGCGGCGGCGCATCGAACATATTTCTGCAAAGACAATTTTTGAGTTGACTTTCACTTTAGCATGAATAAACTTGAATTCAATTTCAATCGTATCAATTCTTTGGCCATCGAGTAAATGAGGACACACCATCTGGTAATGGACCAGAGGATCTCAACCCAACACAAAAACGGCAACACTGCTACTAACACAGTTGTTGCTGCTGGTGGTCACCACAGCCTTTCTCCCCCCCCCCCCCCACCCCCTCTTAATTGAATTACACGTGGAAGTCTGTGTGGCTCTCCAAGGATAGCTTCTCCTGGCTATCACTAGGATGTTACAGACAGCATTTCACTCTCCACACTGTCTTTAGACTCTTTCGCTTCTGTCAAATGTGCTCATTGGGAACCTGCTCTCAACTGTGACGAGTGCAGGATACCACTAGAAAATCTACCAATTCTGGCAGGACAGTGCCAGGTTATGAACACAGTATCCATTTTGGGCCTTCTTGCTACATTCATTGAGTATTTTCTGACTGTTAGGACAGAAACACACAAACATACAAGTCGTCTGCTGGAGGTAATTTGAATTCGTACAAGCTGAGCTGCGCTTCTTCCTCCTTGTACAACAATGGAGATAACTTTCTTGATGCTGAGTTGTTGCATTGTTATTCCTCCTCTCCACAGAAAAAAACAATGTGCTGAAATTACTCAATTTAATTTTGTCAAGTGGCTGCATGCAAGGTGGCACGGGGGGTTGACTGGTTAGCACGTCCACTTCACAGTGCAGAGGTGCAGGGTTTGATTCCAGCTACAGCCTTCCTGTGTGGAGTTTGCACTTTCATCCCGCGCCTGTGTGGGTTTTCTCCGGGTACTGTGGTTTCCTCCCACATTTCAAAAACATGCATGACAGGTTCATGGAGCACTCTAAATTGTCTCTATTTGACTATGAGTGTGACTGTTTGTTCGTGTGTCCTGTGATTGGCTGGCAACCAGTTCAGGGTGTCCCCCACCTACTCCGGCCGAAGACAGCTGGGATAGGCTTCAGCACGCCCGCGACCCTTGTGAGGATAAGCGGATTAGACACTGGATGAATGGACTGCATGCAATACAGTTAGCTGGATTGAGATACAATTTCTCAAGTAGATGTATAGGTTACTTAAATTGTGCTGCTTAACAAGTGAAAACAAAGAAAGTTAATAGTTAAGAGATTTTTTTTATAGGATTCAATTTACATTTTTACTTCAGGTGATCCTGTTCAGCAATATCAGAGTTTGCACATTTCTAATTTATATTTGTGTCATGCTATTTGACGTTCATGCTCGGATTAAAACAAATACTAAATCAGAAGTAACTCACCATGTATTCAGTCCTTTATATATATATTTCCCCCTGAATACTTAATCACTTACACATTACATGTGTAAGTGATTAAGTATTCATTCAAAACTAACAACCTCTTATTCAGTGCGATGTTTTCATTGGTGTCACTAAATTCCCATTTATTCATTAGTATAGATTCTCTCTACATTGTATATTGTCCGGTAGTCAATACACAGCACACTGACTCAGAACTTTACCGGTAATTCAGCTTTCATAATAGAGCACTTTGACAAAATGTCATATTTGTCGGACACCAACAAATACCTTATCGGTTCATTTGGAACATTTTCTGTTCTTTTTTTCAACTGTAAGTGTTCCATAACATGCTGGCTGACAAGGTTTTACTCATACCATTTGATAGGTCAATAAAAAAAAAATTACATTAAAAGACATTTATTTGTGGAGGGCTCAGTTCAAAGTATTGTGATACTTTTGGTGGCTTTGCCCTGGTTGTTAATATTGCCTGTAAGTGCAGATAAAGTCACATTTACTTTTATACTAACTCCTGCTTTTCTCTCTCTCTGCCTTTCAATGGGAATATAAATTTAAACAGGCCATTATACTCCATCACCTGAACCGTGCGCAGTATCACTATATACACTGCAGTGTCAAGTGTTTTATTTCTGTATTAGAGGCGGAGAGAAGTGTGTGTGTGTGTGTGTGCGCGTGCGTGTGCGTGTATGTGTGTGTGTGTGTGTGTGTGTGTGTGTGTGTGTGTGTGTGTGTGTGTGTGTGTGTGTGTGTGTGTGTGTTAATCTATGCTTGAGGTACAAGTCTCTGTGTGAATGTGTGTTTCCATACTACACAAGAGGATTGCAGTGAGCATGAGTAGGCCGTGCTCTTTTCTGGACACACTTATCTTACACTCTGTGAAATGGAGACATTCTGAATATTTACACAAGCTATGTAAGCTTTGCTCGTACGTTTCCCCCTGAACACTAATCAAGCCACAATCATTGTTGCCATCTAAACTCAGACTGCAACTGTTTTATGGTATCTATTCTCATTATCTTGAGGAGGTTTATGGGGAAGGAAGGAGCTTGTGAAACTGACTGAGGATGAGAGGTGTTTTAGGGCCAAAAAGCCTGACCAAGGCACATTTCAAAGGCCTGATAAGAGATCGTCTTCAGATGAGACATCATCTACGAGCGGGCTTTGCTGACAAGGATACAACATAACTACTAAATCGGACAGAGTGATGCACTCTGAAGTCGAGCTGGGCGATATCTTGATATATGTCACGAAGGCGGTGGATCAGATTTTATCGTGTTACTTTTCTACAATCCTGTCGATCGATATTTGTCACCTGCAGCATACTACTTGTAATTAACACCTCAAATGTGGCTTGATTCAAGCTTTCATTTTATCAATCCTGTGCCATGCCGCTGCCACTCGGCAGCAAAATCAACACCAATACAAAAAAGTGAATCATATTCCATGTTTGCTATACATAGCAAACCTGCAGTGCAAAATTTAATACCAAGAGTCAATAAAAAATAACAATGAACGAGGTGAGTGAATGCAAATTACAAATACTGCTGCATTGGGAAAAAATAAACTAATAACAAGAAACATATTATTAATTTATAATATTATATTATAATATAATATTATATATAATATAACATAATATTAATAACTATTTGCAAAAAATTGCCCTTAAGGCATGCTGGGTCCGCCATCAAACTATACAAGTGGAGCAGTTTTTACTTTCAGCCTCAAAAAATACAAATAGCAAATATTGAAAATAAAACTTTTTTTTCTGATAAATGAATGGCGTAGATTGCCCCAAAAAGCTTAGCTGGTTTTATGGTTCTCTTCCATAAAACCAGCCATTGGAGGCCTTCTCCAGCGTCGCACCTGTTGGTCATCATGTCATTGGCTCTTTTATTTTAAAAGGACCGCCACACCGACTACTCCGAGTCATATCATTGTGCTTATGTCATAGTTTTTTGTTTTTTTTTTTGTTACTTTGGTTTATTGGGGTTTGTAGGGCTTTGTGTTATGTAGTTTTTCAAGTGTGTCTCCGGAAGTGTATTTGTTAATACATTTGGTTTGCTACACCCTGCTTCGCTTGCCTCTCTGCTTCTTGGTCCTCTACCATCATACTCTTCACAGCTGGGCTGCTTATGTCAGGTAAGTCGAGGTAGGTTGATGCAAGATGATGCCGCAGCTAGCGATAGCAAGTTTAGCAATAAGTTTAGGCTGGCTGCTACTGCCAGCTGATCACATTGCAGTTTTGCTCGTAACTCAGTCGTCACAACCACCATCATTTCGCCTCCTTGGCAGCGAATTAATTACACTTCTTACAAATATCGTTCTCACAAAGGGATTACAAGTAGTAATTGAGAGTAGTAATTGCTCATAAACTCATTTCACCCGCTTGCATCCGGGGTCTTATTCTTTTGGTCAAGAGCCACAGCTCGTGCCCATAGGTCAGGGTAGGAACATACAGTAGATTGACCGGTAACTCGAGAGCTTTAACTTCTTCACCACGACAGATCAAGATTTGCCATCACTGCAGAGGCTACACGGATTCACGGATGAATCTCCCGCTCCATACACCGCTCACTCAGAAACAAGATCTTAAGATACTTAAACTTCACATGAGGCAGGATCTCATCACCAACAAGGAAAGGGTACTCCATACTTTTTCAACATGTACCATGGTCTCAGATATGGAGGTGGTGATTCTGATCCCCAACCGCTTCAAACTTGGCTGCAAACCAGTCCAGTGAGAGTTGAAGATCGCAGCCTGACAAGGCCAACGAAACCATTTCTCTGTTTAATTATTAGAGAAAAAAAACTCATATTTTTTGTTCTTGTACTTTGTATTTATTTCTGAAGCTTCCATGTGCATTTGGCAAAATGTTTATTTTTTTGCTCCATTGATGTTAAGTTATTATTTATGCCAGTGCTCAATTCCTGTCTTTTCTAGGGTCCTTGATTCAGCAATCGGGCATTGTAACTTTACTCTGACAAGATATATGTGAGGCGGCCTGGTGATCCAGTGGTTAGCGCGTCGACCTCACAGTGCAGAAGTTGTGGGTTCAATCCCCGCTCCGGCCTCCCTGTGTGGAGTTTGCATGTTCTTCCCGGGCCTGCATTGGTTTTCTCCGGGTACTCTGGTTTCCTCCCACATTCCAGACATGCATGGCAGACTGATTGAACACTCTAAATTATCCCGAGGTGTGAGTGTGAGTGCAAATGGTTGTTCATCTCTATGTGCCCTGCGACTGACTGGTAACCAGTGCCCCGCTGACTGCCCGATGACGGCTGGGATAGGCTCAAGCACCCCCCGCGACCCTTGTGAGGATTAAGCGGATCGGAAAATGAATGAATGAATGAAAGACATCTCTGAGAAAATATAGCCACTTTCCCTGGAAATCTCCTTTCATAGTCGTCCTGTGTTCTTGTTACAATTGTTGCAGGGTGGCAATATTAATCCCTACTAGAAAAGCCACCACAGTCTTCATGGTCTATGTCCTCTGTTATTTGTATCCTCATATGTTGTGTATTTTGTCAAAAGTAGGTGAGTTTTGCTTGCCTGGTAATTCTGTGTATTCCCTGGGGAGCCATGGCCCAGTAAGAGACACAGTTGCTCGATATAATTAGACCAGGAAGGTCCTTGTAAACTCATAAATATCTTGGCCAAGTTGAATGGCTGGTGTTTTATCCCCCAGCAATTAACACGGACAGAATATTGTGAAGAATGAGAATGAAGAGTGAAAAAAAAAACCCACAAGTTTATCAAAGTCTGAAATGAATGGAGGTTTCTGAATTCCCTCAACAAAAAAGGAAGATTGGGGAATTTAAAAGGCAATGAACTGAAAAAAAATCCGTTATTGATTTATCAATGAAACAATTTTAAAGACAGTTTGATCATGCTACAGAAAGGCAATTTACAAAGATATTCTCAATTTGAATTGAATGATAATGACTATTAAAAAATGTTACTCTCCTGGAATGGAATAGAGAGAACCTAGATGCTGATACTGCTTCCAGTACAATTTTTCGTGCAGAGTTTTTTTCTTTCTTGGTTACGTGGTAGATCTTTTTGGAGAAAAGGCTCCTGCGGTACATGCGTGCAGGAGACAGGACTGAATGCAGATATTTGGCTGTTTTGAAGCAGGAGTGGAAATAAGAATTTAAAACAAGCAAAATAATTATTCAATGATTCTAAAGGCGTGACTGGAGCGTCTTCGAAATTCAGGAGCCAACTAACCCTATGAAAAGTGTTGTCAATCGGGTAGTCACAGACTGGATTCAAACTGCTGCATTTATACACCCAAAATTTCAAACACGGAGGAGAAGGGTGCAATTTCCAAGACGTTTTACAGGCCATGGTCCTATAGCCAGGGACAGCCAAGTAGTTAAATGTGTGAAATGCACATTCTAATATCTCATCTAGAGTGAACAATATTTATTTTATCATTCACTAGGAACCCCTCCGTGAGCCGTCACCTTACCGTGGTGGAGGGGTTTGCGTGTCCCAATGATCCTAGGAGCTAAGTTGTCTGGGGCTTTATGCCCCTGGCAGGGTCACCCATGGCAAACAGGTTCTAGGTGAGGGGCCAGACAAAGCACGGCTCATAGACCCTTATGATGACTACAATATATGGACCAAGGTTTCCCTTGCCCGGACGCGGGTCACCGGGGCCCCACTCTGGAGCCAGGCCTGGAGGTGGGGCTCGTTGGCAAGCGCCTGGTGGCCGGGCCTACACCCATGGGGCCCGGCCGGGCACAGCTCGAAGAGGCAACGTGGGTCCCCCTTCCCATGGGCTCACCACCCATGAGAGGGCCCAAAGGGGTCGGGTGCAATGTGAGCTGGGCGGCAGCCAAAGGCGGGGACCCTGGCGGTCCGATCATCGGCTGCAGAAGCTAGCTCTTGGGACATGGAATGTCACCTCTCTGGCAGGGAAGGAGCCCGAGCTGGTGTGTGAGGCACAGAATTTCCGACTGGATATAGTCGGACTTGCCTCCACACACAGCTTGGGTTCTGGTACCAGTTCACTCGAGAGGGGTTGGACTCTCTTCCACTCTAGAGTTGTTCACGGTGAGAGGCGCAGAGCAGGTGTGGGCATACTCATTGCCCCCCGGCTCAGTGCCTGTACATTGGGGTTCACACCGGTAGACGAGAGGGTTGCCTCCCTCCGCCTTCGGGTGGGTGGACGGGTCATGACTATTGTTTGTGCATATACACCAAACAGCAGCTCAGCATACCCAACCTTTTTGGAGTCCTTGGAGGGTGTGCTGGAGAGTACTCCTGCTGGGGACTCCCTTGTTCTGCTGGGGGACTTCAATGCTCACGTGGGCAATGACAGTGAGACCTGGAGGGGCGTGATTGGGAGGAACGGCCCCCCCGATCAGAACTTGAGTGGTGTTTTGTTATTGGATTTCTGTGCTCGCCACGGATTGTCCATAACGAACACCTTGTCCAAACATAAGGGTGTCCATATGTGCACTTGGCACCAGGACCCCCTAGGCCGCAGTTCGATGATCGACTTTGTAGTTGTATCATCGGATTTGCGGCCGCATGTTCTGGACACTCGGGTGAAGAGAGGGGCCGAGCTGTCAACTGATCACCACCTGGTGGGGGAAGATGCCGGTATGTCCTGGCAGAACCAAACGTATGGTGAGGGTTTGTTGGGAGTGTCTGGCGGAATCCCCTGTCAGAAGGAGTTTCAACTCCCACCTCCGACAGGGCTTTTCCCATGTTCCGGGGGAGGCAGGGGACATTGAGCCCGAGTGGACCATGTTCCGTGCCTCTATTGTTGAGGCGGCCAATCTGAGTTGTAGCCGTAAGGTGGTTGGTGCCTGTCGTGGCGGCAACCCCCGTACTCGCTGGTGGACACCAGCACTAAGGGATGCCGTCAAGCTGAAGAAGGAGTCCTATCGAGCCTTTATGGCCTGTGGGACCCCAGAGGCAGCTGACGGGTATCGACTGGCCAAGCGGAACGCAGCATCGGTGGTCGCCGAGGCAAAAACCCGAGCGTGGGAAGAGTTTGGTGAGGCCATGGAAGCCGACTTCCGGACGGCTTCGAGGAAATTCTGGTCCACCATACGACGTCTCAGGAGGGGGAAGCAGGGCACCACTAACACTGTGTACAGTGGGGATGGGGCGCTGCTGACTTCGACTCGGGACGTTGTGAACCGGTGGGCAGAGTACTTCGAAGACCTCCTCAACTCCACCAACACGTCTTCCTTGGAGGAATTAGAGCCCGGGGACTCTGAGGTGGGCTCTCCTATCTCTGTGGCTGAAGTCACCGATGTGGTTAAAAAGCTCCTCGGTGGCAAGGCCCCAGGGGTGGATGAGATCCGCCCGGAGTTCCTCAAGGCTCTGGATGTTGTGGGGCTGTCCTGGTTGACACGCCTCTGCAACATCGCGTGGTCAACAGGGAGAGTGCCTCTGGATTGGCAGACCGGGGTGGTAGTCCCTCTTTTTAAAAAGGGGGACCGGAGGGTGTGTTCAGACTATAGAGGGATCACACTCCTCAGCCTCCCTGGTAAGGTCTATTCAGGGGTGCTGGAGAGGAGGGTCCGTCAGGAAGTTGAGCCTCAGATTGAGGAGGAGCAGTGTGGTTTTCGTCCCGGCCGTGGAACAGTGGACCAGCTCTACACCCTTAGCAGGGTCCTCAAGGGTATGTGGGAATTCGCCCAGCCAGTCGACATGTGTTTTGTGGAGAAGGCGTTTGACCGTGTCCCTCGGGGAGTTCTGTGGGGGGTGCTTCGAGGGTATGGGGTACCGAACCCCCTGATACGGGCTGTTCGGTCACTATACCACCGATGTCAGAGTTTGGTTCGCATTGCCGGCAGTAAGTCGGAATCGTTTCCAGTGGGGGTAGGACTCCGCCAAGGCTGCCCTTTGTCGCCGATTCTGTTCATAACCTTTATGGACAGAATTTCTAGGCGCAGCCGAAGCGTTGAGGGGGTCCGTTTTGGGGGCCTCAGTATTGCATCTCTGCTTTTTGCAGATGATGTGGCGCTGTTGGCTCCTTCATACAGGGCTCTCCAACTCTCACTGGAGCGTTTCGCAGCCGAGTGTGAAGCGGTTGGGATGAAGATCAGCACCTCCAAATCTGAAACCATGGTCCTCAGTCGAAAAAGGGTGGAGTGCCCCCTCCGGGTCGGGGAGGAGATCTTGCCCGAAGTGGAGGAGTTCAAGTATCTTGGGGTCTTGTTCACGAGTGGGGGCAGAAGGGAGCGGGAGATCGACAGGCGGATTGGTGCAGCGTCTGCTGTGATGCGGACGTTGTATCGGTCTGACGTGGTGAAGGAGGAGCTGAGGCAAAGGGCGAAGCTCTCAATTTACCGGTCGATCTACGTTCCAAGCCTCATCTATGGTCACGAGCTATGGGTCGTGACCGAAAGAACGAGATCCCGGTTACAAGCGGCCGAAATGAGTTTTCTCCGCAGGGTGTCCGGGCTCTCCCTTAGAGATAAGGTGAGAAGCTCGGTCATCCGGGAGGGGCTCAGAGTCGAGCCGCTTCTTCTCCATATAGAGAGGAGCCAGATGAGGTGGCTTGTGCATCTGATTCGGATGCCTCCTGAGCGCCTCCCCGGTGAGGTGTTCTGGTCATGCCCCACCGGGAGGAGACCCCGAGGAAGACCCAGGACACGCTGGAGAGACTATGTCACCCTACTTGCCTGGGAACGACTCGGGATCCCCCGGGGAGAGCTGGACGAAGTAGCTAGGGAGAGGGAATTCTGGGCTTCCCTGCTAAAGCTGTTGCCCCCGCGACCCGGCCCCGGATAAGCGGTAGATGATGGATGGATGGATGGATGGATTCACTAGGAAATTGAGTTGGCAATAAGAACATGCACATTTGTCAATAAAAGTAAACGACCATGTCCAACAAGACGGACTCTACGGGTGCTTTGAATGTATTCCATTCATTTTCCGATCCAGTTTATCATCACAAGGGTTGCGGGGGTAGCTGGAGCCTATCTCAGCCGTCTTCGGGCAGTAGGCGGGGGACACCCTGAACCAGTTGCCAGCCAATCGCAGGGCACACAGAGACGAACAACCATCCACGCTCACACTCACACCTTGGGACAATTTTGAGTCTTCAATCAGCCATGTTTCCAAAAACATGCATGGCTCCACGCAGGCCCGGGGAGAACATGCAAACTCCACACAGGGAGGCCCAAGATTGTACAGAATTCTTTGGAAAATGTTGTCCAATTAATATTTACCATTTTTCCAGCCAATTTAATATTAAGGTTCTTTTTTTCTTTTTGTTGCAGGTTTTAATTTTAATACAAGAAAGATAAGTCTTGAAGTTCAGCAGTAAAACTGTTAAATGTGACTGTAACCAAACAAGTAAGCTATCAATTAAATCGATGCCATCATTAAACCCCAAACATCATTCATCATCTTGCAATCAAATAATACTGTTGACCACCCAAAAACACACACATAATTACTTAAAAAATGAACACCTAGTATTTTTGCGAGGCAGTGGATGTCCCAGAAGCTACCTCAAAGGCTAATGTGCATGTGTTTGTGTGTGTATTTGAGTCAGCAAAGAGCAGGTTTCAGTGGATTACAGCTGTCCCAATGTTCGATGCCCTTTCATTAACCTTGCCCGTCAGTTGTCTCATTTAATACGAAACACATTTCTAATCTGCAGTCTGCTAAATAATTGCACAGACCTCTTGGAGTTCTGGGTGTGTGTTTTTTCATCTGTGTTTGTGTATGTATGAGAGAGAGAAAGAGAGAGAGAGTGTTGCTCTTATTGCCTTGGGTTCCCGATGCCTTGCACCCTAATTACTCCCGAAACAGGCGGCCAGACTCCTCCTCTGTGCTATGATCATTTCAAATTTATTTTGATTGATTTGTGTCAGCTTTAACTATGCTTTGGGCCGAGGTCGATAAATAAGGATCAATACTTTAATGTTTTCCTCTGAACCTTTATTAAAAAATAGATTGGCTATAAAGAGGGCTGAATTACGAGGAAGACTGCCACCTCTCAATGCATGTCAACTGGAATCTAATTGAACAACATTGAACTGGCAGAGATTAGTCCAGCGAGTGTGAGGTGCTGGAGGCCCCCCCACTTTTAGAGACGTGAGGGGGTGGGGTTGGGGGTTGAGAGGGAATGCGTAGCTGATATTGCAAAGTGAATGAGGCAAGTGATAAAAGTTGGACATTGTTAGTCAACTTTGAAACTGGCTTACATTGTAATTCAAGTTGAACATGTACATTCAAAGACATTCAGTCCCAAGGTATTGAGATGGCGACGCATGAAATTCCGATCAAAATTTGATGTTTACTTCAAGACAGTGGATGCAAAGTACTTTATGTTGCCAAAGTTTTATCAAAGCATGTTACTGTACCATTACTAATGTAACAAATTCTACATGGTTGAAAAATATTTTTATTTTAATTTAATTATTTTGTTTTTAGGGAAAATGATCCCACCCTTAAATTCATAACGCATCTGCCATTTTCTTTGTGGGGTATACTGTATATGAAATACTTCTCACAAGTCCTTTTCTGTTTGCATTATACTGGCCCATTACGCCTGGCCTATTGCTGGGGAAGAGGGAAATTGAAATGTCAGACACACTTAAACCTAGTAGGTTGAATACCTTCTTGGAATGCTGTTTGAGCGCCTCAAACTATTTTTGCAATAGAAAATAATTGGAATTGTTATTTTTTACAATTCACAATGTCACTATCATGAAACCTTTATAACAGCCACAAAAATGTTAAATTAAACACTTTGATGTATAGATGTTAAAACAATAAAACCTTATATTAAACTTTAACAATAAATGAGGACGGTGTAATTTGATGCGCATATGTGCTCCCCATCAGGATATGTTTTTTTTTTTAAATAAATATAACATCTTACACAAGTGTCAAAAGAAATTAATGTCACGCAAAACAGTAACATTCCATTTTGGAAGACTGGGATGTGATTGCTTTGAATCCACTTAAAGTCCACTGGATCTCCTTTTGAAATACCGTATTTTCCGCACTAAAAGGCGCACTGGATAATGAGGCGCAACCTCAATGAATGGCCTATTTTGTAAATGTTTTCCTATATCGGACGCACTGGATTATAAGGCGCAATCTACAATACATCCACGAGACAGAGCTACGCTTCTTCCGTTCAACTCGAGAGGCATTCATGGCCACCTCAGAAAAACGTAACTTAACGATTACTTCGATGAATCTATGAAAATTTTAAATAATGCATCAAAACAGAAAATCAAGTGAGGAAATCAAAAAATAAATTCTATAGCCCCCCCTACAGAATTCATTTCGGCATTTCCTTGACCGTAGACCTGTGTGTGTGTGTGTGTGTGTGTGTGTGTGTGGGTGTGGGTGTGTGTGCGTGTGTGTGTGTGTGTGTGTGTGTGTGTGTGTGTGTGTGTGTGTGTATCAGAATCAGAATCATCTTTATTGGCCAAGTATGTAGAACACACAAGGAATTTGTCTCCGGTATAACACGCTGCACTAGTATCATCGTAAACAAGAAAATCATTGAACCATTTTAGAGTATACCAGTAGTTTTGTAGTACCATTTTGTGGTGCAAGAAGAGTGACTATGTCAGTGACTGTTTAAGGAGTTAATGGCTAGAGGGAAGAAGCTGTTTAAGTGTCTACTGGATTTGGTGCGCAGGGATCTGTAGCGTCTGCCTGAGGGGAGTGGCTGAAAAAGGTGGTGGGCAGGGTGCGAGGGATCCAGGAGGATTTTCCGTGCCCTTGTCTTGATTCTTGCAGCGTGCAAGTCCTCAAGAGTGGGTAGGGCGGTGCCAACGATTTTTTCTGCCGTCCTAACTGTCCGTTGAAGTTGGATTTTGTCCTTTTTTGTGGCGGCCCCAAACCAAACCGTGATGGAAGAACACAGGATTGATTCGATGACTGCCGTGTAGAACTGTCGTAGCACTTCCTGTGGCAAGCCATGCTTCCTCAGCAGCCTCAGGAAGTACATCCGCTGCCGGGCCCTTTTCAGGATGGAGATGGTGTTGACTTCCCACTTCATGTCCTGGGAGACTGTGATTCCCAGGAACTTGAAGGTCTCGACGGTTGACACAGGGCAGTTGGATAGTGTGAGGGGCAACTGAGGAGAAGAATGTTTCCTGAAGTCCACGATCATCTCTACAGTCTTGAGCGTGTTCAGCCCGAGGTTGTGTCGGCCGCACCAGAGCTCCAGCTGCTCCACTTGTTGGCGGTACGCAGACTCGTCGCCGTCTTTGATGAGACCGATGACCGTGGTGTCGTCGGTATATATATATATATATATATATATCCATCCATCCATCCATTTTCTGGACCGCTTAATCCTCACTAGGGTCGCGGGGGGTGCTGGAGCCTATCCCAGCCGTCTTCGGGCAGTAGGCGGGGGACACCCTGGATCAGTTGCCAGCCAATCGCAGGGCACACAGAGAGGAACAACCATCCACGCTCACATTCACACCTAGGGACAATTTAGAGCGTCCAATCAGCCTACCATGCATGTTTTTGGAATGTGGGAGGAAACCGGAGCACCCGGAGAAAACCCACGCAGGCCCGGGGAGAACATGCAAACTCCACACAGGGAGGCCGGAGCTGGAATCGAACCCGGTACCTCTGCACTGTGAAGTCGACGTGCTAACCACTGGACTACCGGGCCGCCCTATATATCTATATATATATATATATATATATATATATATATATATATATATATATATATATATATATATATATATATATATATATATATATATATATATATATATATATATCTATATATATATACAGGTAGATATATATATTATTGCAACTGGAAGTGTGGGGGGGGGGGGGCAAGTCGTTGCTTTTGTGCACTGGTGAAACACGCACATATCAAAATAAAAGCAGCGCATACTTGACATTTTATTTTGACTTCACAAAGGCTGCAACTGCGAGGTCTTTTCAGACTACAGATGAACTCGTGACCCTACTTTGCTCAGATGCTCTGTGCGTCTTTAAGTTCATGCATGAGGTCGGTGGGTCAGGGGGGGAAAAACCAAAAACAAAAACAAAACATCCTTCATTGCTCATTAGAGCACCACCTCAAATTTATGTGCACTGCTGTGGATCTATATATGATTTCTTATTATATTTGTTCTCATGAGTGTACAGTATTTAACATGTCTTCATTGTTAAAAATGATGATACCACCTGTCATAGAAAGAACATCAGGATCATGAAACATTTAATGTGGACTCTTTCAAGATCAGTGAGCTGTCTAAGAGTAATAAAAATGATCTCCCATATAAATGCCAATCACAAAGTAAACAGCCTAACATTCAACCATGGAAATAATTTGTTCCTGTTTGTGAATGCAAATAAATAATGAATTTATGTCTTCATCAAGAAATAGGAGTACATCCATACATGCGTTATTTGTTGGCCTAGAATTTGTCTTTACGAGGAGAGAAGCCGGGTACACACTGAATTGACAGTTACCAATCATGATCATCTTAAAAACATTCGCAGCACCCTGACTGCACGAACACAGCTCTCTGAGTTGTTGTATTGTCGCTGGAACAATGTGGTTATTTTGGGTGGCACTCCAAGGTATTTCAGAATGTTCCAAAGGGAGAGGTGGTCGACTGTATCAAAGGCAGCTTTGAGATCTATGAAGGCTATAAAAAGATGTTGGTCCTTCCGAAACTCTCTAACCTTCTCAACAATGAGTCTAACTGCTGAGATGTGATCTATGGTGGACCGGTTGGGCATGAAGCCAGCTTGTTGGGGGCAGCGATGGCTTCGAATGGCGGGAAGGGCGCGGGTGAGAAGGATCCGGGTGAACAGTTTTGCGGGTATGGAGAGCAGTGAGATGCCTCTGTAGTTGTTGCAGAGTTGCTTGTCGCCTTTCCGCTTCCAGAATGGCAGGATGATGCCTCGGGTCCAGTCTGTGGGGGGCTGTTCTGCCACCTGCACATGGTTAATGATGTGGGTGAGCCACTGGGCCATGGAGTCACCACCTTCTTTGAGCAGCTCTGCGGTGATGGCACAGATTCCAGGGGCCTTGTGATTTTTTAGTGATTTTATTGCTGCTCTGACCTCGTCGATTGTGACTGGGTCAGTTTTGCAGTTGGGGTTGGGGGTGGTAGAGTTGGCAGCAGTGACAAGACGGAGGTCGGTGGGAACTGGAGGGTGATGAAGGAGGTTGCTGAAGTGCTCTTTCCAGAGTTCAAGGCAGTCTATTTCAGTGGTGATGCAATTTCCACTGGCATCCTTCATGAGGGCGGTCTTGATGTGTGGTCCGATGCGGGCTTGGCGCAGCATTTGAAAGACCTGTCTAAGGTCGTTGCGCTGTGCTGCTGATTCCATGCGTTCGGCCTCTTCTCCCCAGTATCTCTCCCTGTCAGTTGCAATTGCCGCATTCCATGCTGCATTGAGCCTCCGGTACTCTGTGATATCACCGCGCAGGCGAGCAGCACGGCGGCGGTCAATGATGTCGAGGGTCGGCTGTGAGATCCATGGTTGTTTGGGAAGAGATCTTGATCTTCCCAATACGTCCTGGGCAGACTGGTTGACCTTTAATTTGAAAGTCTCCCAGTCTGCGATGTCATCAACGGCCAGAGCGGTGAAGGCGTTGGTGATGGAGCGGCGATATGCGGAGGCAGAGTGGTTCCCCATTAACAGCGGGGTCAGACAGGGCTGTGTGGCCGCTCCTGATCTATTTAACTGTGTCATTGACCACCTTATGATCTGAGTCCGGGAGCAAGTCTCAGGCGTGTCGCTCGGCAACTTCCACCTGACCGACCTTGAATACGCTGATGACACCACCCTGTTCAGCAACTCCCTCCAACACCTCAGCAGTGCCCTCTCCATATACCAAACAGAAGCAGCAAAGCTGGGCCTCCAAGTAAGCTGGCAGAAAACCAAACTTATGTATATCGGTGACGGACCCAACCCCTCCCCCCTGATCTTTGGCACAGACGAAGTGCAATTTGTCAACTCCATCATCTACCTGGGCTCCACTATTACCAGCAGCGGCGATCTCAAGCCAGAGATTGACCGCAGACGCGCCCTCGCGGCCGCGGCAATGCAGTCACTGTGGCGGCCCCTCTGGCGCCACCACTCAGTGTCCCAAAAGACCAAGATACGCATTTATAACGCAGCAGTTCTTCCCATCCTCCTGTATGGTGCAGAATCCTGGCCATTAAACAAGACCCAGGCCAAGAGGATCGACGGCTTTGACAGCAGGTCACTAAGAACCATCTTGAACATCAGCTGGCACCTCCATGTTTCCAACTCAGACCTCCGAAAACATACCCTTCAGCCCCCTGCATCCCGACTGGCCGCTCAGAGGCGCATCCATTGGCTTGGTCATCTCCTCCGATTACCCCTGGAACACCCAACTCGTGCCATCTTCTCATTTGATCCAGCGACAGCCGGCTGGAAAAGGCCACGCGGCAGACCCCACACCAGATGGCTTGATGTCATCAGAGAAGATCTCAAACACCAGGGCCTTACCCTGGAGGATGCAGCGGACCTGGCCCATGACCGTGGTCATTGGCGGACCCTGGTGAAGCTGATCGGCTCTACGCACTGCGACGACCCAGCCGAATGAGACTGGGCCCCCGCATCGCAAGAGCATTATTATTATTATTATTATTATTACCCTGACTGCGCAGCACAACTATGGGTGGTGGAGGTGGTGGTGGCGTACACATGGACATGAACACATGATCAGGGATGAAAAGCGATCTCCTAGTGCCCGTCCACAGCAGCCAACTTTACATCATCAGATCTTCTTACAGTTCCTTATAAATGTGTGTTGCACGCGTTAATTTCCCACATCTACATTTCATTTTGATGTTGTGGCTTTCGCAACGCTGAATTTAAAGGGATTGAGGGGAGCTGGGGGCGGCCCGGTGGTCCAGTGGTTTGCGCAATGACCTCACAGTGCAGAGGTCCTGGGTTCAATCCCGGCTCCGGACTTCCTGTGTGGAGTTTGCATGTTCTCCCAGGGCCTGCATGGGTTTTCTCCGGGTACTCCGGTTTCCTCCCACATTCAAAAAACATGCACGACAGGCTGATAGAACACCCCAAATTGTCCCTAGGTGTGAGTGTGAGCATGGATGGGTGTTCTTCTTTGTGTGCCGTGCGATTGGCTGGCAACCGGTTAAGGGTGTACCCCCGCCTACTACCCCAAAATCGGCTCCAGCACCCCCCGTGACCCTTGTGAGGATAAAGTGGACCGGAAAATTACTGAATGAATGAATGAGGGGAGCTGCTTCCACTGGATTGTAGACAAGTTGGTTGTGCTCCCTCGCACAACGGCTACAACACCCTTTTTGCCTGTGCCCATCAGGCTTGAACTAGGCATAGTTCAGCTGCTGATCAACCTGTTTGACCTCTCACCTCAGGATACCATCCATTCATTGTCTCAACCCCCCCTTCCTGATTACTGCTGCAGATGAACAAACTACCAGACTGATCGCCAGCCAATCGCAGACCAAGTATGCCTGAGCCCGTATTTATAACAGTGGGATATCGTACAACACATTGTTCTTGATACTAAGCCAAACCACATCTATATACCGAAGGAAACACAGCATCTCCTGTGACACGTTTAAACTTTATGAACTTGAACATACAACAAACCTCATGAGCAATCACCAGCATGACAGCACAGATTCTTCTAAGTTTTTTTTCTTTAGTCCATATCCATTCAACTCACCACTCTGATGTTGTTTTTCTCCCTGTATTCTATTTGCTCTAGAAATAGCTCTACTTTGCAGGCCTTGCTGTCACTGGAGACAGGACGAAATTCACCACAGGCCTTTGTCCCATCGGTTATCATTGTGCATCTAACTGAAGTTGGCCTGTTTAATGAAGGCGCAAAAGCATTTGGAAGTGAACTTTTAAAAAGTAAGAAATCGTAAATGTGCGAATCAAATGTATAAAGCTGCAATATTCATTCATTCATTCATTCATTCATCTCCCGAGCCGCTTGATCCTCACTAGGGTCGCGGGGGGTGCTGGAGCCTATCCCAGCTGTCTTCGGGCAGTAGGCGGGGGACACCCTGAATTGGTTGCCAGCCAATCGCAGGGCACACAGAAACGAACAACCATTCGCACTCACACTCACACCTAGGGACAATTTAGAGCATACAATCAGCCTGCCACGCATGTTTTTGGAATGTGGGAGGAAACCGGAGCACCCGGAGAAAACCCACGCAGGCCCGGGGAGAACATGCAAACTCCACACAGGGAGGCCGGAGCTGGAATCGAACCCGGTACCTCTGCACTGTGAAGCCGACGTGCTAACCACTGGACTACCGGGCCGCCCTAAAGCTGCAATAATTCCAGTAAATTCTACCAGTGTGGGTCTGAAGTTCTTCACAAGGATGGAGGCATTCAGTCTCTCCATCTTCTAAACCACTTATCCTCACTAAGGGTGCGTGCGGGCGAGATGGAGCTCTGGTGGAGTTGGGTTCCAACCCTAACTAGTTGCCAGCCAATTGTAGACGAGTTAATTATGTAGCTACACGATACAGTATTTGTCCGGCAATAAAATACAATGCAGATGTACATTTTGCAGACTAACCACCATAATAACCTTTCTGGTTCAGTAATTAATCCATTACTTTTGATACAGCTCCTGATTTTGTGTAGCTTGTTTTGTGCAAGTGTGTCTGAAGTCTTGGCCAGTTTGTGTTGATGGAACAGATATGGCACAAACACAAACACAAACACAAACACATAAATATGATGATGTTGGAACATAATTCCAGGATGACATCAGTGATGTAATAGAGCCATAACCTGTGATAATTCTTCATCAAGCAATTTGGGAGGGGGAGAATGGCGAATGACTGGAATACAATTAGTAATGTAATAATTATTATATATATATATATTTTTTTTAATCCAGGTACTCCAGTTTCCTCCCACATTTGAAAAACATGCAGGTATGTTCACTGATCAATCGAAATTGCTACCCGGTGTGATTGTGAGTGTGAATGGTTGTTTGTCTTTGTGTGCCCAGAGACTGATTGGAAACCAGTTCAGAAAAAGAGGTAAACTCAACCCACTGATGCAAATTTTTATCTGATCCAAGGAAACAAAATGTAAATAATACATCCAATCCTGTCACCCCCCCCCCCCCCCCCCGACGGTACCCCAGCAATCCTCCATTTAGCTAAGGAAGGCCAGCTGGATTAATAAAATATCTACCGATCTATTCACCTAGCTCCTCCCTTGTCACCTGCCACCTCATCCATCTCCACCATGTGTTCTCTCGTCAGTCTGTGCACACAATGTGCGCTCCGTGCTACTCTTAAATTGCAAATTAATGTGTGCATGTCACCTCACGCAACACTAAAAAGCGTCGGTGTGCACCTCTTGCAGTGCAACCCTTGCAGACAAAAAAAGTCATTGGCCCTAATACAGCTGGTCGTGTATGTGAGTGCAAGATAGAGGTGTCATATAATTAGTGTGTGCATAATTCACAGCTTATGGGATCATGGACAACTAGTGTGCGGCACACACTCTGTGTTGGGAGTGAGCTGCTTCTTCAGCTTGACTTCCACCTTCTGTGATATTATTTTTTGAATCCTCACTGAAATGGATTAGATTCTTGGAAGAATATACCGACCCACTAAAAAAAGGAAAAAGGAAACAAAGCAATACTGGAACCCATATGTGGTCGAGTTAATATGACTGAATTTTCAAGTAAATTGTATGTTCTCAAAAAATAAATGGTAACATTGCTAACTTGTCTCATCACTCATCTGTTTTAAATATATTCTGGCCTTTCTGAGAATTTCAAGAACAAGTCTCAGTGTGCAAAACAGATTGAAGGATAACGACAGGGAGTTTTGTCTTGCTCACTGTCACGTCGCGTGCTCGCCAGCAGGTGGCGGGTTCTCCCACCGCCTGTTCGGCACACCTGCCCGTTATTTCGGGCTGATTACGTGCCTTTATTAGGCGACTCCGGCAGTCATCTCACTGCCGGAGAATTCCTTACCGTGCCATTGCTCTCGATTTGCTATTCTCGTCGTTCGACTATTTCTCGCTGCCCTATTGCCTTACGGCCTCAATCATTCGCGTACTTCTTATAGTGATCAGATTGTTATCTCGGTTGTTCCTCGCCCTTTATCGTTTCGCGAGCGTTTTCAGTTGTCTTCCTTATTTTTTCCTGGTCCTTATTTGACCAGCGTTTTCTGTTACCGTTTTCCCTGTTCGGGCTCCTTTTGTTCTTTATTAAAAACCCCTTTGTTCTCACAAGATCTTTTCGTTGTCTGCTTCTCCGGGGATCCACCTCTTTTTTTCTGTTGTGCATGAGGCGATTCCTCATCGCCTCGGGCTCAACGTGACAGAATTCTCCGGCCACCATGGATCCCGCAGACGCCGAAAAGATCTTGTCCGCTCTTGCTCGACAAGAGCGGCAAATGAGTCAGCACAGCCAAGCCCTTACGGAACTCAACGGCGCGGTCTCCATGCTGGCTCATTGGTTCGATGATCTCGAACCTCGCCTTATTCGGGTGGAGGAACGAAGACCACCTTCCGGGCTTCGTCCTACCATCCCGGAGGCTCCCTCCTCGTACCCTACTATGTCGAGGGAGCCCTCGCTTCCACATCCCCCTCGTTACGGGGGTGAGCACGGGCAGTGTGGACACTTTTTACACAACTGCTCGCTCGTTTTTGACCAACAGCCGTCCTCCTATGCCACTGACGCCGCCAAGGTGGCTTATATCATGAGTCTCTTGACAGGTCCGGCGGCATCGTGGGCAATCGCGACCAGCGACGCTAAGCCGAATCTCCGCACCTCCTATCCTGATTTCGTGGCAGCCTTCCGTCGGGTGTTCCACCATCCCGTGCGGGGCAGAGAGGCGGAGGGGCGGCTGCTCGCCCTGCAGCAGGGAAGGCGTTCGGTCGCTGACTACTCCATCGAGTTCCGGATCCTGGCCGCGCAGAGCGGGTACGACGATCGGGCCCTGTGTGGACTGTTTCGCCGTGGCCTGAACTCATTACTAAAGGACGAGCTGGCGACCCGCGACCACAGCACCGAGTTGGAGGAGCTGATCGACCTCGCCCTCCTTATGGACAATCGCCTGAGGGAGCGAGGCCGGGAGCGTGGGAGTGATCGGTATCCGTCCCGCCGCACCACGTACCGTGAGGAACATCGTGGGTTCGGTGATCACTCCCGGGACGAGCCGATGCAGCTGGGCGGCAAGGACGGTGGTGCGGAGGAAGGAAGGCGCCGTCATCGCGACCATGCTACAACAAACGGCGCCCAACCATCCCCCCGCGCCGCAACCAGCCATCCGGGATCGTCTTTCCACGCTCCTCCCGAGTACTGTAAGTCACGGCCCCGCGCGTCGCCCCCCGAGTCTAGGCGAGTAGACAAGCGACCAGGACACCCCAATAGACTCGAGCTCGAGGCGGAGGTATTCGGCGGTTCCCGGTCAAGACGGGTTCGGGCCCTGGTGGATTCGGGAGCAGATGACTGTTTAATGGACACTGATCTCGCGTCCGAACTGGGGTGCTTTTTAGAGGAGTTGGTTGTGGCGAAGCGGGTGCGTGATCTAGATGGGCGCCTCCTGGCGGTGGTAACGCATCGAACGGAGCCGTTAAAGCTTTCGTTATCCGGTAATCATATTGAGCATCGCCGTTTTTATGTTATGCGGTCCCGGAACGCCCCGATCATCCTCGGTTTACCCTGGCTTCAGACGCATAACCCGGTGATCTCATGGGCGCGCCCCGCTATCGATAGCTGGAGCCCTTATTGTTACCAGCACTGCCTGCAGTCAGCCGTCGGGAGGCACGAACGCGTCACGCCCCCCGAGGAGATCTGCCTTGACGGAGTGCCGGAGTGCTATCGGGACCTTAGGGAGGTCTTTAGCGAGGATCGCGCGCGCTCCTTGCCCCCACACCGCCCCTACGATTGCGCGATAGACCTGCAGGCGGGCGCTCCGTTGCCAACCTCGCGTCTGTATCAGGTATCCCATCCCGAGCGTGAGGCGTTAACGGAGTATATAAACAGCTCGCTCGCCGCAGGTCTCATCAGACCTTCGCGCTCACCGTTAGGGGCGGGTTTTTTCTTCGTGGGGAAGAAGGATAAATCCCTACGGCCCTGCGTGGACTATCGTGGATTAAATGAAATTACAATTAAAAATAGATACCCGCTACCCTTGTTGGACTCCGCCTTCGCTCCATTACAATCAGCCACAATATTCACAAAATTAGACTTACGCAGCGCTTACCACCTGGTTCGCATCCGAGAGGGCGACGAGTGGAAAACCGCGTTTAAGACCCCCCTGGGCCATTTCGAATACCTCGTCATGCCTTTTGGCCTCACAAACGCGCCTGCCGTCTTCCAGAACCTCATTAACGACGTGCTCCGGGACATGATCAACATCTTCTGTTTCGTTTATCTTGACGACATTTTAATTTTTTCTCGTTCTCTGCATGAGCACCGGCAACATGTTCGGCTGGTGCTACAACGTTTGCTCGAGAACCGGCTCTTCGTCAAGGCAGAAAAGTGTGAGTTCCATGTTCCCGTCATCTCCTTCCTGGGGTTCATTATAGAACAGGGCAAGCTACGGGCGGACCCCATTAAGACGCGTGCGGTCACTGAATGGCCGGTCCCGTCCAACCGTAAGGAACTGCAGCGCTTCTTGGGGTTCGCCAACTTCTATAGGCGTTTCATCCGTGGTTACAGCCAGATGGCGCTTCCACTAACCCGCCTTACTTCAACCAAGATCCCTTTTAAGTGGGACCCTGCCGCGGATGCGGCGTTCGCTCGTCTTAAGGCGGCGTTCACTAGTCCCCCGGTTCTGCAACATCCTGACCCTGACCGCCCTTTCGTCGTAGAGGTGGACGCCTCGGATTCAGGGGTGGGTGCGGTGCTGTCCCAACGCTCCCCAGTCGACCAGAAGCTGCACCCCTGCGCCTTCTTCTCCCGTCGACTCAGTGCCGCCGAGTCGAACTACGACGTGGGCAACCGGGAACTGTTGGCTGTGGTCACCGCATTACAGGAGTGGCGGCACTGGCTCGAGGGGGCTAAGGAACCGTTTACCGTATACACGGACCATAAGAACCTCGCCTATCTCCGCTCCGCGAAGAGACTTAACGCCCGTCAGGCCCGGTGGGCCCTCTTCCTCACCAGGTTCGACTTCGTTCTCACCTACTCCCCCGGTTCCAAGAACACTAAGCCTGACGCCCTTTCCCGGCTCCACGAACCTGCGGGGAGGGACCGTTCCCCGGAGACCATCCTCCCGACCCAGTGCATAGTGGGGGCCGTCCAGTGGGAGATTGAGCAGCGGATCCTGTCCGCCCTGGTGGGGGTGCAGGTGCCGGCAGGGTGCCCAGCAGGGAAGCTGTTCGTGCCTCCTGCCCTCCGTTCGGAGGTCCTGCAGTGGGGACACGCATCCAAGGTGGCGTGTCATCCCGGGGTGAACCGGACTGTGCAGCTTGTCGCCCAGCGTTTCTGGTGGCCGGAGCTCCGCCGCGACACGACGGAGTTCGTCAAGGCCTGCACCTCCTGCGCCTGCGGCAAGTCGTCGCATCAGCCTCCGGCGGGACTGCTCCAGCCGCTGCCCATTCCTCCTCGCCCGTGGTCTCACATCGCTGTGGACTTCGTCACGGGCCTGCCGCCTTCCCGGGGCCGGACGGTCGTGCTCACGATCGTGGACCGCTTCTCCAAGGCCGCTCACTTTGTGCCCTTGTCCAGGTTGCCGTCGGCGCTGGAGACCGTCAACCTCCTCATCCAGCACGTCTTCCGTCTCCACGGCATTCCGGCGGACATCGTGTCAGATCGGGGGCCCCAGTTTGTGTCCCGCGTCTGGAAGCGGTTCTGCCGGTCCCTCGGAGCTACGGCCAGCCTGACCTCGGGGTACCACCCTCAGTCCAATGGACAGGCTGAGCGCGCCAACCAGGATCTGGGGGCAGCCCTCCGCTGTGTTTGTCTCCACCGTCCGGCATCCTGGGCTGACCACCTGCCCTGGGTGGAATATGCCCACAACACTCTCGTTTCCTCCGCTACAGGCAGATCGCCGTTCATGACGGCCTACGGTTACCAGCCACCGCTGTTCCCGTCCCAGGAGGGGCAGGTGGAGGTCCCCTCCGTGCAGCACCACCTTAAGCGGGCCCATCACGTGTGGAGGGAGGCCCGGGCTGCGTTGTCCCGCACTGCGTCCCGGAACCGGCGGATCGCTGATCGTCGTCGGCGCCCGGCGCCCTCATATGCGGTGGGAGAAAAGGTGTGGCTGGCTGCGAGGGATCTTCGCCTGGCCGGCTCGTCTGCCAAACTGGGGCCCCGGTTCGCTGGCCCGTTCGAGGTCGAGGCCGTCATCAGCCCCGTCGCGGTCAGGCTCCGGCTGCCGGCCTCCATGAAGGTCCACCCCGTGTTCCACGTCTCCCTGCTCAAGCCTGTGTCTTCCAGCGCCTTGGCGCCCCCTCCCGCTCCGCCGCCGCCCCCGCGGGTGGTCGACGGGGACCCGGTGTACACGGTCCGTGCCATCCTGGACTCTCGGCGCAGGGGCAAGGGCTTCCAGTACCTGGTCGATTGGGAGGGCTACGGGCCGGAGGAGCGGCAATGGGTGCCTCGCTCCTGGATCCTTGACCCGTCCCTTCTGCGCGACTTCCACACTGCTCATCCGTCCAAACCGGGTAGTCCGCCGGGAGGCGTCCATTGAGGGGGGGGTACTGTCACGTCGCGTGCTCGCCAGCAGGTGGCGGGTTCTCCCACCGCCTGTTCGGCACACCTGCCCGTTATTTCGGGCTGATTACGTGCCTTTATTAGGCGACTCCGGCAGTCATCTCACTGCCGGAGAATTCCTTACCGTGCCATTGCTCTCGATTTGCTATTCTCGTCGTTCGACTATTTCTCGCTGCCCTATTGCCTTACGGCCTCAATCATTCGCGTACTTCTTATAGTGATCAGATTGTTATCTCGGTTGTTCCTCGCCCTTTATCGTTTCGCGAGCGTTTTCAGTTGTCTTCCTTATTTTTTCCTGGTCCTTATTTGACCAGCGTTTTCTGTTACCGTTTTCCCTGTTCGGGCTCCTTTTGTTCTTTATTAAAAACCCCTTTGTTCTCACAAGATCTTTTCGTTGTCTGCTTCTCCGGGGATCCACCTCTTTTTTTCTGTTGTGCACGAGGCGATTCCTCATCGCCTCGGGCTCAACGTGACACTCACAAGCAGGAACAAAACACTGCTGTCGAAAGCAACGTTTAGCATTGTTAAGAAATAAGGGCTGTTTGTGTTATGCTTTTCAGATACGATTTGAATGAATGAGCCATGGTCGACTGGTTAGCACATCCGCCTCTTGTGTGGCGTTTTCAGGTTCTCTCCGTGCCTGCGTGGGTTTTCTCCAGATACTCTGGTTTCCTCCCACATTCCAAAAACATGCACGGCAGGCTGATTGAACACTCCCAATTGTCCCTCGGTTTGAGGGTGAGCGCGGATGTTCGTTTCTGTGTACCCTGCGATTGGCTGGCAACCGGTTCAGCGTGTCCCCCGCCTACTGCCGTAAAGACGGCTTGGATAGGCTCCATCATGCTCCGCGACCCTTGTGACGATGAATCGGATCAGAAAATGGATGATTCTTTTTGTATGTGTGTGTGTGTGTTTTTAAAGAATATATTGTTAAATAAATTCACATGTATTGCCACAAACCAACGCAAAAGTACTCAAAATTGGTACCGCACTGTGATAGAAAAGCCCGTCCATAATCAATGAGATTACTTTCTTTTGGAAGTGACACTTGTGGTATGAGATGCTGAATAGCGAACAGTGGCAGTATTTTTCCAATTCAGTTTACTGTATTACACCATGCCCTGCGATTGGCTGGCAACGGATTCAGGTTGTCCCCCGCCTACTGCCCAAAGACAGCTGGGATAGGCTCCAGCACCCCCCGCAACCCTAGTGATGATCAAGCGGTTCGGAAAATGGATGGATGGATGGATGTATTACACCAGGGAAATTGTAGGTCACTCAAACGTTCAATAGTACCAAATTACTGCATTTAAATGACCATGAACACCTATCCAAACATTCATTTACCAGAGCACCAAAAGTGGAAAGTTTTATGGTGTAAATGGTAGATTAATGGATTGCATTTCTTTCCTGCCGGTAGCCTGATTGTATTCCCAAACGCAAAATGATATTGAACGACACAAAGAGTCAACGAGACCTGGAGCAATTAAGGGTTCAGTGTCAGTATCTCAAGGACATTTGCAGTTTGTAGTAAGACGTTGACAAATATGGAACCTTCTCACGAGCACTCCATGTTTGTTAGCCCAGTAATAAAGTGAAAACTGACAGAGATCTCTATTCATAACATAAAATAACAAATGGCAAATAGGTAATGTGTTGAACATCAGGTTTATGACACAGATGGTTTTGATTCTAGAGCTAATAATGCAACAAAATGTTTTGCAACGGGGAAAAATATGGGAGGTGACAAGCTTTGGAGGTTCCACTGTGTTCACAAATTGAATCAGCAAGAAAGCACACAACGTATCCATCCAACCAGGGAGAGTAGTAGCGCACTGTCGACTGGTCACCAGTCAAAAGAAGGGGACATGTAGACAAAGCATTCATAAGCAAGTTAACACCTATGGGTAATTTAGAGTCTTCCACGAGCCTAACTTGCATGTTTTTGGAAGCTGTGTGAAGGGAAGCTAGAAATTACGGGGTGGGGGGGGGGTGGGGTATTTGCAAACACACGGAGAACGTGGAAACTCAGAGTGGAGTGTGTGTGTGTGTGTGTGTGTGTGTGTGTGTGTGTGTGTGCACGCGCACATGCACCAACTACTATCTTCATAGGAGCATTTGTACATCAAAAAGTGTATTTTCGTCTCTCCTCCTCGCTCAACCATAAATGCTCTCTCTCTTTCTCTCTCACCCGCTCCCTCTGTTCGACATTCTGATATACATAGCAATGTCTCAGTCATGCTGGCACCATACTGTGAATTCCATCTAAGCAGAAAAACAAGTGGAGATTGTCATGCAAATGGCAATGTTTGTGGGCCTCGCACATGAAGGAAAAAAAACTCTGTCTTTGTGTGCTGGGAGATGGTACAGAGGGGACAATCAAAAGGGAAGAGCATGCAAAAACAGACAGAGCAAGTGAGAGGGAGAGCGAAAAATCAAAAGAAGAAACACACACACGCACACACAAAAGTTAAGCTAGGCAGTATCAAACAGACAGGATGGAGTGATGAGACACTGCTCTGAATGCACATTAAATCCACCACAAGCAGGTGGCCTGCGTGCTGCTCTGGTTACCGTTACAGGGCCAACAGTATATGATCACTGTGTCTTTTACAAGTAAGTCTGTCTCAGCAATGTGCTGTTTTTTTTCCTGTCTGTATGGCCGTCCATCGATCTTAAATATTTCTTTGGTACGCATTTTTCCGGTTGGCTTGACATACCTTTTGTTTCATTGAAAAATTAGAGACAGTCCTCTCTGACGGCCTTGTCTGACTTGCAGTCGAAACACAAAGTCCAGGCCTCAGTTACTAACATAAGTTCCATTTGTTGGAGCTACTTATTCACTTTTAAAAGGACAACGCAGCTTTGGTGACTGGAACATTTATACTAATATCACCATCATTCTACCATTCTAGCAAGTCTTAAGATTTTTTTCTCAGCAACATTTATGAAATCTAAAAATTGAATGCACCACAAAAGTTGATATGCTGTAAATTGTGCCGTAGAAACGAGCGAACCCAAATGCAAAGCATGCAGCATTAACTGGACAAGAATTAGAAAGCAGTCCCCGAGGGGTATTGAACAACATTTTGAACCAATTGTGCACATCAAATACACTTGTCTCCCCCTGCCTTAAGCTCAGCCAAACATTTTGTCAGGTTCTGAACCAAATCAAATAATGTTTTGGATTCGGAAATGCAGGATCAAAGTGCAATAACAAAAATATCTATTTACAGAAGCAAACCGACAAATGCAACAAGAAATCACTGGTCGCAAGGAGTCAGGAAAAGCAATGCATAAACAAAAAGCACTTGCAAAAGGCAAGGAAGAAGGAAACACAGAGAATACACAAACGCAATGTCAAAAGTCCAAAAATGCAAAAAAAAAAAAAAGATTAAGTACAATAATAAAATCATGGAAATGCTTACAAAACAAGGATCTATGAATAATATCAAGAGGCATCTACACTTGAAACACAACAGCTAGCAAAGTCAATAATCTTTTAAATGAAGCACTAATGATTTTAAACAATAAAAAAATTATATCATGGATTTAAACAACCTCATTTTGTCATTTTGATGATTCTGGATTAAATAATGCAGAAAAACATCTAATTTGATGATTTTTACTGTCATTTCCATCCATCCATCCAATTTCTATTCTGCTTGATCCTCACAAGGATCGCGGGGCATGCTGGAGCCTCTCCCAGCTGTCTTCAGGCAGTAGGCGGGGGACACCCTGAACTTGTTGTCAACCAATTGCAGGACATTAATGTCATTTTTAAGTGTCAAATGTGTCATCTGATACAACAAAACAAAGCTCTGTCTGACCAACAAAACCATAGGACAGGATAGGCCCGCCCATTCGGGGACCTTTACGCTCAATAAAAGTTGTGCCATTTTGGCCACTAATATATACAATGAGAATAATACATAAGAGGACAAGCAGTAGAAATACTATTCAAATTACCATCTTGTCACTGTTTTTGCAGCTCATTGTGAACAGTTATCAATAAAAGGTTTTTTTTCCCCCCCAAATTGTGTTAATGTCACAGTAGCAAAAAATAAATTGTTGTGTCTAGAAAGCCTCTTAGCTAGGAGCTTGGCAGTATGGACCGGTAAAATTACAAAACTGTATTTTTGCATATCTCACTGCCTAGATTTGTTATCCTATATGTGCTAATCAGCAGTGTGTAAGAACATTGGGTTCTTATTCAAGTCCTCCATCATTTTCAACAGCTACAACACACACCTCCGGGTATATGCGGGCACACACACGCACACGCACACACACACAGGGGCGCACAACGGTCTTCTCCACTTTTATTCACTCACAGATTACACACGTTCTCATTCTCATATAGTGTAGCTATCTCACTTTTTCTTTGGTTTCTATCCTTTCAAAGACACTCACAAACATATGCAGTTGAACGTTATTCAGCGGTGTCATCAATTATTAGGTCTGGTTTATGAAACCATCGTGCAACCTGCCACCAAACAGTGTGTGTGTTGCTATTCATAGTGGACACTCGTCCTCCTTGTTTTTCTTTTTCTGTTGCTTTGACTTGAGTAAAGATTGCATCAGTTTACATCAGCGACAGAAAAAGTGGCAGGTTGGCCGCCACCATTTACAAACTTCCAGCACCAGCATGAAGGTGTTGCACAAAAACTAACAAAATGCATGAAGTACCACCCTAAGGGGAAAATTTATTAACTTGACAATTATTGTAAAACCATAGAAATGATTGGAGTGGCAATTGGCCAGTGGTGTTTCTGGTTCTCCACAAAACATGCTCCACAGCTTTGTTTTGTTTCGTTTGTTTAAAAAAATTTTTTTTTTTGCTTTTTGACTTCTAAATTATCTTCAAAGAGCTCTAGGGTCAGCTGTATAAACATTTGTATCTTCTGAGTGAAAAAAACAACACTAACAACAACACACAGTTTGGGTAGCACCAGTCCCCTTCATAAAAAACATAACTTTGGTTGAGTGTTCAAACCCAGCATTGTATCAAAACAACAAAAATATCAATGTTTTGATGAAGTCTGTTAGACAAGACATGGTTCTCCTCCAAACTCAGCCCAGTGGCCTCGCAATATTGCACAAACCCCTATCTTCCATCATGGAGCCGGAGCCAAAGGACCCCGGATTCAACAAACAAAAATAGTGTCTAGTCCTTTCAAAATCCCGTCAGTTCCAGAATTAAACAGTGCTGTAGTACCATTAACAAACAAGGTCTGGCCACGTGCTTTCAGATGGGTGCTGATGTTTTTTTCAAAAACAAATTTACAGTAGATCGGAGCAGGCAAAAACAGGCGGCAATGTGCCAGTCATGATGGCGACGCTGTTACCAGGGATGTCTTCCATCAAAAGCAGCGTATGGTGTTACACTCCCGTCGAGGGTGAGGTGCATAACATAAGAAAGGAAATCACCTTTCAAGCAGTGCCCACAGACATTTGAGTCCTAAAAATCTTACTCCTTCTCCTCTGAATTAATTTGGTTATTATAGGTATTCGGTCCATACTACTGTACAGGAAGCATTTTCAAATACAGTATAGTCAATACAGTGCACTCAAACAGAGCCGCTGTGTTCAGGACCGCCACAAACACACGCGAGACAGGCGGGGTGTGTTCCCAGTCATCAGTGAAATGGGCGTCCGTCAATGACGGACTGAGAGGTCGGTCGCAACTTGTCCCGGTTAGTGATGATTACACAGATTTACTTTTTGGGGTATCCCACCACCTCGCTACGTGACAAGAGTCACAAATGTCTTGCAGCCATGCTGTTCTTGGTACAGGAGACAGTTTTTATTTTATTTTTCCTTTTTTGTTTCGTAAAGCTCTTATCTATAGCATCTAATCTTAACGGAGGTGAGAAAAAGAATCATGAATGTTGTGGCTCATGAACGAGCCTCGATGCACACATTAATCCCTCCCTCCCACACACATACAAGGTAAATTTGGATGAACAGCTTCAAGCTTTTTAAAAAAAAAAATATTTATTTACAATGACTTTTACAGTACTGGGAATTTTAAGCTATGACAAAAATATAAAACAATATTTTTGTACTGTATTGGGTGCTTTTAGGTAACGGAAAAAAACATTCTTCAATGTAACGGACAATCACCTCTGAATAGCAGAATTCAGCCCATGTTTATACTTGACACTTTTGGTTCTGTAAAAGCAGTCTGATTGCTCTCATACAAGAGTTTGCTTGATTAAGTATGAATGATCACACCCGAACACTGGTGTGTGTTAAACAGCAGACCAAAAACAATTTTAAGAGTTACATTCTGGACCATTTTTCAAATGAACCCCAAACTATCAAAATGAGCGTGGACAGGAACACAAATTTTCATAACAGTTTACTCATTCAAAATCTCTGTATAACCCTGTATGTGATCGTGGTTACGCGTCATGGTAACGTTTTAGAAAGTTAAGATTAAGTTTCATCATATTATATTAGCATAATTATGAAACTCAGAGGGGGACAAGGTGGTCAGTATCCCGTCAACTGCCCGATGACAGCTGGGATAGGTTCCTGCACATCCCCGACCCTCATAAGGATAAACAGATTCAAAAAAGGATGAATGGAAGCAACTCAGCAGATAGCATCATTGTTTACAATGATTTGATTTTAAACAAACACTATTTCATGCAGAATCTCTTTACTGGGTAACGTTTAGTTGGATACAAAAATGCCACTGTGAATGCGAAGTGAACCATTAGCAAACCCAGCCAAACCCTGTCCAGGGTCACAGGCTTGCGGGAGCCTTTCCTATCTGATCAGAGGCAAAGGGCAGATTGGTTTTCAGTTGATAGCCGGGCACAAAGTGATGGCCAACTATTCCTCCCTCACAAACACGGGCACACAAACACAGAAACATTGGCTTTTCAGCTTTTTTTCAAATTCTATCTTGTATGCAAGAGTTTTTATTTTGACATCTCAGTTTTTGATTGTTACACGTTTGCTTGCAGAGACTCAACATGCACACTTGATTCTTACACGTTGCTGTCCTTAGACGTCTGGTTTATGTAACTACTGTACAGTTCAACCTGCCATCAAACACTCTGTGTGTGTGTGTGTGTGTGTGTGTGTGTGTGTGTGTGTGTGTGTGTGTGTGTGGCACATGTGTGTTGCTACTGATTCTCGTCACTTTCAGTACAGTCAATGAGCAGTTGTCAATTTATGCAAAGCATTAGCAGACAAAGAGGCATGAGTGACTCTTCAGAGGAAAATCTTAAATTTAGAATTTAGGCTCCAAAGAATCATTTTAATAGTTTAATGACAAATGTGCAAACATGTGCTGACACAAAATGACATGGCGCAAGGTCATTAAAATTTAGCCCCACTTCCATGTTTGCACCCACCCACACACACACACACACGCGCACACACACAAACGCGTGCACGCACACACACACACACACACACACACACACACACACACACACACACACACACACACACACACACACAAATGAGTTCACCCTCCAACTTGCCCCTGCCCTCCATCCAATAATACTTTTGGCAGGGCTGAGCTGTAATTGGCAGCAGGTTTGCCATGCCGATAGACTCCCCTCAGCTCTTCGGGTCAAGAGTAATTTACTGAGCTGCTAAATGGCACTAGTTTTCTCCCTCCCAACCTTCCTACCCAGTCCAATCCAGTCACCCCCCCCCCCCTTTTTCTGCCCTCAGTGTCCCATATTGGAATTCCCAACCAGGCTGTATTACAAGCCGAGATGATGTCTTAATCCCCAGTTAATTAGGGACAACATCTCCAACAGCTGAGGCTAAAGCGGAGAGTGGTGGAGGCTCCTGAGACTTGAGGGCTCTGGCCAAGCTTGCAGCCCAGTCAGAAAAGCCTGGCTCTGGCACTGGCACAGAGAGATTGGTGTAAAGAGTGATGGGGGTGTAAGGAGGTGGTGGTGATGTGGGTTCTTGTTGTTCTGCATGGGGATTGACTGAGGTTACCAGCTAATCCACCATGGATGCTCTTCCCTGGTAATAGACCTGGACGGATGGGCAACCGGATGTTACTGTTGGCTCAGTTCAGCCCTTTTGCACTAATCTACTGTTAGAGGTCAAGTGCAGGGTGGTCTAGTGATTTCCTTTGCTGAGGAATTTTGTCACACATTTTGTTCCTTGATTTGCACGAACACAGCCAAACAATGAATATTTGTTCTTCACCTTATCCTGCTTCTTCCACCATACTTACCACGAAATGAATGCAAACAACACAGATGCAAACAAGCTAACTAAACAGCTGCTATTTTTGAAGCTGTATTTTATTTGCTAGAAGAATCTAAAGGTAAATGATGGAGGGTAAACAGAAAAAGCAAGATATCATTGAGGACATGCCAGCATAATAAGTGTCGTTGTTATCCTTCCAACTGTTCTCTTTAACACCTGTAACACACCGACTCCTGGGGAGCTCCAAACACGAGGTAATTATCCAACGTTTTCCTGCCTGCTATACCACCCTGTGTTCAACGCCAATGTAGGAAAGAGAGCGATAGAAATGGAGAGTGGATCAGAAATAAGTGTGTGTGTGTGCAAGGCATGAACATTTTCCGAATATATTTACATATTTGTACATACCAAAATGCTTTACATTCCGGACTATAAGTCACAGTTTTTTTTCATAGTTTGGCAGGGGGTGCGACTTTTGCTCTGGAGCGATTTATGGGTGAAATTATTATCACATTATTATATCATTTCACATGTTATTTTCACATTATCCCACAATAGGTCGCTCTACACCTGTATTGATAATACCATGATGAGTCTGACATAAGCGACGTAGAAGAGGAAGCGCTGCATCTTCTACCTCTGGAGTTGTTTTAAAGTGACAGAGAGGAAGAAGATTTCATTGGATTTAGTGATTTGGAGTGACATTGATGGTTTGATGAACTTGTTAGCATGTTCTTTATGCTATGGTGATCTGAATAACTCTTAATATGTTACTTGAACCTACCAGGTACATTTTCAGCTCGTGGTTTATGTGTCATGTAACGTTAGCATATCGTACACTTATTGAGCGTGTTGTTTATTTTATTTTTATTTTAAATTGACTTTCAAGATGGCATTTATGTTCTTGGTGTTGGATTTGATGAAATAAATTACCTCCAAAATGCGACTTATACTGTGTTTTCCTTCTTTATTACGCATTTTTTGGCTGGTGTGATTTATAATCCGGAGCGACGTATAATCCGAAAAATACGGTTTATGAATACTGTATACATTATCTCTGTATGCGTAATTTTTATGTCTAGATTTAATTGTACCAGTAAAGCATACTCTGCCGGCCGCTACTATTCTCTCCTCCTAAAAGTAAGTGAGAAGCAGGAGAAAGCTCCGTGCCCTCATGTCTCATCCTGTTAAATTGTCTTTATTAAGAGTCAGGGACTGATCACACTGCTAAGTGACCTGTCAAGGTCACAGAAAAGGGGCAGCGTGGCAATTAGTATGCTCTTTGGTGCAGCAGGGCTAGATTTGGCCTCTGCAACATTAGTATGCCTCGCTGTGGGACTGTGGGGGGTGTGCTAAGCTACATGAACCATTAGTATGCACACTTCTCGGCCAGCTATGTGCAATCATGATGTGCTGTTGTGTTCATTATTAGTCAACCCCAATGAGGCGTCAAGACGCTGAACCTGGTTGCAAACTAACTTTGATATTTTATCCTGGCAACTATTAATGTGACGCTTCCCCCTAGAAGTTAAAACTGCTTTTATTATCCCCCTTTTGCTGCTGATCTTGAAAGTGACACATTATGAATTACTTTGTGTTGACTTTGTCAGGTACTGAGAGGAAACTGAGAAGCAACCCTGTGTGAATCATCTCAGCGATGCATAAATCAGAGTTAAACACCAACGCAAGTTACACCAATGCTGTTTTCCATATTATCTGGTCCACCATCCAATTTCTTAGCCAAGTCGTTACAGCCTAGCGGAGCAAAACTGACTAAATCCATTGCAGAATCTTTTGAAAACAGAATACAGAAATGAGCTCATTTTATGCGTAAACCAAAGGCCAGAACACCCCTTTCTCCCTTATTTTATGCTTCGAGCTGCGCGTGTCTCCACAAGCATTAGTATGCAACTCGTCAGTCAGTCCGGATAGGGCTCAACTACATTGTTCTGCCACAATCAAATTAGCCCCGCTGATGAGGCCTGAGCTCTGTGACCTCCACAGGCCCAGTGGCTTCTCATACCCAGAACTGACAAAGTAGATCTGAGAGCTCGTGACTCCAGGGACAACAGGGGGCTCACATACTGATTTTTTATTATGTTGGCTCTATTTTCTATTATTTAAAGTAATTGATGTGAGAGACTGGCTGCGGCTGTGAAACAGATTTCCCCAGTAACTTACATGAGAAGGTGATGACAAAGGACTAACCGTATATAATAAGTGTGTTCAAGCTGTTCGCAGCTGTGTCTTTTCAGTCCCTACAACTTCTATGCACAAGTCATGCCACACAATTGTCAGTCAGCTCATCTCTTCTGGATTCCCTCCAGATGATTCTCTCCCCTCTTACGCCATCCCTCCCTTCACTTCTCATCCGCGGTTGTCTGATTTAGAGTGATCAGACGTGAGAGCCAACACCTGCTGCTGTTGTAAATGCACCAAAGGCTCTGCTAAATACCAACTCACACTGCATGCACTCAAGGTTCTGCCATGGGGTACCATAAATCAGGTGCCAACTGGAGCAAAGTACACCAATATTTACAACCCGGTCTGCCAATGACAAAGGGGTCCAAATTCATATACTATCTACAGAATTATTATCTCCACTCCGACTCAAATCTCAAAAAGTATTGCCAGAAGTTCATCATGCCTTAGTTAAATGCAGTTTTGATCCAAATCACAAAACATTACTCAGGAGATATAAATATAAAAGGAAATGATGCATAATGAAGAGACACAACTGTGTTCACGTGAACAGTTGGTTGAATGTGAACTTAATTATAAAGGTGCAAGTGGGATGAGGAAGGAATGTGACGTCGTTTCATAATCAGACATTTTAATAGTGATAGCTTGATGGTTTTTAGTGCCGTTCCCTTCATCCAGAATAAATCACATTTGACAGGAAAACTGTCGGCACTCACCGATACTTACTCGTTCAATAAGCTTGTCTGATATCTGTCTCACACATCATTTTATTTTGACGTTTACGTATTGTGGAGAGAACTACGTGGATTTCAATCCATTCTAAACATTGTCATTATTTGAGTAATTCCTGTGTAATTGACCCTCTCCCTCTCTTTGCTGTACATAGACTTGTTTGGCCGAGTCACTGCAAACTTAGCACCTCTTTTTTCAGGATGTTTGATTCAACAATGAAGTAATAGCAATTTATAGAATTGAAAACTTTCACCAGGTCTTTTTTATCTTTAATTCCCACAATATTATCAGTAATTACTAGACGACTGTATATTCTCAGTAACTGTAACTATTTCATGAATACCAGACAGCCTTGTAGAGCTTGTTTCTGACAGATGCAGAATTAGGTCTGTCCTTTCCAAAACATACCCTATTTTTACACCACTTTAACCCCGCCCACATAGAACCATCACCGAACCTGAACAACTTGTTGGTATCTTTCCACATTTAACTTCATAATCTTAACTGTTGTGAATTGATATGTGTGCAAGGGTGCAGATGGATCCAAAAATGCAGTGCTCAGAGAAATGTCACAGCGACACAATGACCTAGCTCAAGTCATTTATCTAATTGTGTTAGATATGTTGCCTCATTTTATTAGGTGACATAACAACAAGATTTTTTGGGTCATGTTTCCGTGTTGTTAATGTTTCAGTTCTGGCTGGAGTGGAGGGCGTTCCCTTCAGAGGCGCACCCTTTACGCACTGGAATCAGCTGACAGCTTAAGCACTCCACACGGACAGCTCGATGTTGGGTTATTCAGCCTTACTCATGACTCGTACTAAGTGATTTTATTTTCTAGACACTTCTTGTTCCTACCTCATAGTCTCTTGTTACGTTTTTGCTTTTTCCTCATGTAAGTAATGTTTTTGCTTTGAGCGATATTCTCCGTTTGTATTATATGCGTTTTGGACTTTTTGTGATCCATTTTCATTTATAGTTGGCCTTGCCTTTTGCAAGCATTTTTGGTTTGTCTCATTTTGGCCTGGTGTTTTGTTACCATCGTCTTTTTTTGTACTTTGTCGGTATTGCGTTTTTGTGACAATAAACATTTTGTCAATTCTCATCTGGAATTCGATTCTGTCTGGAGAACTACGGACATCCTGATATTTTTCTGTGACGGAAATTAGATGATTTTCGTACGTCACAAACGCAACAGTGATTTATGACTGAATGATTGTGATTATTTTATATTTCACTCTGTAATGTGTACAGTTTTTTATTTTATTTTGTGCATGCAAATACTTTTTGCTTTTCTACTTTCTTCTTTTCAAAATTATGCTGCATTAAATTGCGAATGTGTCCATTGTGAGACAAAAAAATATTTTCTTGTCCTATTATCTTATCTTAATGGGGCGGCTGGTTTGCTACAGAGCTAGGTAAACTACGGTCCGTGGGCCGGATCCGGCCTGTTGGTGTTTTTAATCTGGCCCGCCGAAGATTGGTGCACACTTAAGGTTTGATTGCATTCATTTCCTTTGGACTTGTAATGACAGGTATTTCAACACCAGGTGGCACAGTTACTTAAAATTGCAGAGCACAAGGAAGGAGGGAAAGAAAAAGAAAGAGGGAGAGAGTAATGACCATGGAAGGGAAAGTGAAATGTATCTGAGTAAACGAAGCGGGTAACAAAGTACGAAATATTCAGGAGATGCCTGGAGTCGGAAAGACTCAAATCTACGTGACTTTGAAAAACAAGGAAGCGATTTTTACTCAGTCCGATTCTGGCAATTTCCATGCTCAGAGTGAGTTGCTTGTGGCTCGAGTAAATGAACATTTCCTAGAATGGTTTGATTGTTATCATGTTAAAAACTTTCCGCAAACTGGAACGCTAATAAGAGTCGGAGAGCAGTCAAATGTGTAGAACGTGAACAACAGTGCTGAGAGTGTGATGGTGGAGGAGAATGTTACATTATTACTGGCATACGAACACATTGTGCTATTTTCTTTAATTTCTCTTTCTAACTTTTGGCCCGGCACTCCACAATATTTTCTACTTCTCATTCCTCCCCCCCGCCCCCCGGGAAAATAATTTCCCACCCCTGGGTTAGCACAACCACCTCACAGTATAGTGATCCGGGTTTCGAATCTGCCACCTCCATGCACCTTCTCTTTGTGCTCACGTGAGTTTTTCTCTGGGTACCTGTCACATTCCAAAAATGCGCATGGTAGGTCATTTGAATGTACAAAATAGTCCATCAGTGTGATTGTAAGTGTAAATGGTTGTTGGTCTCTGTGTGCCCTGCGATTGGCTGGCAACCAGTTCTAGGTGTACCATGCCGACTGCCTGAAGACAGGTGGGATAGGCTCCAGCACGCCCACTATCCTAGTTAGAATAAGCAGTTTGGATAATGGTTGGATGGATGGATTATCATACATGTGGAATTGGAACTTCCGCCGACTTGTGCAACATATTCTGCCTTCAGGCGCAGAGTGATAGTTTTCAGATCAAAGCAATACATTAAGCATGTTGCCAATGATGGTTACGCAGCATGAGAAGAATTACAACAAAGATCCATCCGCTTGCCCATGCCAAGACTGTTCGCATGTCGAAAATGGTACGTAACTCGAGCTCCCACTGTGTAAATTTGTTGAAAACAAACCATACCTGCAACCCACATATCAGGATTTTTGCTCAAGTGAATAACGTACAAAACAAACCCCCTACACACACAAACACACTCATAATCTTACTCACATTTATGATATTTAATAGACGTCACTCAGTGTTTGCTCGTATATACGAATGTTCATAAGTCAGATGTTAGGGACTCGGTACCCACCTGTACTGGACCTCTCTTCCGTTATGTACCTTCTAACACAGGTTGCCAAACTTTTTGGACCAAAGATCTACTTTTTGATCGACTAACCTCTCGGGATCTACCCTTACCGGCACATGCACACACACGCACACATGCACGCCAAGATGAGAAACAGCCTGAAACTGAGGCATGCGATACACTTTTGCAGCCTGTTAACTATCGTAGCTCACACGTACAGTTTTAAAGTGCTTCCCTGGGCCCTCCTACATTCCTATTCTTTGCCCGTGCCCTCGGTGAATTGTACATGAAGCAAATGAGAATAATGACGATAATTGCAGACTGCTGAGAGCAAACAACTTCCGGTGACGTAATCACGCACCACCGTAAATTCAAGATTTACCTGCTTTATTTTATTTTTTAATTCTTTTTTGTGTGAAAATGAGACTGATAGGATGATTAGGGTGCAGCGTACATTAACACAAAACATATATATTACTAACATGTACAAAGACACACATATGGTTGTTGTTTTTTTTCTCCTCGACGCTCCTCGGATCTACTTGGGACCCGTCTTAGATCTACCGGTAGATCAGGATCTACCTAATGGGCACCCCTGTTCTAACACAATCAAACTACTGCCTTCATTTCACTGTAGCTTTGTGCTGAGGCAACGCTCCCTGGATGTGATTAAGATATTGTCTGAATCAGACATGGGATGTACTGTAAATAACTGGAGGCAATGAGAAATGAAAAGTCTTGATCACGTTTCTTGCACTGATGAAAACGGATGCAACTTGACAGGTCACAGAGTGACTCAACATGTCAACTCCAAATAGACAAGCCATTATTATCATTAGAGCTAATTTCATCTTCCGCCCTTTCGTCTCTGCTGTTAGTCACTCATTTTGTGGGGATGTTCATATTCTTGACTGTCCATTATCATAAATCAAAATTATTTTCAAGCACCAACATTGATGGCTTGAGGCAACGAAAGTGGATGGTTTTCTTTGTCATTTATTCATAGAGTGATTTTCAACGCAAACAATTTCTGTTTTTGTGTCAAACACAATTGGCTCCAAGGAGGTGAAAAACAGAACTTATTATCAGTTTCAGCCTCAAAACTAATTTTACAAGCAATATTTTCACACTTTAAGGTTTTACATGTGTAAAAACAAGCTAACCAAGCTAACACTTTTTATAAATTTTTAAAGCAAGCTTTAAAGGCCCTAGTTTGAACACTATCACACAGTTTTCCGGATGAAGGAGCATCATGTATGAGTTGATTGTTCATCGTTTGTTTGTTTTTTGATTGACTGTTTCAATCAAATCTACAATGCATCACCTGCAATGTGACAAGTTGAGGGGAATGAAATTCTAAGATCTTAGATGTTTTTTTGTTTGTTTTTGGTCATTGTTTGACTTTATGTTGTTTCCAGAGAGGTTTGTTTTTGTTGTGTTTTGTTTTTCTCTCTCTATTGTGCCCCTCCAAAAAACATGTAGCTTTTAGTTTAGCATACAGCTATCAAGCTGTTGGTGTAGTGGTACACTTGCTTGACTTGTTTGCAGGCAGCATGGGATCGGTTCCCCCTCAGCAACGGTATGGATGTGGGAAAGTGGGGTTGTTCGTCTCAAAGTGTGCCCTGCGAATGGCTGAAAAACAGTTTGGGGTGCAATCTGCAATTCTGGTTCATGAAGTAAAAAGTGAAATTTGAGGCTTCATATTTTTTTCATAAATACCTACAAGGTTTATATTCCAGTTCTATTTGATTAATGTATTAATTCATTCATTCATTTTTTGATCCGCTTAATCCTCACAAGGGTCGCGGGGGGTGCTGAAGCCTACCCCAGCTGTCTTCGGGCAGTAGGCGGGGTACATACACCCTGAACCGGTTGCCAGCCAATCGTAGGGCACACAAAGATGAACAACGATCCACGCTCACACTCACACCAAGGGACAATTTTTGAGTGTTCAATCAGCCTGCTATGCATGTTTTTGGAATGTGGTAGGAAAACGGAGTACCCGGAGAAAATCCACACAGGCCTGGGGAGAACACACAAACTTCACACAGTGAGGCCTGAGCTAGGATCGAACCTACAAACTCTGCACTGTGAGGTCGATGTGCTAGTCACTGGACCACCCACCTGCCGTTGTTTAATTTATTCCGAATCTATTTTGATGACTTGTATTGGAGGAATATGCTTGGTTTTCTTCTGGTTGGAACTCAAGCTGAAGTGTTCTGTAAGGACTCAGCCTATACACAGTCAGAGCAACACTGGCAGCACTCGAGACAACACATAACTGCAGGGTACCTGTATTATTTTTTTATTTTTCTTTGAGCGGTCAGGTGTAGTCCCGAATTTAGCCTGTAGGTTTTACGTTTCATAACTCCTGCCTTAGAGTCCTGCTGTTCAATGCAACTTATTCATGGTCACATATTCCTTTGGCTCCATGCACTTTTTCTTAACACCCTCCTGAAGCACTCTTGTGCAAAGCGGGGGCAATATTATATTGTTATATGGAGATGCAGAGCATTAACTGCTGATGTCTTTACACTTGTAAATGAACCTTCCGCCCCTCCTAATCTGTCTCTTTAATGCACTATCGATTTTATTTCTTCTCATGTAATATCACATTCTCAATAATGATCATCAAGCTGACACTGTCCCCTCCTGCAGAAATTAAATCTTGCCACTGAGTGCAAAACTAATAAAAGATGTTGCAGAAAGGAAATAAAAATAAATAAATAAACATGATGAATCGTAAGCAGCAGGGATTTATATTCAGTTCCATGAGACAATTACACAAAGAATTGGAATTTATCAGCCGGTTTGCCTCTCAAAGGCTCAATAATGGGCTGCCATCACTGGGCAGGAAGTCAGTGACACCATCTCACTAATAGAGATGTACAAGTGTGTGTGACACTTCTACCATGGGGATGTACACACCGTGTGCAATCACACATCTTTCTGCATACAAATATCACAGGCAAACACCCAAATAGTAATGCTCACATGTAACATTAAAACAAATTGTTGCGCGTCCGTTGGACTTTCTGTTTTTGTTTGAAGTGCGTTGGAGATGTCACTGATGCTGTGTGTACTGTTGACATCCTTGCAATGACGGCTACAGTTATACGAATAATACTGTTAGTTCACAGCATACGTGTTTTGAACAACAGGCAGAATGATTGCAATGTCCCTTCATTTGGCTCCATAATTGAGCGTGCACACATGTGAGTGTGAGCTATGATGACAAAAGTATTCCGCCTCAAGATCGCCATACATACAGGAAGTGAAAATGGAAGAAGGTACTCAGGTCCTCTTTTTGAGTGATAACAGCGACCACTCTTCTGTCCGAGACTTTCTGTTCTGGTGTGTCTGTGAGAATATTTCTCCTTTCATCTAGAATTACATTTATGAAGTTATAGGACACTGATATTTGACCTGAGATAGGGCCTCCAGGCACACCATATTGTTTTTTATCCCAACGGTGCTTGATCATGTAAGGCAGGGTGTCCAAACTGTGGCCCACTGGTTTGTTTTTATTGGCCCGCAGCAAATTATGAAAATATAGTCGTGTGTAAAGTGTGTCTGTTTGATTTACGATGAAGATTGTGCCGTGAAGTAGTATCATGACCGTCGGCACTATGAGATCAAGCATCAGAGCTACGCATCATACACAGGTGCCGACAAAAACAGTTTCTATTTTTGGCCCATACTAAAAAAAACTTTGGACACCCCTGATGTAAGGGTTCTGTGCATGTTCTTCCACACAAAACCCATCCAAGCATACCTCATGGAAACACACTGTAGTTCAGTCCTACTCAAAGAAAAGTATTCACACCTAACCTCCTTGTCATCTTCCTCCTCTCTTTTCTCCTCGACTCTTCTACTGGCCTCTGCCACCCCTCCTTCCTCTCCTCTGGCTGGCTACTTGACAGTTCGAGCCAGTCAGGGTTACCTCCCACTCTTCCCAGGGATTTGAAGGGTGTAGCTTTGGAGCTGGAGGCCCCACGCCCCAGCGGCTGCTTGACTCGCCCCCAGCGAGTAGGCAGTTGAAGTGCAGGCAAGTCTGGGTCACACTGCTGAATGCGAGCTGCAGGCCTCTGGGCTCGGCCAGGCTCGGCCAGACACTGACACTTTTCTTGCTGTGAAATAAGGCCAGACACAGGCTGCCAAGCACTGACTTGACCTCCTCAAACTGATGTGGTTCACACTGGCAGAGTTCCTACCACTGCCACAGAGGTTGAAAACAATCGCTGCCCCCTTTCAGTTGCTACTTTTTTGCTCTGTTTTTGTGTTGGGTTTTTTTAAGCATTCTTCTTATTCATTCATTAATTGGTTTCATGTAAAAAAATAACTTCCTGCATCAGACTGAACAAGTCTACAGACTCCATGACAAACAGAAGAGCGTTCTGAATGAATAAAGCACAACACTCAAGCAATTTTAAAGGTCTCATTTGTTGAATTTGGTTAGTTACATTTTTATGTCGAGTCTTTCACCTCTAAAACACTTTACCATACATCACAATTAGTTTACTTTCAAACACAATGAAAATCTTATGACGTACAGTTCAGCAGTCAACCAATTTTTGCAGGGGGGTTTTCACTGCTAAAATAGCGATTTTCCTCAAGATTTAATTGATTATACTGAACAGCCAAAACAACTCATTTTGTTGAACATGGACTATATTCATTACCTTGACTCTGCATTAACCATGTGTTTGTCAATCGCTTTCAGCGTGAGTTTAGTAATTCAATCTTCAATTTATGACAGTCACTCAAATATTTCAAATTTTCTACTTCTTCAATAATAATAAAAACAATCAAAATAAGGATAATCATTATACGGATAATAACAATAACAATAATAATAATAACAACAATAATAATAATAATAATAGGGCAGGTCAACTGGTTAGCACGTTGGCCTCACAGTGCAGAGGTGCGGGGTTCGGTGCTCCGGCCTTTCTGTGTGGAGTTTGCATGTTCTCTCCGTGTCTGCGTGGGTTTTCTCCGGGTACTCCGGCTTCCTACCGTATTCCAAAAACATGTGTGGCAGGTTAATGAAGACTCTAAATTACCCCTAGGAGTGATTATGAGCAAGAATGGCTGTACCCCGCCTACTGCCAAAGACAGCTGGGATAAGATTTTGCATGCCTGCGGACCTTGAGAGGATAAGAAAATGGAAGAATTCATGATAATAAAATAAGAATTGATTTACATGGGCCAAAAGACCGATTTCAATCAGTATGTTCGCTCCAGACCTGTGGAGCGAACATACTTTCTTTCCATCTTCTCGTGGTGTGTAGTAAAGTATTATAGACATTCCACTTTTCGACTAATAGTAAATTATTATTATTATTCTTACATTTTGTGAGTTGATGACAATAACCGCAACCGCACCTATAGCGACCAAAATACATGACTGAAATTCTGACAGGTAAAAAGTCTTAGCTTGCAGCAACTGAAATGCTGTTCATTTCAGCTCCTTGAATTTAATTCCATTTGATGTATTTTAACATTTCACATATTCCAAGAGATTAAAAAAAGTGGGTGGGGGGATATTAGTTCAGCAGTCATTTAAATCATATCCCGCACAGGTAATTCAGTTTAATCGAAGCTCTGGTACCATACAAAAACGTCTTCTAAATCTTTCTCCAGTCTTTTGTCTCTGGCAACATCTTGACATAAATCACCCAAAGCTATGTTTAACCAAATTACACCACTGCTTTCTCAGATTTATTAAATATGCGACAAGGAATATAGAAGAATAAAAATAATAATAATAATGTGACATTTATTGCATCTAGTATTCTTTGCTCTGTCATTCTGTTCCCTTCATGTGTCCATCTTTAGTTGTGTGTGACAGCTGGTTTTCTGACTGGCGTTTGCAAGCTAAATTGGCCTGTCTCAGTCAGGGAAATGTCTATGTTTGATGTCAGAAAATGTTCGTTGGTGAGTCGGGGGGAGTGGGAGATTAAAGACGAACCACTGATAATTATACCCAACTCCACAGTTGTCCTAACCCTCCTCAGCTAGTTGAAAGAAATTTCCCTCTGATGAGCAAAACAGTAGGAAGATGATGGAGAGGGAAAATAAAAAAAAAGTGAAGAGGTGATGCTACTCTTTGAAATTGTTTTTCCTATTTCTGTTGTGCCCAACATAGCCCCTGCCAATTTAAGAAGAGTGCTACTGGATTATCAATGTGCTGTGGACACAATACTGGCTGCTGCAAAGGTACAAACGGCAGGCTTTGGCAACATGAACTGCATGTGAAATTTGTGACAAAAGCTAGTAATTGTTAAAAGCCTCCAAACGAAGAAAAAAATAACAATGATGTCGTCGTCCGTCCACTCTGGATGATAATGGTGCAGTAAACAGTCGCGACAAGCGCATGCTGTGAGCTCCAGCTGTGCCAACAGCATCTCTCACTCTTTCTCTCTTTGCAGTACAAATTTTCAGTTGCATTTTGTTTCTTTTCTTTTTAATGTTTCAGCCAAAATCATCAATAACAAGCACAAGTAAAATTATGTGATCTTTAAATGCTTTCTTCACATTTCAACTTGAAATGCGATTGACTTTTTCCTTTTTTTTTTAATCACAATGCAACAACACAACTGGCTGAGAGTGTTTTTTTGTATAATTTCGAGTTGTTTGTATCAAATAATTGTACATGTTGTGTTGAATATAATTAGTTACAGAAATCCAAACAACTGGAAATATGAAAATATTTCTATTGCCGTCTAACGAGCCACACGGAAATCTCGCCATAAAACCCCTCAAAGAAGTTTACTTAAACTAGAGGCACTATCACAAGGTATCCTAAATATATTGTCAACATTACAAGGCTAGAAATATGCTGTAAGCTAAAAATGTATGACATTTAAGAAAACGCATGTACCCGTTTTTCTTTTTTTAGTTTTATGCAGCAGTGCAGGTTCTTTGGGCTGAATAAAAAAGACAAAAACTTTTCACTTGTTTGCCCTCTTTCTGCTTGGCTCTCGACGAAGGCGGACGCTTTTTGCACAGCTCCCCTGCCCTCCCACTCCCCTCCCCCCCTGCTCGCCACTTAGTCTTGTGCTGTCTTTGTCCAACTTTTTTTCCCTAGCCTCCTACCGTGTTTTCATCCTGAGAACTAACCATGGAATTAGTGGCTGGTCTCTCGATGTAATCGACAATTTTTTTTCAATTCGCCAGTGAGGAGATACCGACCAAGGACTCAAGGCTGTCTGGAATTGTTGGCGGCCGTCTCCAAAACAAACAACGCTATCTGGCCTTTCCCCTGGATGGAAATACGCATGGAGTCTAGGGCCCCAACAACCACCCCCCTCCTTCTCGGCCATGGACTGATAAGCCGGGACTGTCTTCAAGATGAGCAGACCTCGACGAAGCAGCTATGACCTGTACACGCATACACATACACGACTGGACAAGCACACGCGCATACACATCCTTGTTATCACCGTCTTCATCGCTCCGATTCTTTTTCCCCCGTGACGTGGTTCGATAATGCGGAGCGCAACGGGGACCGTGCAGCTGGTCATTTTTCGGCCGCGTCGCAGTTACCCTCCCTTCCCATTCATCCTCCCCCTTATACATGTTATGTCTCGTGACTTGTTGTAACTGTCATGTGCTTATTCTTATACTTTTTTTTATCCTGGACTTAAATTATCCTTGGTAAAGGACAGTTTGAGCGTGGTTTTTTTTCCCCTCTCCCTACCCAGCGTTTTTCCTTTCTGAATTCTGATTGTAATTTCCCCATTGTGGGACAAATAAAGGATATCTTAATCTTAATCTTATTCAGGTGTAAATTGGAAATATTATACAACAGAAAGTATATTCCTATTGTATCACCCTTATTTTCATTTCTTTCTATATCATTTCACTCCATATTCGGTTGAATATGGTATTACAATCATTATCATCCTTCTGAAGTGTTGGATTGCAAGACCCAACAGGGGATGATGTTAAGTCTGTGTGCATTGCTAAAATGACAATATATATTCATAGAAGATACATCTAATCACCACTCATGGAGCTTTCTGACGTGATACAGTACACCATCATTTCAGGTCAAAACATTTGAGAATGACTTTCTAGGAATGTTTGGAACAGCTCCTGTGTGACTTGATAATACAATAATTGCACCGAAATGTACTGGACATACAATAAGTGTGGGTCTGTCACGTCTCGTGCCCGCCAGCAGGTGGCGGTTTTTTTCCCTCCGCCATCTGCACACCTGTCCGTAATTTCGGGCTGATTATCCTCCTTTATTAAGTGGCTCCGGCAGTCCTCTCACTGCCGGAGAATTCCTTACCGTGCCATTACTCTCTCGCGCTATTTCCTCGATTGATATTACTCGTTGCCTTTTTGCCTTACGGCCACTACTCTTGTTATTCGCGTTGCATCTAAATTGTATTGCTCTAGATTACCGATTTCTGTACTTCCTCGCTCTTTGTTTTTCCACGAGCGTTTTCGGTTGTTTTCCCTATTTCCTGGTCCTTATTTGACCAGCGTTTTTTGTTACCGTTTTCCCTGTCGGGCTCTTTCTGTTCGTTATTAAAACCTTTTGTGTTTCATACAAGATCTTTTCGTGTCTGCTTTACCTGGGATCCACCTCGTTATTTTGTTGTGCACGAGGCGATCTTTCATCGCCTCGGGCGCAACGTGACAGAATTCTCCGGCCACCATGGATCCCGCAGACCTCGAAAAGATATTGTCCGCTCTTTCCCGACAAGAGCAACAGATGAGTCAGCACGGCCAAGCCTTTTCGGAACTCCGCGGCGCGGTCTCCATGCTGGCTCATCGGTTCGATGAATTAGAACCTCGGTTGGTCCGGGTGGAGGAGCAAGGACCATCTCCCCCCGGGGTTCGTTCAGTCAGTCCTGAAGCGCCCTCATATCCTACTATGACGAGGGAGCCATCGCTTCCACACCCCCCTCGCTACGGGGGTGAGCACGGGCAGTGTGGACACTTCCTCCACCAATGCTCCCTCATTTTCGACCAACAACCATCTGCCTTCGCTAATGACGCCGCGAAAGTGGCTTATGTTATGAGTCTGTTGACAGGTCCGGCGGCGTCATGGGCGATAGCAACCAGTGACGCGAAGCCGAATCTCCGTACTTCGTTCCCCGACTTTGTGGCAGCATTCCGCCGGGTGTTCCACCATCCCGTGCGGGGCAGAGAGGCAGAGGGCCGGCTACTCGCCCTCCACCAGGGAGAGCGATCTGTAGCAGATTACTCCATCGAGTTCCGGATCCTGGCCGCCCAGAGTGGATACGGTGATCGGGCGTTGTGTGGTCTGTTTCGCCGCGGACTAAACCCTCAACTCAAGGACGAGCTGGCGACCCGCGACCACAGCACCGACCTAGAGGAGTTAATCGACCTCTCCCTCCTCATGGACAATCGCCTGAGGGAGCGAAGCCGGGAGCGTGGAGGTGACCGGTTCCTGTTCCGGCGTACTTCCACAGAGGAACAGATGCAGCTGGGATGCAAGGACGTTGGTGCGGAGAAGGGAAGGCGTCGTTTCAGCGATCGAGCGACGACTGACAGCATTCAACAATCTCCTCACGCCGCAACCAGCTATCCGGGGTCGTCATTCCATGTCCACCCCGAGAACTGTGAGTCACGACCCCGCGCGTCACCCCCCGAGTCTAGGCGAGTCGACACGCGACCGGGACACCCCAACAGACTTGAACTCGAGGGGGAGATATTTAGTGGGTCCCGGTCAAGGCGGGTTCGGGCCCTGGTAGACTCAGGAGCGGATGACTGTTTAATGGACACCAATCTCGCGTCCGAACTGGGTTGCTTTTTGGAGGAATTGATAGATGAGAAGCGGGTTCGTGATCTTGATGGGCGTCTCCTGGCGGTAGTAACGCATAGAACGGAACCGCTAAAACTTCTACTCTCCGGCAATCATATCGAGCATCGCCGGTTTTACGTAATGCGGTCCCGCAACGCTCCGATCATCCTCGGTTTAACCTGGCTGAAGACACATAACCCCGTGATTTCCTGGGCACGCCCGGCAATAGATAGCTGGGGCCAGTATTGTTATCAGCACTGTCTACAATCGGCCGTCGGGAAGCACGAACGTGTCACACCCCCCGAGGAGATCTGCCTTGACGGAGTGCCGGATTGCTATCGGGATCTTAAGGAGGTGTTCAGCGAGGATCGTGCACGCTCCTTGCCCCCACACCGCCCCTACGATTGCGCTATAGACCTGCAGGCGGGCGCTCCGTTGCCGACCTCGCGGCTGTATCAGGTGTCCCAACCCGAGCGCGAGGCGTTGACGGAGTACATCAACAGCTCGCTCGCTGCAGGTCTCATTAGACCATCGCGTTCACCGTTGGGGGCGGGTTTTTTCTTCGTCGGGAAGAAGGACAAGACCCTGCGACCCTGCGTAGACTATCGTGGATTAAATGAAATTACAATTAAAAATAGATACCCGCTACCCTTGTTGGACTCCGCCTTCGCCCCATTACAATCAGCTACCATTTTCTCTAAATTAGACTTACGCAGCGCTTACCACTTGGTTCGCATCCGGGAGGGTGATGAGTGGAAAACAGCTTTTAAGACCCCTCTGGGTCATTTCGAATACTTGGTTATGCCTTTTGGGCTGACAAACGCTCCTGCCGTGTTCCAGAACCTTATCAACGACGTTTTAAGGGACATGATTAACATTTTTTGTTTCGTTTATCTTGACGACATTTTGATTTTTTCCCGGTCATTACACGAGCACCAGCAACACGTTAGGCTGGTGCTACAACGTCTACTGGAGAACCGGCTCTTCGTCAAGGCAGAAAAGTGTGAATTCCATGTCCCCGTCATCTCCTTCCTGGGGTTCATTATCGAACAGGGCAGGTTAAGAGCGGACCCCATTAAGACGCGTGCAGTCACTAACTGGCCGGTTCCTACCAATCGCAAGGAACTGCAGCGCTTTTTGGGGTTTGCCAACTTCTACCGACGCTTCATCCACGGTTACAGTCAGAAGGCGCTTCCCTTAACCCGCCTTACGTCCATTAAAATCCCATTTAAGTGGGACCCGACGGCGGATGCGGCGTTCGCGAACCTGAAGGTGGCGTTTACTAGTCCCCCCGTACTACAACATCCTGACCCTGATCTTCCGTTTACCGTGGAAGTGGACGCCTCGGATTCAGGGGTGGGTGCGGTGCTGTCCCAACGTTCTCCGGTCGACCAGAAGCTGCACCCCTGCGCCTTCTTCTCCCGTCGACTCAGTGCCGCCGAATCCAACTACGACGTGGGCAACCGTGAACTGTTGGCAGTTGTGACCGCCTTGCAGGAGTGGCGGCACTGGCTCGAGGGGGCAAAGGAACCTTTTACCGTTTACACGGATCACAAGAACCTCGCTTATCTCCGCTCCGCCAAAAGACTAAACGCCCGTCAGGCCCGTTGGGCCCTCTTCCTCACCAGGTTCGACTTCGTCCTTACCTACTCTCCCGGGTCCAAGAACACTAAGCCCGACGCCCTTTCCCGTCTCCACGAACCTGCGGGGAGGGACCGATCCCCGGAGACCATCCTCCCGACCCAGTGCATCGTGGGGGCCGTCCAATGGGAGATCGAGCAGCGGATCCAGGCAGCCCTGGAGGGGGTTCAGGTGCCGGCGGGGTGCCCAGCGGGGAGGCTGTTCGTACCTCCTCCCCTCCGATCTGAGGTTCTGCAGTGGGGACATGGGTCCAAGGTAGCGTGCCACCCCGGGGTGAACCGGACGGTGCAACTCGTCGCCCAGCGTTTCTGGTGGCCGGAGCTCCGTAGTGACGTGACGGAGTTCATCAAGGCCTGCACCTCCTGCGCATGCGGCAAGTCGTCCCATCAACCTCCGGCGGGACTGCTCCAGCCGTTGCCCATTACTCCTCGCCCGTGGTCCCACATCGCCCTGGACTTCGTCACGGGCCTCCCGCCTTCCCGGGGTCGAACTGTCGTGCTCACGATCGTGGACCGCTTCTCCAAGGCTGCTCATTTTGTGCCTTTGTCCAGGTTGCCGTCGGCGCTGGAGACCGCCAACCTCCTCGTCAGACACGTCTTCCGTCTCCACGGCATTCCGGCGGACATTGTGTCGGATCGGGGGCCCCAGTTTGTGTCTCGCGTCTGGAAGCGGTTCTGCCGGTCCCTTGGAGCTACGGCCAGCCTGACCTCGGGATACCACCCCCAGTCCAATGGACAGGCTGAGCGCGCCAATCAGGATCTGGGGGCGGCCCTCCGCTGTGTGTGCCTCCACCGTCCCGCATCCTGGGTCGACCACTTACCCTGGGTGGAATATGCCCACAACACCCTCGTCTCTTCCGCCACAGGCAGATCACCGTTCATGACGGCTTACGGGTACCAGCCACCGTTGTTTCCATCCCAGGAGGGGCAGGTGGAGGTCCCTTCTGTACAGCACCACCTTAAGCGGACCCATCACGTGTGGAAGGAGGCCCGGGCTGCGTTGTCCCGCACTGCGACCCGGAACCGGCAGATCGCAGATCGTTGTCGGCGCCCGGCGCCCTCATACGTGGTGGGACAGAAGGTGTGGCTGGCAACGAGGGATCTTCGCCTGGCCGGCACGTCTGCAAAACTGGGACCCCGATTCACTGGACCATTCGAGGTCGAGGCAGTCATCAGTCCCGTCGCAGTCAGGCTCCGGCTACCGGCCTCCATGAAGGTTCACCCCGTGTTCCACGACTCCCTGCTCAAGCCTGTATCTTCCAGCACCTTGGCGCCTCCTCCCGCTCCGCCGCCACCTCTGCGGGTGGTCGATGGTGGCCCGGTGTACGCGGTACGTGCCATCCTGGACTCTCGGCGCAGGGGCAGGGGTTTCCAGTACCTGGTCGACTGGGAGGGCTACGGGCCGGAGGAGCGGCAATGGGTGCCCCGCTCCTGGATCCTTGATCCGTCCCTTTTGCGCGACTTCCACACTGCTCATCCATCCAAGCCGGGTAGTCCGCCGGGAGGCGTCCATTGAGGGGGGGGGGGGTACTGTCACGTCTCGTGCCCGCCAGCAGGTGGCGGGTTTTTTCCCTCCGCCATCTGCACACCTGTCCGTAATTTCGGCTGATTATCCTCCTTTATTAAGTGGCTCCGGCAGTCCTCTCACTGCCGGAGAATTCCTTACCGTGCCATTACTCTCTCGCGCTATTTCCTCGATTGATATTACTCGTTGCCTTTTTGCCTTACGGCCACTACTCGTTATTCGCGTTGCATCTAAATTGTATTGCTCTAAATTACCGATTTCTGTACTTCCTCGCTCTTTGTTTTTCCGCGAGCGTTTTCGGTTGTTTTCCTTATTTCCTGGTCCTTATTTGACCAGCGTTTTTTGTTACCGTTTTCCCTGTCGGGCTCTTTCTGTTCGTTATTAAAACCTTTTGTGTTTCATACAAGATCTTTTCGTGTCTGCTTTACCTGAGACCCACCTCGTTATTTTGTTGTGCGCAACGTGACAGGGTCTATGACAGATGGAAAACGAGCAAAAAAAAATAAATAGATGTTAGTGTCTAACATCTATTTTTTTTGGTGAAGTATTCAGGAGCACGTCAGTTCGAAACACAGTGTTGTAGCGTTCGTGCTGTCCACTCACCAAAACCCTCAATCGAGTTCCGAGCTGCCTTAACAAGCTGAGAGTGATCACATTTTGGCTGGCTCCGTCCAGGGCTGTAGCTAGTCATTTGGAGCCCCAAAGCAAATATAGTGAGAGCCCCCTCCCCATCCGGTGAACTGTACTTCAGTTCAATGGAAGGAGAGAGAGCGAGAGAGCACATTGTGCAATGTATATGTGACAATTTTTTGTGTCATATTTTGGTACAAGAGATGATTAAGTGTATTAGTTTTTGACAGAAAATGAATGATGTCAATCATTTTTTATGGCCCTGGAAGAGGCTTCATTTGAATCTGTCGTAGTGACAAAACTGCTCCAAAGCTATCCAGTGTACTAATTGACAGGCCAGGATGGAACATGTTGGCAATATTTTGTGCATTGTGTGTGTGCGTAATATTTATTTTGTGCAATGAAACAGTTTGTTATTTTTTCTTCCTTCTCCCCAATTTTGCTGCTGTAGACTTATTTGGGCATCTTATCTTATCGTATATGTGCTAAACTGTGGGCAGAACCTTGAAACTTCGGAGGTTTAAAGGTGGACCGGGCAGCAGTGGTCACTCGCAACATTATCCTGGTGGCTCAATGAATGAGGAATGCTTGCAAGTTATTGCGAATGTAGCGCATGTTCGGTTCATTAAAAGGTTGCAAAGACATTTGCAAGATATTCACAAAAAGGTGTCATTGTCGCACACAGGTTTTTTTTCACTGCCAAGAAATTTTGAACATGTTAAAAATTCACATACATGAACATTTTCAAATTTCATGGCAAAAAGAAAAACGGTTTGCAAACCTTTAGCGAACCCCGACGAAAATCCTGCATTTGTTATGTTCGATAAGCTCACTTTAATGTGCCACTTGACAAATTCGCTTCAAATGGCTTTTGAATTGTTTTTTTGATCAATTCGCCATTACTTGTGTAACTGTCGCAATAAAATGCGAGCAAACTTTGACAAGTTCAACACTGTCATTGACACCACTCTGCATTTCCCTGTCCATGAAGGGATTGGTTTATTTATTTCATTTTTTGTATGTTTCAATATTTGACATGGCCTTAGGATTCCATTTTATTTTATACTTGTGCCACTGTTAAAAAAAAAAATATTGTATGTCCTCATTTACTCACGCACAAAACAATACAAAATATTCATTGTTTTTAATAAATTAATCTTGACAAATACTGAATCGTGAATGTTGCTTAGACATGTATTTTACTTTCGCAGTAAATGAACACATTATAACTCTCACTGCGCGCGTCAGCGAAAACATTAAAAGAAATAAAACTTCACCCGTGCGCGAAGTTAGAATGCGTTTTGTGCGAGACTTGAAAAGAGCCGATCATTTGCATAGCACTTCACTCAGAAATAATTCTCCATTCCCTGAAGTTCAAGACATACGTCATGGAGTTTCATCTAAATTCCATTGAAGTAAATTATCTTCAACATAGATATTGACACGGCAGTGAAGACAAGTTAAACAATATTCAATGGGAACGCTAAAAAAATTCTTTGCTAAGCGTTGCTCATGACTTAACTTTGAGGAATCCACTTACATTACCTCCCTATAGTTCACTTCTACATCTTTAGAGCTTTCAAAAATGGATGGAGCATATTATTCTCACGCATCTCTCTTTTTAATTTTTTTGTAGTGATGCTCATAACATGATCTAAATTCAAACCAAGCAGAATTCTTTCCTTTCTGCTAGCACCCACTTGCTGCAGTAAAACTGCCTGGTCAGAGTCAGATCACGCCAAAGGCTTCTGTAGCACAAGATTAAGGCTGTTCGTTTTCTCCAATCTACTCTCCTCCTTCCTCAGTTTATTACCTTTGTAGCGTGTGTCAAGACCTGTTGTGAGAGTGCCCCTTAATGAAGCCATACCTGAATTTATTTGCCCACACTTCAGCATCGACCGAGGGAGGAAGTACCAATTAATAGAATGTAAGAGCACACGGTGATTTATAATTAACAAGCATGCAGGTTATAGTAAACATAACACTCAGTGTAATAGCCCAAGAGAGACGAAAAGTGGTGAAAGAACTGAGGAGGTGGAGAGAAGGAGGGTGGAAAAAAATAAACTTGAGTTGATTTGTCCCTTGTTGGATGAGTGTGAGTCCTTGTGGCTGACAGGAGCTGTCTAAAGCAGCTAAATGAATAATCATCTGTGAGTTAGACTGCAGACAAACGCTTAACGAGGATGATGTGAACCTCGCTGACATGAGGAGGCTGGAAAGAGAGAGCGAGAGCTATGGCAAGGCAGCAAACGTGGAAATTAATAGCTCTCGTGGTATACAGGTTATGAAGTTGTTTTCCAAATTGGCCAAAGGCATCATTACCTGTAGTGTAAAGTATTCGTTTGTCAGAATTTCTGAAAGGCCAATGAATCCCCTTACTCAGAATAGCATCTGCATCCCAAAGAGAAACTGCACAAAGCAAATGTGACAGACTGAAGAAGTGGTGTTGGGGTTGAGACAGGCTATTTTATGAATGTGGAAAATCTCGGAGAAACTTTGGCTCATCCGATAGCATTCATGTGGCACACTTCTTCAGTAACACCAAGTCCCACCTGCCTCAAAGCCGTATCGCTTGGTGGGGCGTGTTTTTTTTTTTCCCTCTCCTTACCCAGCGTTTTTCCTTTCTGAATTCTGATTGTAATTTCCCCATTGCGGGACAAATAAAGGATATCTTAATCTTAATCTTATTCAGGTGTAAATTGGAAATATTATACAACAGAAAGTATATTCCTATTGTATCACCCTTATTTTCATTTCTTTCTATATCATTTCACTCTATATTCAGTTGAATATGGTATTACAATCATTATCATCCTTCTGAAGTGTTGGATTGCAAGACCTAACAGGGGATGATGTTAAGTCTGTGTGCATTGCTAAAATGACATAATATATATTCATAGGAGATACATCCAATCACCACTCATGGAGCTTTCTGACGTGATACAGTACGCCATCATTTCAGGTCCAAACGTTTGAGAATGACTTTCTAGGAATGTTTGGAACAGCTCCGGTGTGACTTGATAATACAATAATTGCACCGAAATGTACTGGACATACAATAAGTGTGGGTCTTTGACAGATGGAAAACGAGCAAAAAAAAATAAATAGATGTTAGACAGTTGTGAAGTGTTCAGGAGCACGTCAGTTCGAAACACGGTGTTGTCCAACGTTCGTGCTGTCCACTCGCCATCTCACCAAAACCCTCAATCGAGTGGGGAGTACAAGCCCCCGATGATAAGTGAGAAGACTACCCCAATGTACATCGGAAGTGTCATGGCCGATGTGTCGCGCAATTCATGTGAATTCTTGCAGCTCCGAGCTGCCTTAACAAGCTGTGAGTGATCACATTTTGGCTGGCTCCGTCCAGGGCTGTAGCTAGTCATTTGGAGCCCCAAAGCAAATATAGTGAGAGCCCCCCCATCCGGTGAACTGTACTTCAGTTCAATGGAAGGAGAGAGAGCGAGAGAGAGAGAGAGAGCACATTGTGCAGTATATATGTGACATCCTCTCCGTGAGCCGTCACCTTACCGTGGTGGAGGGGTTTGTGTGTCCCAATGATCCTAGGAGCTAAGTTGTCTGGGGCTTTATGCCCCTGGCAGGGTCACCCAAGGCAAACAGGTCCTAGGTGAGGGACCAGACAAAGCACGGCTCACAAAGCCCCTTAATGACAAATAAAATCGATGGTATCCAGTTTTCCTTGCCCGGACGCGGGTCACCGGGGCCCCCCTCTGGAGCCAGGCCTGGAGGTGGGGCTCGTTGGCGAGCGCCTGGTGGCCGGGCCTACACCCATGGGGCCCGGCCGGGCTCAGCCCGAAGAGGCAACGTGGGTCCCCCTTCTCATGGTCTCACCACCCGTGGGAGGGGTCAAAGAGGTCGGGTGCAATGCGAGCTGGGCGGCAGCCAAAGGCGGGGACCCTGGCGGTCCGATCCTCGGCTGCAGAAGCTAGCTCTTGAGACATGGAATGTCACCTCTCTGGCAGGGAAGGAGCCCGAACTGGTGTGTGAGGCAGAGAAGTTCCGACTGGATATAGTCGGACTTGCCTCCACACACAGCCTAGGTTCTGGTACCAGTCCTCTCGAGAGGGGTTGGACTCTCTTTCACTCTGGAGTTGCTCACGGTGAGAGGCGCAGAGCAGGTGTGGGCATACTTATTGCCCCCCGGCTCAGTGCCTGTACATTGGGGTTCACACCGGTGGACGAGAGGGTTGCATCCCTCCGCCTGCGGGTGGGGGGACGGGTCCTGACTGTTGTTTGTGCATATGCACCAAACAGCAGCTCAGCATACCCACCCTTTTTGGAGTCCTTGGAGGGTGTGCTGGAGAGTACTCCTGCTGGGGACTCCCTTGTTCTACTGGGGGACTTCAATGCTCACGTGGGCAATGACAGTGAGACCTGGAGGGGCGTGATTGGGAGGAACGGCCCCCCCGATCAGAACTCGAGTGGTGTTTTGTTATTGGACTTCTGTGCTCGTCACGGACTGTCCATAACGAACACCTTGTTCAAACATAAGGGTGTCCACGTGTGCACTTGGCACCAGGACACCCTAGGCCGTAGTTCGATGATCGACCTTGTGGTCGTGTCATCGGATTTGCGGCCGCAAGTTCTGGACACTCGGGTGAAGAGAGGGGCGGAGCTGTCAACTGATCACCACCTGGTGGTGAGTAGGCTCCGATGGTGGGGGAAGATGCCGGTCCGTCCTGGCAGACCCAAACGTATTGTGAGGGTTTGTTGGGAGCGTCTGGCGGAATCCCCTGTCAGAAGGAGTTTCAACTCCCACCTCCGACAGAGCTTTTCCCATGTTCCGGGGGAGACGGGGGACATTGAGTGGACCATGTTCCGTGCCTCTATTGTTGAGGCAGCCAATCTGAGTTGTGGCCGTAAGGTGGTTGGTGCCTGTCGTGGCGGCAACCCTCGTACTCGCTGGTGGACACCAGCAGTAAGGGATGCCGTCAAGCTGAAGAAGGAGTCCTATCGAGCCTTTATGGCCTGTGGGACCCCAGAGGCAGCTGACGGGTATCGACTGGCCAAGCGGAACGCAGCTTCGGTGGTCGCCGAGGCAAAAACCCGAGCATGGGAAGAGTTCGGTGAGGCCATGGAAGCCGACTTCCGGACGGCTTTGAGGAAATTCTGGTCCACCATCCGACGTCTCAGGAGGGGGAAGCAGTGCACCACGAACACTGTGTACAGTGGGGATGGGGCGCTGCTGACTTCGACTCGGGACGTTGTGAACCGGTGGGCAGAGTACTTCGAAGACCTCCTCAACTCCACCAACATGCCTTCCTTGGAGGAAGCAGAGCCTGGGGACTCTGAGGTGGGCTCTCCTATCTCTGTGGTTGAAGTCACCGATGTGGTTAAAAAGCTCCTCGGTGGCAAGGCCCCAGGGGTGGATGAGATCCGCCCAGAGTTCCTCAAGGTTCTGGATGTTGTGGGGCTGTCCTGGTTGACACGCCTCTGCAACATCGCGTGGTCAACGGGGAGAGTGCCTCTGGATTGGCAGACCGGGGTGGTAGTCCCTCTTTTTAAAAAGGGGGACCGGAGGGTGTGTTCCAACTACAGAGGGATCACACTCCTCAGCCTCCCTGGTAAGGTCTATTCAGGGGTGCTGGAAAGGAGGGTCCGTCAGGAAGTCGAGCCTCAGATTGAGGAGGAGCAGTGTGGTTTTCGTCCCGGCCGTGGAACAGTGGACCAGCTCTACACCCTTACCAGGGTTCTCGAGGGTATGTGGGAATTCGCCCAACCAGTCTACATGTGTTTTGTGGACTTGGAGAAGGCGTTTGACCGTGTCCCTCGGGGAGTTCTGTGGGGGGTGCTTCGTGGGTATGGAGTACCGAACCCCCTGATACGGGCTGTTCGGTCACTATACCACCGATGTCAGAGTTTGGTCCGCATTGCCGGCAGTAAGTCGGAATCGTTTCCAGTGAGGGTAGGACTCCGCCAAGGCTGCCCTTTGTCACCGATTCTGTTCATAACCTTCATGGACAGAATCTCTAGGCGCAGCCGAAGCGTTGAGGGGGTCCGTTTTGGTGGCCTCAGTATTGCATCCCTGCTTTTTGCAGATGATGTGGTGCTGTTGGCTCCTTCAAACAGGGCTCTCCAACTCTCACTGGAGCGTTTCGCAGCCGAGTGTGAAGCGGTTGGGATGAAAATCAGCACCTCCAAATCTGAAACCATGGTCCTCAGTCGGAAAAGGGTGGAGTGCCCCCTCCAGGTCGGGGGGGAGATCTTGCCCCAAGTGGAGGAGTTTAAGTATCTTGGGGTCTTGTTCACGAGTGAGGGCAGGAGGGAGCGAGAGATCGACAGGCGGATCGGTGCAGCGTCTGCTGTGATGCGGACGTTGTATCGGTCTGTCGTGGTGAAGAAGGAGCTGAGCCAAAGGGCGAAGCTCTCAATTTACCGGTCGATCTACGTTCCAACCCTCATCTATGGTCACGAGCTATGGGTCGTGACCGAAAGAACGAGATCCCGGATACAAGCGGCCGAAATGAGTTTTCTCCGCAGGGTGTCCGGGCTCTCCCTTAGAGATAAGGTGAGAAGCTCGGTCATCCGGGAGGGGCTCCGAGTCGAGCCGCTTCTCCTCCACATCGAGAGGAGCCAGATGAGGTGGCTTGGGCATCTGATTCGGATGCCTCCTGAACGCCTCCCTGGTGAGGTGTTCCGGGCATGTCCCACCGGGAGGAGACCCCGAGGAAGACCCAGGACACGCTGGAGAGACTATGTCACCCAGCTGGCCTGGGAACGCCTCGGGATCCCCCGGGGAGAGCTGGAAGAAGTAGCTAGGGAGAGGGAAGTCTGGGCTTCCCTGCTAAAGCTGTTGCCCCCGCGACCCGGCCCCGGATAAGCGGTAGAAGATGGATGGATGGATGGATATGTGACATTTTTTTTTGGTCATATTTTGGTACAAGAGATGATTAAGTGTATTAGTTTTTGACAGAAAATGAATGATGTAAATCATTTTTTTATGGCACTGGAAGAGGCTTCACTTGAATCTGTCGTAGTGACAAACCTGCTCCAAAGCTATCCAGTGTACTAATTGACAGGCCAGGATGGAACATGTTGGCAATATTTTGTGCATTGTGTGTGGGTGTGTGTGTGCGTAATAATTATTTTGTGCAATGAAACAGTTTGTTATTTTTTCTTACCTCTCCCCAATTTTGCTGCTGGAGACTGCAAATTTCCCCAGTGTGGGACAAATAAAGGTTAGCTTATCGTATCTTATCGTATATTTGGTAAACTGTGGGCAGAACCTTGAAACTTTGGAGGTTTAAAGGTGGACCGGGCAGCAGTGGCCACTCGCAACATTATCCTGGTGGCTCAATGAATGAGGAATGCTTGCAAGTTATTGCGAATGTAGCGCATGTTCGGTTCATTAAAAGGTTGCAAAGACATTTGCAAGACATTCACAAAAAGTTGTCATTGTCGCACACAGGCTTTTTTTCACTGCCAAGAAATTCTGAACATGTTAAAAATCCACGTACATGAACATTTTCAAATTTCTTGGCAAAAAGAAAACCGGTTTGCAAACCTATAGCGAACCCCGACGAAAATCCTGCATTTGTTACGTTCAATAAGCTCACTTTAATGTGCCACTTGACAAATTCGCTTCAAGTGGCTTTTGAATTGTTTTTTTTGATCAATTCGCCATTACTTGTGTAACTGTCGCAATAAAATGCAAGCTAACTTTGACAAGTTCAACACTGTCATTGACACCACTCTGCATTTCCCTGTCCATGAAGGGATTGGTTTATGTATTTTATTTTTTGTATGTTTCAATATTTGACATGGTCTTAGGAGTCCATTTTATTTTATACTTGTGCTACTGTTAAGCTTAAGATTAAGAATACCTTTATTAGTCTCGCAATGGAGAAATAAAAAATATATTGTATGTCCTCATTTACTCCCGCTCAAAACAATACAAAACATTCATTGTTTTTAATAAATTAATCTTCACCTTCTCTTCTTGATGCGTACTTCAGCAATAAGCTGTAAGAGGATACATTCCGCAGGGTTAGGAATAGTGAAGGGGCTTTGCCATGCAGAATGAGGAGTAAAGAAGATCACTGTGTAGCTCAGCGTTAGCGGCCTGTTTGCATTTATTTCCACCACATCGAATAAATGAAAAGTTCATGCACTCTGAATGTCAAACTCATTTTTATCGCTGGCCACTTTGGAATTACGTCTTCTCTCGGAGGGGCAATATGACAGTGAAATCACTAAAATGTTTCATCGTCGCATGGCATTATTACTTGTACAAAACAAATGAATAGATTGATAGTTTGGAAAACAGTCAAGTCTACAATAATAGTTTGTTCGATTATTGTTTAAGTGAGTGTAAAGAGGGTTACCAAATTCCTGCAAAATATCAACGTTATTTATTACACATGACAATTTCGGTACACATTTTAGCAAGGATCATGCATGTTGACACACTTGATTTGCTTTTACGGGCCACATGAAATGACGTGGTGGGCCGGTTCTGGACCTCAGGGCTTGAATTTGACATCTGTTCTCAAAAGCATTCATCAAGCATCTATAATGCCCATCCATTTCTCTGCTTATCCTCACTTGGATCCAAAGTATGCTGGAGCCCATCCCTGATGACAGCCAATGGCGGGGCATACCAAGATGAACAACTATTCACACCCACAGTCACACCAAGGGACAATTTAGAGCAGTGGTTCTTAACCTGGGTTCCATTGACCCCTCGAGGTTCGCTGAATTGGTCTCAGGGCTTCGACGCAGCCTCTGCCATTGAGGTTTAGACACAGCCCACCCAACATGTCAATTAGTTATGACACGTCCACTTGGCCATCAGTGGCTACGGATGATCACATTGCATTGCTTGTCCAATCAGTGCTGCGGGTAATTTAGTTTGCTCAGTTGTCAGCATGTGGTCAGACGAATATGTACAACATGCATCATGGAACATGATGGGATTCAGCATCTTATCTGCATGATTCGTCATGCAAAGTTGAGCAACTCTCATCTCGCACAGGCAAAACAAAAGGAACACTTCTCGAATAATATTTTTATTTTCACTCAGGGTTCGGTGGACGTGCATATGAACTGGTTGGGTTCAGTACCTCAAACAAGGTTAAGAATCACTGATTTAGAGTGTCCAGTCAACCTAACAGGCATGCTTTTGGAGTGTTAGGGGAAAATGGAGTTTGAAGGAGGCAGATACGGAAAGAACATGCATGAGCATCTATTAGTGGAAAAAAAAAAATCCAACAACCCCCCCCAACATTTTGAAAAAAAAATGTCTTTTATAGACATCAGATTTTTCTACAGCATGTAATATTAAAGCGTAAAAGAAGAATGCAATACAAAATTACATATACTTAAATAGTTAATGAAATGTGAATGCTTAAACACATAAATATTGTTATCCAATTAAATGATGTAAAATGTCTTCAGACTTTAAATTCAACAAACCAATCAACATTATTTGTTATTATAGTTATTTTAAAAACTGAATTTCATGAATTTCTCAATGTTTCACCCTCCTCGCAGCCAGCTAATAACAATATCAGATAAGCATGATTTATTTATTTTTCTTCACCAGACAACATAATATATTTAGAAAAAGTGTTAATTGTTTCAATGTTACTGTCTCATCTGTGTGCCTCAGAGAGAGCCCCAATAGTAGCCAACACACACTTAATGGGCTGCAGCTCAGTGGGGGTAAGGGGTGAGGAGACTACAAACCGGCCCATTTTGGAGAGAAACGGCATTACTGGGTAACATTATTCAAATGATCTGTTGTTCACTGGAAGGCATACGTTTTAGGTGTCGTGTGATGGCTTTTTAATGGTTCAGCTAGTATGAGCTAATATACAATGTAGCACAAATGAAGACAGCAGTGTTCTGCAGGGTTCCCACAGTAACATTTCAACCTCTTGGAATGCTGATTGGCCATCTGGTATTGTTTTCTGTCACTTTCTATTATGATCATTGATCCTCGCTCCCTGTCTGCGGCATGTGGCTGATCATAGTGGATCAGTGTATGTGCCTGTAATATGAATATGGTATGATTACACGACATTATGGTCTCTGTCTGTGTGTTCGCCGAGGTAGCCCCTCCAGCTACAGTTATGTTGACTGTGGTTGTGATTGATCTGTTTATGTGGCAATTGCACCAAAGGATAAGTAGAAACGTCTTCTAAATGAATCCCGTATGATGTGATTCGGTCACTGCAGTGAACAGTATCATGTCGCATCACTTAATTAGCATACACACATCTTAGTCATCTTCAATTTTTACATTGTAGGCATGGAAGGATGGCATGATGTGTGCATTCAGTAGTTTGGAATTACCACATTTTTGGGGGATTTTGAAATTACAATTATTGTAGTTTTGATTTTTAAAAAAAACCTCTTTCTGCCATTGTTTACACTGAATCAACATGACAGTGATTTGTTTTTCCCATTTGCATAACAGTGTGAAATAACTGCACTCTTGGTCTGCCCAACCTCATCCTTCGGCATCTGGTGTTTCATGTTCAGTACGAATAGACCCAGTTTTCTCGCAATCTTTGTCAATATTGACTCACTAAAAAAACAAAACAAAACAAAAAAACTGTATGTAATTGTATATGTTCAAGAGGCAAAAAGGTTGGGACAAAAATCAACTCAGAGGTTTCAAATAATTGTTTTGAACTAGGGTAATGATGCAAAATATGAGATTATTTTGAAAGTAAATAATTATGAATTGCAGTGGAACCTCTAATTTTAAAACAGAATATGTTCAGGGATGCTGGTTGACCTCCTGTTTGGACAAATTCAGGTTGCGTATATTCTCCCATGTGGTCAGAAAAGTAATGTGCAGCCAAGCACTTTTTTGGGCTGCGCAGATGGCACCACTGACTCGTTTGTCATTTTGCTATTTTCATGAAAATGGACGAATTATGGGTGGAGCGACCGTGAACTGAGGACGTTTCCTGTCAAATCTGGTGGAGCGTGCATTCTCCAAAGGTGCACTCCTGAGAGTGAAGTCCAGTGCTACTTGAAGGTGAAACATCATAATGCACCTTTTGATTCAATTACTTGCTTCCGTGCTCCGCTGGTGACGGACAACGCAGCTGCTGACTCATGCCGGCACCTTGCAGTTCACAATAACTGCAGTCATTGTGAGTTACATTTTGAAACATTACGTTTTATTTTATCTAAGCCATGGTGGCACGGTGGTTAACCGCTGATTACATTGGGCTCACAGTGCAGAGGTACAGGGTTTGATTCCAGCTCCGGCCTTCCTGTGCGGAGTTTGCGGGTTTGGGTTTTCCTCTTTCCTCCCACATTCCAAACATGTGTGGAAGGTTAATAAAACACTCTAAATTGTCCGTGTGTGTGATTGTGTGTGCGAATGGTTGTGTGTCTACGTGTGCCCTGCGAATGCCTGGCAACCAGTTCAGGGTGTCCCCCGCCTACTGCCCGAAGACAGCTGGGATAGGTTCCAGCACGCCCGCGGCCCTTGTGAGGAGATGACGATTAAAACATGGATGGATGTATCATTCAAAGCAATCATGAAATCATAGGAGCGGCTCACCGGCGTGTGTAACGTGACGATTTGCTAGGCAATGCTAGCTCACTACTGATGCACACGCATTCAGTCACAAGCACATGATTTTGATGGAATTACTTTTTGGGTATTTATTAAGGCGGACCAGTTCGCCCATCCAGCTGAAGGATGGCCAAGGTCTAGTCAAGTGTCACATTATCTGAGCGACCACTTGGAGACAGACGGGAGTGCCATATACATTTTCTTTCACTGATCAGATTTTTTTTTTTCCAATCCAAATGCAAACATTAAAAAAAGAACATATCTTTCTTATTTGTCTTTCTCCATTGACACCCACAAGAGACCACCTCAAAACTAACCCATCTACCAATGAAAAGATATGCAGCTATCATCATGGTGAACTACCGATGGCCTTCTTTTCCTGACTCATTTCTCACTGAGGCTCATTTATTTACATTTAGTATTCAGGGAAAAAAAACATCCGAAGATTTAAGCTGCCATCCAAATTCCTTTTTTTCTCCTCTCTCTCTCTCATTTTGCTAAGAGGATTTCTGTCTGGTCCATGTATCAGACCCTCTCTCACTTACTAATACAAAGTCACCCTTTGCGAGTGAAAGAAGTGTCTTGCTGCTTGCTGTTTGGCTTATGACATTTGGAAACAATTGGAAAAGTAGGAGGGGGAGCAGGATTCTGATTCACATTTGGATACAAATACATGTACATTCAGAGGAAGATATATAGATACACTGTCTTGGACTGGCAAGACATCAAACGATTGGCCAGTTAAATGGCAGGCATGCTCAGTCACACGTGTATAAATATTCATGCATACATGCACACCTCCGTAGCTTATCCGCGAACTGGCCACCAGTCAAAATGAGCCTTATTCTCAGGGGTTTATATTTTCTCCAGGCCGGGCTTGGCTAGGCACACTCAGTTAAGATGGCAGCCAAACAATCTCTCCTCTCACTTCTACCGTTTCTTCCTTTCTAATGCTAATGCCTGGATGAATATATTCCCTTTTCCACTGGCATGCAATAGAGCCAAATTTCTGATTACCTCCTGTGACAAAATTCCATTGCATCTAGGTCAAAAACTGCTTCAAAGCAATGACGGGATTGTAATGGTTTGTTTTCAAAGTCTATAAATTATCTAAATATAATTCAACGTATGATAGTGAGATAGTTGTTGACGTGAAGTATGTCTGGCTTCCCTCAAGTCATATGGACGGCTAAGAAATTATGGAAGCCGACCAGGAGACACACAAATGTGTATCACGAATTAAGACAGCAATGAATATTTACATAAAGCGTGATTATTTAGGTTGTATAATACTGTCGTTCAGTAAAAAAGCTGCAAACTGTCAAAATCCTACAAATATTTACAAACTGTTTTCAGAATCTATTATTTCATACAAATAAGTTTGACAGCCCTGCAAGTATCACTGAAGGTAATTGTCCACTTACCTACATACTGTAGCCATCACGTTTTGCGTGGTGGTAGTTGGAGGACCCCTAAAAGCAGGGTGGCAGGGGGGAGCAGGGCGGATTGACCAAAATGTATTGAACAAAAAATACACACAGGAGTACAATGGAAAAAACACCAAGTCGAAGTACCGGTACTCAAAAAAATGCCTGGAAATCACAAGTATCAAACCAAACTATAACAGGAAACAAAACATGACAGGAGCACACGTATGCTCACATAATCACAGCTCACAGTGACCCAACGAAGACTAACAGAAACTCAGGGAACTAAATACAAGCTAAGTGACAAGACAACGAGAAACAACTGGACAACACACAAAGAGTTGAGGGAGCTAATTGGTTACACACAAGGAGCACTGATAACGAGAACAGGTGGCGAAAAAAAAGGGGACATGAGCAATCAAAACCAAATGTAACCAGACCAAAACATAACAGTAGCTACTGTATCTATCTACTGTACCTGCATCATGAACATCCTGTCAAAACAAAAGTTTGGCACAGGTTGAACAGAGGAGTACAAATTTTCTCTACCAAAGACAACAAACACAAGCACTGACTTTTAAAATCAATCAGCCAATGTGAGTATTCCAATTAGAATGAATCCAAATGACCACATGGAATGAAAATGCTCCATAAAAACAACTCAATCAGAATTAAAAAGGCTCAATCCCAATGGAATTTTATTGGCATTCACAAGGTTGAAACATTATATGCCGATCCGTACGAGCGTCATGTTAACGGTTCAATCAGAATAGCCAATCTCATGACGTAAATGCATATGTTGTGCATGTTTTGAAGTACTGCACTTGGCATTTGTTTTATCAAGATGTTGCTTTGAAAAAAATGGAAATACGATCACAACTACTGTGCTAAATAGATGAATTGAACTCCAATTTGAAAAATCCTGCAATGTTTACATCGATCTCCGTGTGTCAGGTGCATGTTACACGACTAATCTGATTAACGGAGTGGTGCTCAGCTTTAAAATATGTTACAATAAGCAGCAAAACATTTCAAGCTCGTGTATATTTTAATCTCTGCATTAATTGACATTAAAGGGAAACACACACGCACACATACACACACACAAAAAGTGCTGAAATGTTGTCTGCAATAGTTTTAGGACACTTAGATCAAATTTTGATAAAGGATCATTTATTTGTGAATCTTTAATCAAATCTACAAGACTTTGCCATCTGTTTTGTCAGTCACGTTAGTTATACTGTGGGGAAAAACTGTGAAATATTCAACCTGTCATCTCAAATATGTTCTTTAACTTGCCAGCAGAAGTGAAACTCAGTGAAAGTGCTCAGGGACCATGAAATGCTGTTGATTGTAACTTTACCGCTCACACAATTCCAGTACAGTATATTTAGTAATACTTGTGCACGATGCAGTGGATGGAACCTCGTTTGGGGTTTGAATAATTTCATAGGAGGACCCTGCTCTTGATAAAAAAATAAAATAAAATAAAAAAAAACGAGTGGGTGATGGTTTAACAATGTGGCATGCAATTAACAATGTCATGGTCACACACACAAAACATGCACAAACGTGAAATGTACAGTAGAATGCGAGTCGTTTACATCAACAAGCAGATGGTTGTGACTGGCATGTGTCATGATTCTGTTCTGTTTAGTCTCCAGCAGGTGGCAGAGGTGATCCTGTTTTCCTGTACTATTTAAGTACAGCCTAGAAGACAACTGACTGTCGGATAAATCACCTTGCTCATGCCATTTGTCCGAGTGCAGTTTTCTAGACGTTCTCGATATTGATCAGAACTTTCGTTCTCCGTTCTTAGTTCTCAGTATTTTTTCTGGAAGTAGTTTGGTTGTGTTTAATATGAGGATCAAGCGGCTCGGAAGATGAATGAATGAATGAATGAATGAATGACTCTCGGTTTTGGGATTTTTGCGATTGGGTCATCTTGTCCTTTGTTGAAAAGCTATTTTCGTTTGTATTTTTTCCTTCCCTTCTGCAAGCGCTTTTAGTTTCTCTCATTTTCTCCTGGTGTATCCTACCAGCGTCATTATTTGTACAGCGCCATTTTTGCCGGAAAATAAATATTTTTTGTATATACAGTATTTATCTGAGTCTACCATAACAGAATTATCTAACGATGGACTAGAATAGACTCAGATAAAGTTTTGAATGCACTGGCCAGCCAAGGACAAGTGGTGTGACAGCAGGGCTCTGCGGTCACGATCCGAACGAAGTAAAGGGCGCCCCAGACACCATCCTACCAGACCTTTGCATCGTGGGGGCACCAAGGTGGGAGATAGAGCGAAGAATTAAGGAGTCTCAGGAAGAGACTTTGGTTCTGGCCAAGTGCTCTTGGGAGGTATTACAGTGGGGGCACAGTTCCTAGATAGCTTGCCATCCCAGAATCAACCGTACCCTCCAGTAAATTAAGCAATGATTATTTGTAAAATTACTTTTATTCACGATTTGTACCATACACGTTTTGGGTCCTCTTGTTCTCTTGAGGCATGCAATTTCCATTTATATTATGCTTGCCTTTTGCAAACACTTTTTGTTCCTCTCATTTTATCCTTGTTTATTGTCCCAACGTTATAATTAGTTGGCCTTGCGGATTTTTCTGCAAATGCATTTTTTGATCAATACCTTTATCTGAGTCGATGTTTGTAGAGCCCAATTCTGCCCTGAACCTTCTGGACATCCTGACTATCTATCTATCTATCTATCTATCTATCTATCTATCTATCTATCTATCTATCTATCTATCTATCTATCTATCTATCTATCTATCTATCTATCTGTATGTTATATGTTGCTATGGCTTGCCTTCATAGATTTTCAGTTTTTTGCATTCTGAAACCATTTTCTTTAAAGCACATAATAGAGACATGTGGCCTGGTACCTGGAAAATCTGGTCTATACAACAGATGGAGTCTCAAAGGTAATATCCACAACACAGAGCCTCCTACTGTAAAGGTAAGCCTCAATGTGAAAATACACACCATTCAGAGATTGCTTTTATGAATATGATACAGGCTAGTTGTCAGTAAAGCTAGCAGTATATATCACCTGAGAGGTCAAAAGACTTTATTGATGCACAGTAAATCTCACGCAGGTTTATTTGGGCACTATATTCCGACATTAAACTGGGACTTGTTTCTATGTTACATGATGAAGTACAGGATGGTGTCTTAAATGTCAATGAAAGAGAGATAACTTACTGTAGAGCCTTTACTGTGTTGTGTCTTTGGACGTATAATACAAGGTGACACTACTAATTTGCCTCCTGATATGACGGTGACCGCTGTGCGCGTGTGCGTGTGCATGTGTGTGTGTGTGTGTGTGTGTGTGTGCGTGTATGTGTGTGTGTGTGTGTGTGTGTGTGTGTGTGTGTGTGTGTGCTTGTACTGAATGGGTTGATTGAGGACAGCATAACAACAACACTGTAAGATGTACGTGTGTCTCCATGCGTTACTAGAAATGTCAGATATTTTTGCCACCATCAGCACACAGACATGATGGAGACAAACACAGGGCCTCATTCACAAAAGGTTTGCACATACAAACAGAGGTGGAAGCTGAACTGCAGAGTGGCTGCACTCAGGATTGCATCTACCAACCATGCTAAATAGATGTATACAGTAAATATTCTCTAGTACGGACTCGTGTTTGCGCTGTCCAATTTGTCCTGATAACAGAAATTCCTCATTTGGGAAATGAGCATGGTACATGTCCTTTATGAACCTGCAAGTATGTTGACAAAATGCACGTGTAACAACACAATCAATAAAATACAAAAATATACTGTCCAAAAACTGTTTATATAACTAAAACTGCAATACAGGTGTATCCCAAAAAAATTACAACTGTACAATACGTACAGTATTTTAATTAATTTTTTTCTCTCTTGGGAAAAAAATGTGTATTTTGGATTGTTTTGTTGGATGCATTCTTATGCTTCTTTATGACAATGGTTGCCTGTGTGTCATACAGTTTTCTTGCTAGTTGCAAGAAACTGTCCCATTGATCACTGATGTCTGGTAATTCTTGTGCATACTGAAGGATTTTTGTTTCCATTTGCATTGCTTCCTTGCTGGTTGGTGGCTTGTCATCAGGAGTTGAATCGATGCCTTGTTTTTTAAAGTTTTGTAAATTTGCGTCTTTCCGACTCCAAGTGTCTGCTGGAACCTTTTAGCTTTGTGTCCAGCCTCGCTCAAACTGATGCATTTCACTCGCTCCGCTGCAGTCGTTAACAGTTCTTCATGCGATGATCTACACGACGTATGTGAATAAACTTCAAATCTTTCTCAATTACAGTAAAACGCAGGCCAATAAAAAGTCGCTTACACGTCTTCGTTTCGAATCTGATGAATGAAAACGGTGAAGCGAACACGTTTCTTCGGTCATGTCGATTGGGTGCTGCTTTTAAGATAGTGCCGCGTTCTCCAGGACGTAAGTGAATAAAGTTAAAATCATTCACAATTACAGTAAAACACCCGGCAATTAAAAACTCACATACACGTCGTCGTTTAGAATCTGATGATCGGAAAAACGTGAAGTGAAAACTTGTTTCAGCGTCAGTGTTTTCCGTCGCATTGGGTGGACGTTGCGTGTATTTAAGCTCCCGCGGCATTACACCTCCATCCGGGTTACGGGTATGTGGAATTTCCGCTTACGCAACTTCCGGTATCACGTAATATCGTAGTCAAAATGTTAATGCATAGGTTTATATTCCGGGTGAAGGATATTCCTTTCCATAGAATTCCGACGATGGGAATATTTACTGTATAGGTAAATAGATGGATTTAGCACAAAAAAATATGATTGGATCAAACCTGAGACAAATTGCATTGGTGGATTTTACATCTTTATAGGCGATTGCAAACCAGCAAGCAAAGCGGTGCCAACATGGCGCAGGAAAAATGAGAGCAGGTGGGAGAACTTTTCCCCTTGCGGAAACATTTATAAACACAACCTATCACAACCTTTCGTTGATTCAGCAATGCAGTTTTTCTAATTCTAAGTGCTGACTTGAAGTACTCATGATAAATGACCTGCGGCAAAACTCTTTCAACTCTGCAATTCTGGATCATTTCACTGCATTGTGTCAAATATATTTTTAAAATCACTCTCGGCCACGCCACAGCGACTGGTGCAGGCAAGAGGGGGTTCACAAATGGACAGAACGATCGGATTGGAAGTCAGTCTTGAAGTGCTTCCTTCACATGGGTGATCTCTGATCACCCTGCTCCACTTTACATCATCCACCTATGGGGTCTGCTTCCAGTTCCTAAGAAGCTGACTTTGCTTGCTCCGATCTTCAGCATGGACTCCAGTGAGCCTATTTCTGCTTCTGTAATGTCAAAGACCTCTCGTGCACTGACTTTTAAAATGATTTTGCCTAGGCAGCTAGTCGGCTGTGTTCACGCCCACAATAGCGCTAATACGGATGATGCTTTGCGCTTGACTTGCGCTGGTCATGAAAGTATAGCCCTAAATTTTGATCTGATCACTGTAATAGCTTTTTACATGTACACATAGAAATATTTGCCCATTCCCTGACAATCAGGACTTAAGCAGTGGAATTTAATATAAATTACCATAAATTTAAGTAAATTACTATATTACATTATGGATATCGGCATAGCAGTGAAGACAACTTCAAGAGTATTCAGTGATCATGCTGAATTGAAATGGCCTTGAGGGTGTACAATTTGGAACTGACCAACATTTACTTGAAAAATACGAAACTGGAGTTGCACAAGAGTACCGTAGCTCCAAATCAGTCATTGTGCTTACAAAACCTCAGAGTACAGCATATCATGTGAACATTTACAGACTTATTTCTATTTTATTTTATTTGCCACCACACCATTAGATAGCAATGCTGCATGAGGAAAGGAAACTGATAAAGACTGGGGAGCCAGAGAAATGGAACTTATTGCTACCGAGCAGCAACAATAAATATGCAATTAAGGGGCACAGAAAGGTCAGCTGAATAATCTTTCATTCACTTTAATATTCAATTATTTACATATATGGTATCGGACAGCCCAGTGTCCAGTGGTTAGCGTGTTGACCTCACAGTGCATAGGTACCGGGTTCAATTCCAGCTCCGGCCTCCCTGTGTGAAGTTTGCATGTTCTCCCCAGGCCTGCGTGGGTTTTCTCTGGGTGCTCCGATTTCCCCCCGCATTCCAAAAATGTCCATGGCAGGCTGATTGAACACTCGAAATTGTCCCTAGGTGTGATTGTGAGTGTAAATGGCTGTTTGTCTATGACTGCCCTGCGACTGGCTGGCAACCGGTTCAGGGTGTTTCCCCGCCTATAGCCCGAGGATAACTGGGATAGGCTCCAGTATGCCCCACAACCCTTGTGAGGATAAAGCGGATCAGAAAAAGGATGGATGGATGGACATATATGGTATAGTGGCATGCTCAACGGACAGTGTGGGATCGATTCCCACTCAGTGACGATATGCATGTGGGTGTGGATGGTCATTTGTCTCTATGTGCCCTATGACTGGCTGGCGACCAATTCAGGGTGTGGTCTGCCTTCCGTCCGAAGTCAGCTGGGATAAGTTCCAGCAACTCCCTATGGCCCTGTTCATGAGTGTTGAAAATGGATGGATGGATGGCTTTACATATATATCCGTGCCCGTATCCGTACCCTATAATAAACAAATGAGAGAACGGTTTAAAATCATTAAAGCTAAAAAGAAACTGCGATTTTTAGTCATAGCACCAGTGATACAAAATATACGTGGTAACCTTCTCATGCCCCACAGGATGAAAACTTTTCATTTCGCCATATCTACAAGTTCAATTTATCAACTGGTCCTTGTCATTTAGTGAATGTTTATGTGTTCAACATGAAAACAACTGCTGGCTGTCTTGTTATTTTCTTATTCCCCACTGATCTCACATTGCAATTGTGGCTGAGTCGGAGCGAGCCACACAAAGAAAGTGTTTCTTTCTCCCATCGCAGCATCAAGTTGCTGGAAAATTAAAATACATCAAAATTAGAAAAAGCTCCTTTATTGGATTTGGGACACAATGTGAGTGTGTTGATAGTGGCCAGATAATCATTTATTTCTGTTATTACTTGTGAAGTCTTTGTATGCTTGTGTGTCTTTCTGCCAGGAGAGTTAACGACCACTGTAAATCGTACATGGCTTGATGTCTTGATTTGTGCACAGTTGCTGCTGAGGGTGTCCATGTGTGTTCTCTCACGAGCTGTTTTTTTCCCTATAAAAGCAATTTGCCCCATGCTTGGGCTCGGCAATGAGCAGATGCTTGCCTTGTAAATGATGATGCGAGGGGCCATAATAAAGAGTTGATAAACAAAGAATTACTGCTGGGTTGTAGGCTTGCAGAGAAAAGGAGGGGAGTGGCTGAAGCAGTAAAATATTTTGAGGGGGTAAAAAACAAAAATCACTCACAGAGACAGATAAAAAAAAAAACACAGCACCCACACAGCACAACTTCATCACTTTCATTCAACAAGGCCATGGATTAGAATAAAGTAGTAAAATAATGTCATTATGGTGGCTTACACTTCATGGATATTTACAGTTATATAGTATAGTAGGTGTGGCCCGATGGGTCCAGTGGTTAGCATGTAAACCTCTTAGTGCAGAGGTCTTGGGTTCAATCCCCGCTCTGGCCTCGCTGAGTGGAGTTTGCATGTTCTCCTCTGGCCTGCGTGGGTTTTCTCCGGGTGCTCCGGTTTCCTCCCACATTCCAAAAACATGCGTGGCAGGCTGATTGAACACTCTAAATTGGCCCTCGGTGTGAGTGTGAGCATGTATGGTTGTTGGTCTCCGTGTGCCCTGCGATTGGCTGGCAACTGGCTTAGGGTGTCACCCGCCTACTGCCTGAAGACAGCTGGGATAGGCTCCAGCACACCCCATGATCCTAATGAGAATAAAGGGGATCGGAAAATGAATGAATGAATAGTACAGTAGGTAACCAACCACGTGACGAAAAACACTCCTTTTCTAAACATACAATGCTTTCGGTGACCCTTTAATAGTTCACTTCAGTGGCTAGATTCCTCATTGTGACAATACACTTGTCACTTATGATTGGGAGGGCCACTTAGCAGAAAATGATGACTTACTATGTTGGCGCGTGAATTTTAAACACAAATTCAAACGTCCATCCGAGGAAAGATGTGTGTTGGATGGGCTTATCAGCTGGATTGAAAACTAAAAGTCAATTTGGCGACTCTGAGAACCTTGCTTATCATTCTCTTCAAAAATAGATAAAACAAAGCCATTACTCATCCAAGTCGTGTAGATTCTCTCATAAGCTCAAAGGTTGAAGGGTGATATTTTATGTATTCCGCTACCTGAGTGAATTGAGTTGGTATGATTTTATCCACTGAACACATTTTAGATTGTGATGAGAATCAAATAAGTATGAGTAAATTATTGTACTTTGTTACTCTACTCTATGTATAGCTATCAGCTTTCTGTGCTTAAATAGGGCTGCCAATATTGCATTCTCAATGGTCTTCGTTCAAGGTCACAAATGTTCGCCAAACGGTCACCAGACATTCGCCACCAGTTTTTGTCGTTGCAAGGAAATTTTGAACATGTTCAAACTTGCCTTGGGACAAAAAAGTACACGCGAACATCTGGCAAACATATGCGACCTTGAACGAACGCTGACGAGAAAACAGTACAGAACATGGTTCACTCTTACTCGATCAAAAACAGTAATGTCTTTAAAATGTAAAACTTTAAATAAAATACATCAGTCACTATCGATGCTTAATATATCGACAAATTCCACCATATTTTGTAAGTTGCAGTGTTGATATGGAGAGAGATGGTGAAAAGTGGAAAATATGTAAATCCTTTACCACCAAGTTAGCCAGCCACATGCCAACTTAGCCTCACAATGTCACGTTTTTTTTTCTTTTCTTTTTAAATTACGTCATGAAAAGGAATTTTCATGTACTCCTTGAATTTCCTTCACCCGGAATAAAAACCTATGCATTAACATTTTGACTGCAATATTACATGTTATCGGAACTTACGTAAGCGAAAATTCCACTAGCCGTAACCCGGATGGAGACAGAAGGCCTCGGCAGCTTAAATACACACAACATCCACCCGATGCGATGGAAAGACACGACGGAAGACACGTTTTCACTTCGCCTTTTTCTATCATCAGATCCGAAACAACGACGTGTAAGTAACTTTTTATTGGCGTGCGTTTTACCCTAATTGCGAAAGATTTTAACTTTATTCACTTGCGTCCTGTAGATCATAGCATCAAAAGTAGAACTGTAATGACTGTAGCGGAGCGAGTGAAATACATACGTTTGAGCGAGGCTGGACACAAAGTAAAAAGCATCCAGGAGACACTTAGTCGGAAAGATGGAAATCCACGAAACTTAAAAAAAAGGCATCAACTCCTGATGACAAGCCACCATCCAGCAAGAAAGCAATGCAAATGGCAACAAAAATCAATCAATATACACAAGAATCACCAGATCTGAATCACCAGATCTGTCATCACCAGATCTGTCCCATTGACGGGACAGATACTTGTAACTAGCAAGAAAACTGCATGACACGCAGGCAAACATTGTCATAAACCAAAGAATGCATCCAACAAAACAATCCAAAATAAATAAAAAATAGAAAAATTTCCAAGACAGAAAAAAATAAACATTAAAATATTGTACGTATTGTACTGTTGTAATTTTTTTTTGCAATACACCTGTATTGCAGTTTTTTTTTTTAATATAAACAGTTTTTGGACAGTATATTTTTGCATTTTACTGATTGTGTTGTTACACGTGCATTTTGTCAACATATTTGGGGGTGATTTACAGCATCCACTTTTGATGGCTTTGAGAAGGCAACACGGAGAAGGTGAAAACGAGAAAAAATACAGGCAAGGAAGAGAATATGTTGAATCTTTGTTCTGCCTGAGTTCTCATATTTAAGCATCACTCGGGAAAAGTTTAATACATTTATATACAAATAAGGTAATGGCCACCTTTCATCAATGTTTACATTTTCGAGAAAGAAAATGATGCGACACAAATTTAAATTACATCAAAATCTGTACTTACATCAAGCCGGTGATTTAAAATTGTGTGTGTTGCCATCTTGTGACAATTGTTTTTTTGTTTCATTTATATCTGCTGTAATCAGACTCATTTAAGGGGATATTTCACACAAACAAGTCATTGTATGGCATCTGCGAGCATTGCACTCATCTGTGTTTGCAAAATGTGAAAATAATGCAATCAAACTGAAAATTTGACATCCCAGGTTCGACTGTGTTGTCGTTCATGAGTGATTGATGCATTTATGCAAAACAGCTTCAGGTTTTGAATACAGAAACAAAACACATTTGAAGAGTAGAGTCATTGTACACTCCATTTTTTTGTAACTCACAGACAAAAACATAACAAAGATACTTCCATATGACAGCGGCATCAACGAAAAACAACTGACTTGAATTTCTGTACATTTGTGGGACTCTGCAGTATCCAAACACCAAGTGTGAAATTTTTGAAGTAAACTAAAAATTTTTTTTTTTTTAATGTCAGCTTTGACTTTCTGAAAACGTGTCTGGAAGCAACTCATCAGATACTTGCCTCGGCTGCATGTGCCACATTCTTAGATCTGCATGCTGACGTGCAATGTGGCAGCTTGCTGCTTGAAGTGCTGCTTCCACGAGTAAAAATATCATCACTGCTTTTACCGTGTTGATGCGGCATAATGTGGACACACTTCTTCACAAGTTAAATTCAGATTCGGGGCCGTGAGTGAGGGGCGATACTCACGATGTTAATGAAAGCCAAAATGTCATACTCTGCGTTTGAGGACGACCGTGTGAAGGGTGACTCAGATTCCCCTAAAATAATTGTTTGATTTCTACAGGTATGTTGAAAGAGGCTAAGTGTTAGTTTTACATGTTCCCACCTTTACAAATTTACAATATTCAGTAAACGGCATAGTATTAAATCTAGAGGACTCACGTTCACCGTGAAGTACGCATGTATTGCCTCAAAGACTTAAGAGACACGAATGACTGTGCACAATGGTCTGTAAAAACACTATGGCCCTCTGTAAGTCAAAGTGTTGTCGATTGAATGTGGATGGAATCACGAAATACTAAACAATTCATTCACCAAATCTTTAAAAATAATAATTTTAAAAAGGAAAACCATCACCTTCATTGTCATGCGCATACAGAACACAAAGCCTTAATTTGCATTTAAGCCATCACAGTTACGACACTGCAAACAGTTAGTGGCACACAAATGCTCACGGGGCTACTTAAGTGCCCGGGGAGCAGTTCAGGGTATCGGTCAAGTACACGGCAGCCATGGGTCCCGGGTTTATTGGTGGTGAATTATCCATTGGCATGCCCTCTCTCCTTTTTAGCTTCTGCAACAAAATACAAAATTATTTTCGCCTCTTGACTGGTATTTGTAAGAGAAAGCATATACTGTAACTCGTACTCTGGTGTCTTTTCACTGTCTGCCTGTGCATTTTAGAGTTCATTTTAAAGTGATGCAAAAGTTAGGCTTTTTTGTAAATTCATTGTTTTATTGTTTGTTGTTAAGTAACCAATTTTTGCTGCTACATAAATGGCATTTTGTATCAAAGGGTTTTTGTTTTAAAGTGCTGTATAATATAGTTGAGTTGAAGGTCATTTTAGTGACCGTAGCGAGTTCTCTTTTTGGGTGGGGAGCCTTTTTGCTGACGGACACCCGCTATTTTAGATATGTGTATAGTTTTCACAAACCTGCATTGTCGCATTGAGTCGGTGAATTGGTCACTGTATGTTAGATTTTTTTCTCTTACATCTTCTGTGTCAGGCTGCTTATGATATAATTCCCAAAGGGAAATGTGCGTAACATCCCTCACTTTTTACATATGTATGCATGTGTGAGTGAAAGAGACTAGTGTTTTTGTATACACACACCAAAAGCACAGTAAACTGAAGGAGTACCATGATTCTTAATGCAGCCTGTGTCATCAGTTCCCGTGACAACAGAGGGAATAATGCGGTCAATACATATGAAACAGCGTGTGATGCATAAACATGGCGGCTGCAGGAAAAGAAAGGTGAGGGGTAGCACTGGGGTGAGGTTACATGGGAAGCGTGCGTGTGTGTCCGTGTGTGTGTACCGCCCTACCTGGACCAGTCCGTATTTCTTTATTATTCATGAGCCCTCCCCTCAGAAAGCTGTCACTAGCCCCTCCCTCTGATATGAGAGTTCATGTGTGTGCGTGCCTCATGTGTTGTTTGTGTGATGGATGATGACAGCTAGATCAGGATTAAGATCAAACACAGCTCAACGTCATACTCTGCCAGGTCCACTGGACATGTTTGCCCACACACACAATCTCCATTATTGCCAGTTCAATGTTTTATCATATTCTGTTTTATCTAAAACAAATAAGAAAAAAAATATAAGTAGCAGAATAAAGAAACTTGACGATCTCAATGTTTGAATTTAATTCTGCAGTTTCTACATCTGTTTATCACCTATAATGTCAATATCAGGGTTTGTTGTGGCAGAGAGCAGGTGAAAGGCTGAGGGACGAAAGCTCAGGGAAGCAGGCAAAGCTCAATAATAGATTTCGAACCCTAATTTACAAGTTCCAAAACAAAGAAACAAAGTGACCAAACACAGGCTACACTGGCTACCACAGATGACGGGGCCAGGTGGAGACAAAGACATCAGGAGAGAAGTACACACAGGAAAGCAGATAAGAAGGCGCTGTGCCAACTAATTTTGGCCCTTGTCGAGATCAAATGAAATGATTTGAGAAACACACCAAGCCCCATTTCAGTTTGCTTTGCAAACCATTTCATGCATTTTCATGTCAGTGATTCATGTCATGGTAAAAGAGCAAGCACTATTGTTTATCACAAGGTAATAGGGATCCTATTAAAACCCTAATTAATATAATATTACAACAATGTTTTCATGATATACTGTGCTTCGTGAATTGAAGGGAATATTCATTCTATTTTAAGATTTTAAACCTTGCCATTAACTATTGGTATATACATGATGATATATGACTGCCAAAATTGCGATCTAATTTATTTTGAAATGGGAGTTGATTTGGTGGCTATTTTTCTAACCCGGAAGTAAGACACCTGGCTCACTAAAACCTCCTCCCTCCCCGTGTGGCTGCCATGTCCCTTTCATTACGTCACCCTAAAGGCAATTGCTGCGTGAACCGCCCAGGAAACAGTAAATCAATAATCCCCTATCAATCTGGCAAGATTGATATGTGAATCACTTAGGAGTTCTTCACAGTATAAATCTGGAACTGCTCCATTGTGATGTGCTTGGGAAAGGCAGAGCATTCAGTTCAATACTTTGAGTTGATTGGGAAATGCGGCAACTTGTGCACACCTACGAAACTTTTGTTTTGAGCAATCATGACAACGGATGAAGTGTGCTCAACCGTTAATTCTACTTCAATTTTTGTAGTGCCTGCCCTCTTTGTTTCTGATGACCATGAACTATGGTGTCAAGCCGATCGGACTGATGCAGCACCATTTCCATCTCTGTGGCAGCTCAAGGTCTCACTTCTGGCTCCATTGAAGTTAAACTTCCCATCTTTGGCTCTGCGGCAGCTCAACGCTCATGTTTGTGCGTGGCTTCTCACTGACAATATACCGGCCCAACGGTGCTTGAGAACTGCCTTCACAGCTGGTCATGGCTACAGTACAGAAAGAGCGTTTGGAACTATCACACCAGTCACATTTTCTCATTTTGAAAAGGCAGACCAAAACTGTTGCACCAGTCACCTTTCCACTTTCCGGTGGCACATGTCCTCTGGCCACCTTTCAACCCTGCTTCATTGGTGCAAATGCATTGCTGATACCCCATCCCAGAAATCCATCTTGTCTGTAGCCCACTGATTATCTCTGAGCGGCACCACTGGTCAGAAGGACCAATCATAAAGCAGCAGTGTTTTTTGGGGGTGGTATATGCAGCTGTAGCGAAAACAAAAAGTGCTGAAGCCAGGAAAAAACAAAACAAAACAAACAAACACAGTGTAGCCAGTGGATTGATGCTGCAGTTACATAATTAATTGATTCATCATGCCATTTGTAAAGAACACAATAGAACGTCAATGACCTTCACTCTGACATCTCAGTGGGTCACCAGGTTTGATCCTAGAGTTGGATAGATGCCTCAAGAGTAAAAAAGTAAACCACTGGTTAAACATATGCACCACCGAGATTGTACAAATGTGCATCTGCAGGATTCAATCCACCAGAACCCCCGTCGACAAACAAACTATATCTTGACAGTGGGAGGTTGGCTGCTTGAAAAATAATATATTATGGGTCAAAAAATGAGTACCTTTGATCCAGACAAACCACAGGAGAGTGAAAGGGAAATCCACATCTGAGTCACAGTTAGAATCTGGTGATATAATTTGGAGCCATCGTGTACAAAATCTGGATAATCAATCTGCTAAAATGTGTCAAGTGGAAGCTAACATGGATGGACGGACGGAAAAAGTATCACAAGGAAGATGTAAAGAGAAATTGATAAGAGACCTTACTGGCTGAGGAGTGGCTTGCTCGGCAGGCTGATGATGAAGGCAAGCTGAGTGACGGTATGCAGGTGGACGCCACGCATTTCCCACTGGGTCTTAGATTGCTTTGATCATTCTGTCACGATGGCTGTTTGTCGTGGTGGAATGCAGATAAAAGGCGGTACAAGGGTAGATCCAAGCACAAGGAACCAGGCAAAGCAAGGGAGGAATTCAAGGTCCAAAGACAAAAAAAAAATCTGAAATTCTTACCAAAAAAGGCAAACAAAGGTACTGTGTAGCTGGGCTTAAAAAAGAAGAAAGTCCAAAAACTGAAATCCCACTAGACAGCACCCTCTGTCATAGACTTTCAATCAATCAGAGTGTATGTTCAGCACCAGGCTTTAATCGGTGACCTGCTTCGCCAACCAGCTCAGAAACTCCTTTGTAAGACTGCCGATATGGATTCACAATTCAACCATGGCAGTCACGCTGTTGGACCTTCTAAAAATATTTATTTTTGCTGTTTAATACAGTACTAGGTACCTTTTGATGTCAACATTTTTCAAGCAACATGAACAGTGAGCTGTTCTGTACACATTCCATTGGTAAAAGTCACAGAGAAGACCAAAAACTATGACTAAGTCCTTAGAATACCCTGGAAGAATTGATTTGATTCTGGGCTCTGGCCTTTCTGTCTGGAATTTACGTGTTTTCCCCATGCCTGTGTGGGGTTTCGACAGGTACTCCATTTCCAAAACCATATTATATATATATATTCCAAAAACTTGCAGGGTCGGTTAAATGAACACTCTACACTGACATAGGTGTCAAACTCGGGTCCTGGAGGGCCGCAGCCCAGCACTTTTTCCAAGTCTCCCTGTTGCAACACACCTGATTCAAATGATCAGATCATCAGTAAGCTCTGTGCAAGCCTGACATTGAACCTGTTCATTTGAATCAGGTGTGTTGCAACAGGGAGACTTGGAAAACATGCAGGGCAGCGGCCCTCCAGGACCTGAGTTTGACACCTATGCTTACAGTAACTCTACTTACGAAATTTCTTAACTAAAACATTTTGTAAGTAGAGAGGCGTTTTCCATGTAAATGCCCTAATTTGTTCCAAGCCCCCCAGCCCTCAAATTTCTGACATAAATGTTTCCAAAAGCATAAAAATGCATCAAAATGTGTAACAAATACATGTTGCAATGACATTATTGCAAAATAAATGAGAGTTCGGCATAATGTAAAAAACAAAGAATAGAGTAAAGAATAAAAATGATGGTCCTTTAATTTTTAAGTGCATCCTCATCGTTTTTTGCCCTCTTTAGTTCATGTTCTCTCTCAGAAGTGGTTTTTGCATGGCGTTTTGTAAAGAACTGGGTGATTCACATGTACGTAAAACTAACGGAACACCTCATGGCCTGTGGGGCGAATGACGAGGACACTGCATAGACACATATCTACCTATGTATCTATCGACACACAAAAACACATTCTGTAGAGGTCCCTCTTAGCCAATGGGATGCCATGATATCGGTAATAGCCAATGGCAGAGCAACTATATGTATGTTGCGTTGAGGAAAGTCGGAGCTGCGACTAGCATAGCCATACTATATTTTTACCTTTCGTGTACAGTATTTGAAATTCTTTCCTAACAAGAGGCAATATTGACCTGTTGAGATGTTTCGTAACTTGAACATTTCGTCTGAAGAGACGTTTGAAAGTAGAGGTAACACTGTACAGTGTCCCTCGCTGTGATTATGAGAGTGATTGGTTGTGCCTTGCAATTGTCTGGCAACCAGTTCAGGGTGTCCCCCGCCAATGTCCTAAGAGAGGTGGTTTGGCTCCAGCACACCCGCCACCCTCATGAGGATACAATAAAAAAGGTGCGTTCAATGAATGGATGGATGCTTTTTTTCTGTAGGTCAACTAACAGAATAATCATATTAAGGATTTCTTTTTCGTTGCTTTAAGATTCTTCAGGAACATGAAATACTGTCGTTGTTCATAATAAATACTATTAATAACAGCTCTGACTCAGCTTTTTGTGTGTCATTATGCATTCATATTAGTGTGTACTCTGTATTTCGTGGCGGACTATAGCAGGGGATGACATACAGCCTTTACCTTTTCAAAACTCCCCTCCCATCCCCTAAACACACACACACACACACACACACACACACACACACACACACACACACACACACACACACACACACACACACACACACACACACACACACACACACACACACACACACACACACACTGTCCATGCTCAGGGAGTGAGGGCAACTATGGTCTCCCTCTTCCTCACACAGCATTCCAAAGTGAGATGTTTTCAATCCACTCATTATAGAGGGGTTGCGCAGGGTCAAGTTCAATGCCAGTGAAAAAGAGCGCTTACTCTGAAGGGAGCACCAGACAAACACTCAAGCAAAACACAAACACACTCGTGCACACAATCACACACATGCCACAATGCAGTAGAAAGAGCATGAATCACTGTCTGCCTCAGGATTTTAGGTAAATGTACAAAAATTAGCCTCATTTTGCATTTCAATTGCAGAAGAAGGGCTCGTGGAAACAAAAAGATCCATGCACATGGAGTGATGGCAGAAGTTGGACAGGGTGCTGTTTGGGTGACGAGGTGACTATCTGGGATGAAAACATTTTAAGAAGGGAATATAATGATGTAATTAATATGCATCACAGCGCATATCATATCTTATTCTGTTACTCAATGTTCTATTTGTCACCCTTTCCCCATTGTGTTGTTTCCCCTCTGCTTGCCTTACCTCCCTTGCGCGAGTCGTTGACTTTATTCTGGGGTAGAGACTCAGGCAAGTGTACGCTTTTGTGCGTTTATGGCAGAGAACGTGTGTGTGTGGATACTAACAAACGGGACTTTACTGCACAAAAAGATTTATGTTTGGGATCCTAAATGACTACATTCCCAAACTCTGTATCGAGATATCATTGCCTTTTTCCCACTTTGTGCAGAAGTTTGAATATGAGTCAATGATTGTTGAATGAATGTGCCCTGAGATTAACTGATAAAGAGGGCAGGCTGTCCCCCAGCTCTGGCCAAAGGTTGAGTTGTTTATATATTTTTTTTTATTTTTTGTGGACAAGAGGGACAGTCTTAACTCTCTGAGTTTGTGTTCAGATGGCAACTAATGAATTTTGTGGAACAACAAAAGCAACACAAACAAGGCGCACATTTCACATTTTTAAATTGCAGAATTGTGAGAATACGTTTAATTTGGTCTTCTGCATAAAACATTCCAACCAATATGGCATTCCTGTTTCCAACTCAATCCACGAAATCAAATAAAAATGAATCCTTCCCCAACCCCTTTCTGTTGCTCATTAATTTTGATCACCAGTCCCTCCCTGAGATCTGCAACATTGAAGCCCACGAAACGGGACTATGGGGGATAAAAGAAAACCATAATTTTGTCACGGGATTAATTTGGAGACATGAGCCATGCCAAATGAAATCCCTGTCAAAACCTCTGCTGCTTCTTTTCATCGCCTGCAGATCCCTGAGAAATCTGTTCCCCACAGCGTTTATGATTTGACAGTCCAGTAGTTTTGGACTTAGTTCCCCCCTGATACCTCTGACATGTTGACATTAAGTGGTTTCCAAGACAGGCAGCATCCCTATTTCAATCACCATTAAGCAGAGGATATTTGGCGTTAGTGTGCACAGAAAGCAACAGTCACAAGTCGACATTTCACACAGATACAATGGTGAGCAAACAACTGCAAATTCATTAGAGAGGCAGCCATTTCAAGGGAGTGTTGGTCGGTAAATACAGTCCACATGTGACCTTTCGCTTTATGGAAAAAAAAAACAAGTGGGACTGATTGTATACCTGTGTCCTTGATGAATGTCCTTTTCTCCAAGGCAGCCCTGTCATGTGGAAACTTGTTACTTTTTCATTTCCTTTTGCCTTGACATGAGACAGACCGCCCAACTGAAACGTTTAAATAGAAAATGCCCCCTCTGTACACCAGTGAGGGGAAGTTTCACTACTTCAATACATTTAGTTAGCTACATTACATTTGTAAGCAGGGAACCCGATCAAACAAAAAATTGCATCAAGTATGTTAGACATGAGTCGTCTTTTGAAGACAATCATTACATCTTTTCCCTAAAATACCCGTGTTTACCCAATAGATGGTACAATGACCATTGGTGGATCATTTGTGGGTGCACAGTGCATTAGTCTGGCAAGTCACACCCACTGTCATTCTGCACGAAAGAAATGGGTCTTCTCAGCCCGCCCCTGACCGCGACTCGGGCCGGTTCACAACGAACTGTGCAGACAAATACGTACAATTTGACGTATTTGTCATGGGTGACATCACTCTTCGGCGGCAAACGGGCTGGTACTTCTTTCATGTTCGACGTGTCCCTTCCTTCTTTCATGTTCTCTTTGCCTTGTATGAAGAAGATGATCTTTAATCCGCTTTGATCTACTCATTAACATATGAGCCCTCATGTAAAAATGAGCGAACCAACGAAAAGGAAAGTATACAATGAGTGCTGAGAATGGGCAGCGACACAGAGGTTGGCGGCTAATTTACAGAGCAGATTTTTTTTTTTCCCACCGACAAACATAGTTTGTTGGTGTTTAAATTGAAAGCCATTCTCCAAATACGAGTTTTGAAAGAACACATGGTAAAGACAGCAAGACTCTTTTGTCCAGAGAGCAAAGGCAAGTTTGAAAAAAAATATTTAGAATGCAGGACAGTGCCTTGCCATGAGGAACTGATTGATGAAGATATATTTACCGGTTAAACAAAAAGGTGGAGTCATGTAAGTTATATTCACCGGCATGAAAATAAGACATAAAGGACACCGTTCAGCTCCTAATTTTTATCCGAGGGGCAAGCGACAGTTTTGATATACCTGAGTAGCTTTTAAGCACAGAGTCCCTGAAGGGGAAAATGCAAGGAGATGACTTGAGGAGTTGTATGAACAGGCGTCCTCTGCCATTGAGAGAATGAAGCTACCTTGCTGTAACTTGCCAGTGTCACCACAGATGGATCATAAATTTAAACTCAGAAAAAAAGCGGTCACACTGCTGAAAATAATCTAGGATAAAATGAAAGAACAAAATCCTGAGGAGGATTTTCCTTCACTGCATCATCCATCAGGACTATCTGTTTAAGTCTGCATTGCAGCCAACTCAAGACGTACAACAAGTTCTAAAAAGTTCGATCTCTCGTCTGACTCTGCCTCAAAGGAGACCTTAAAGTCTCTGAATGACTTTTACACATCACTTAACGTAGCCACGTTTTCAAATCTTCCGAAAATGGCACAGAAGATGCTGGTGGTTATTTGGCTCGACTTACATATGTGATCAGACATTCAACATCCTGAACACCAACAAAATCCGTCACATTTCCAATTTAACTGACCAAAATCTCAGATCTATCCTGAGAATTGCCACAACAAAACTAACACCAGACTTGAATCCCGTGATAAAAAAGGGAGTTCTACCACACTAATACTACCAAAATTGAGTTTTTCTATTGTTATGAAAAAAAAAAAGATTGTCGAAAGTTTGAAGTTGCTCATTTACCGGTAATTAAGCGCGCATATCTGCACAGCAGCGGAAAAGAAATTGAGCAGTGCAAAAATGTGTGGGATTGTTGCATGTTGAGAGTGATATCATTAATACTTTCTAAATAAACTGATACATTCATTTCTTTTTACTTTTAACCTTTAATTTCATTGATGAAAAACAGGTGTAATCTCCAGGTTTAGAAAGATCGTGGGCTGTTTTTATCTGTTAACATACTCTCCCTTCCTAGTATTGTGCATATTCATTCACACAAACGTACAAGAATGGGCCTTTATGGGTATTTAGTGATCTAATCCACCTCGTAATAACGCCATAACATCATAAAATGAATATGTAACCCCTCGCCAATACATCAATTCTTCAATCAAACATGTCTTGTGAATTTTGCATTCACTTGCTAGTAGAGATCTGCACTATATGCAAAAAGTGCTAAAACACCGTTGGACATGTGTATGCATTCAAAAATTTTGTAAAAATGTTCAAATTAGGTTCATTGTGCATTTTACGTTCAACCTGTAACATCACCCCAAAGCAGAATACACCTAAACATTTGATAGTAGTGTAGACTACAAAATATACTATAATATCATATACACAATGTTTTCTGATGATTATGCCAAACTGATGAGACAAGCAATGGGAGAATGCCTTGTTTCTTCTAAGTATGATTTTATTAAAATGTTAAAGATTTATCCAAAACATAAAATCTTGCCCAAAGATTATTTTGCTGCCTTAAGTTGGCGTTTGGAAAGGATCTCTCCCTTTGCCCATGTTTTTTTTTCTTGAGGTCAAACAGCAGCAGTATTATTGTTCTTATTATTTGGTTCAACACACAATTAGTCATTGTGCTCCATTTTTCCTTTTCTGGGATCATTTGCTGAAACAGCTGTCTTCAAAACAGATTTTCCTTTCTTTGGCCATTCATGATTAAGTGAGCTTTGGACACGTTGCATTTAAATGAAAAATATAGACTAAACACTGCTTTTGATTGATTGACATATGCGGAATCTTATGTAAGCAGCCTGCAGAAATATCAGTAAAAGTTCCATCAAAAAGACCACACTTAGTGCTACCGCTGCACTTTAATGTGGGTTTAAGGAAACCCAAGCCGATGTCTGGTTGAGCCCGGAGAGCTGAGGGGCTTTGTGTAATTCGGCATCGCTCCGTATGTCTTGGGATGGTCCAAAACCGCAGGCCTTGACATAAGCGTTAGTTCCAAAGCTGACTGCCAAGATCCAACGTGAGCAATATTTCTGTTTTCAATCCAAGTGTGCTCCACTAGGATTTCGAGCATAGGAAAGTGCTCTGAAACAACTGTTCTATAAAGGCCAAAACCCATATGAAGTTGACCCGGCACTCCGTTTTAGAAATGTTGGTTTTAAATGTTGATTTTTGTTTCATTTTATGAAACAAAGAAAAAATAAATCAACTGTTCAGACAATCGCAGCCGCGTGAATATAATGCTATCCTAAAATTCTTCTCAACATGACGATTGCGCTTCATAAAACTGCGCTGTTAAAAGAAGAGAGTGTGAGGATGGCAGTGCGCTCGCAGTAACTGTTGGCCATGCAGATAATAGGCATGAAATGATGACAGATATCATGGAGTGGAATACTCGCAATGACTGGGAAGGAATTAATAAGAAGGAATGGGTTAATAGTGCATTAAGAGCCAGCAGGGGAATGGCAGTAGAGCGGAGGGAGAAGCTTCTGAAGTCAGCTGTGAGTAATCAGCCCATGGCGAGTCTTCAGCGATTACCATAACAGAGCAATTGTACGTGAAAAATAGCTAATAGTATGGACAGAGAAGTGTGGCATGTGTGCCTGCAAGTGTGTGTTGCGAGGACCGTGGGGGAGGTTTGAAATCCACAAATCCGACTGGCTCGATAGTTGGTGTGAAAATAAGCATATGGATAGTACTGTTTGTTATTAGTATAGATGGATGGATAGATTGTGGGATGATTCTAGAGACTGCTGTTTATGGACCTGGAAGACATTTGGCAGCTTTGGAGTAAGGAAAATAAAGATTTAGTGATATGATATGGGAAAAATCCATAGGGCCACGGCATTTCTTTTAACAGAGCACATGAGATGTTGCATTTTATTTAGTATGCGGAATCCCTTGTTTAGCTTATTATTCTCAGTCAGCATGCATTCCTACTCTCATCATAGAGATGTTTATCCTTGGGAAGAGTGACGATTGAGTAACTTGGGTGTTCAGTCATGATGCGAGGGTGCAACCATCATGTAAAATTTCATTGTGGCAACATCGTACATGCAGTTGGCGACGAACCACGCTACAAAAAAAATTTTAAAAAAAGACTGATTTAAGGCACTGGCATTCTAGTATCATGGAAGGATATGTTAAGAGGTTTGCCAATTTTAACTGTGAAATTGACAATTCCTAAATTCAGTATCCACAGTAAGATGAGTGTAGGGCTTGTCACATTTTAATTGTACAGCACACCACATTAAAGAGAGGCAAAGCATTTGAGCAAGAAGCAAGGCCTTAAAAGTTGTATTATACTCTGAGTCAAGGGTCAGAAAATAAGTCGTAAATGTGACGCAAAACACGTTAAGATTAAGATATCCTTTATTTGTCCCACACTGTGGAAATTTACAGCCTCTAGCAGCAAGAATGTGGGTAGAAAGAAGAAAAAACAAACACCGTTCAATTAAGTGCAATATAAATACAAAATGGATAAATTGCAGTGCTATTTACAATTGTTTTTCACATCACACACATCACATCATTTAATTATTATTATTATTGTTGTTATTTTTATTCAGCAGCCTGACAGCAGTCGGTAGGAACGAGTGTTGGTATCTCTCCTTACAGCGCGGGTGTAACAGTCTCTGGCTGAAGGAGATACCTAGTGCTGTCAGGGTGGGCTGGAGAGGCTGGGAGGGACTGTCCATCATAGCTTTTAGCTCAGTTAGCATCCTTCTGTTGCCCACCTCCTCCAGAGTGTCAAGGGAGCAGCCCAGGACAGACCTGGCCTTCCTGACCAGTCGCTCGAGTCTCTTTCTGTCCCGGGCTGAGATGCTGCCTGACCAGCAGACGATGCCATAATGGATGGCCGAGGCCACCACGAGTTATAGAAAGTCTTAAGGAGCGACCCCTGAATCCCAAAAGACCTCAGTTTCCTGAGTAGGAAGATTCGGCTCTGTCCTTTCCTAATCAGGGTGTCCGTGTTTGTAGACCAGTCCAGTTTGTTGTTCAGAAGAACACCTAGGTACTTGTAGGAGGTCACCCTCTCTATGTCCATACCCTGATGTTCATCAGTGGTGGTGAGGACTGTTTCCTGCAGAAATCCACAACCAACTCCATAGTTTTCGTCAGTCCCCTGTACTCCCGATCGTCCCCCTCTGTAATGAGGCCAACAATCGCAGAGTCATCGGAGAACTTCTGAAGGTGGCAGTTTAGAGTGGCGTGTCTGAAGTCCGAGGTGTAGAGGATGAACAGGAATGCTGCAGAGAAGCCTGTCCGACTCACAGCTCTGCAACCTCACGTACTGCGGCCGATTTGTGAGGTAGTCTATGATCCATGCTGTGAGATGGTGGTCCACACCGGCGTTCTGCAGTTTGCCTCCCAGTATGTTGGGCTGGATGGTGTTGAAGGCACTGGAGAAATCAAAGAACATGATTGTCACAGTGCTCCCAGCCTTCTCCAAGTGTGCCAGCACTGAGTGGAGGAGGTAGATAATGGCGTCGTCCACGCCAATGCCAGGCTGATAGGCAAACTGCAGCGGGTCCAATGCCGGGCTCACCAGCGGTCGAAGGTGGGCGAGGACAAGTCTCTCCAGCGTCTTCATCAGGTGAGACGTCAGCGCCACCGGTCTGTAGCTGTTCAGCTCCTTAGGGTGGGAGGCCTTGGGCACTGGGAGCAGGCACGAAGTTTTCCACAGCTGTGGAGCTCTGCCCAGCTTCAGGCTCAGGTTGAACATGTGCTGGACACAATTCATGGCAAAATTAAGCTTGATATATTCAAGTACTTCAAAATAACCCTGAACAGTCGAATGAGAATCTGGCCCGATCCAGCATGCGACTATATGGAAATGTTAAATATTAGTTTTCTCGAAATGACTAAATCACAATCAATCTCATCCTAAAATATGCAACTGAGGTTACTTTTCACATAAGGCCATATTCTCCCGTTTAAGCCTACACACACACACACACACACACACACACACACACGTCTGACACACTCACCGTGCTTAAGCTGAGAATTTGTGTGCAACCACAAAAAACGTGTCACTTATTGAGGTGTGAGGCTTGGCTGTAAGTCTTGGAGTGTGGAATTTGTATGAAACGTGTGAATTTCATAGAAATACATTTGATAAATATAGTGCAGTTTAAAAATGAAAATATCTTACACGTGAATGTGTATTTGACAGTTGCGCGTGTGGCTCAGCCACAACACTACACTTCGAAGGAAAGTATGTGTGTTTTTTAAGTCTCTATGCAATGAATTCAACATAAGTAATCAAATCAGAAATATGTGTTTCGGTTTGAACTCATGTTTAGAGCACCATCAAAAAAAAAAAAAAGAAGTAGATGTGCCTGCCATTCTATAGATTAATGGTGCCTAACCGAGTCACTTAAATTGTTGGATACCTGACAACACACATAGAAACAAATCAAAGAAATGATTCAGTGTACAACTCGCCACTGTATTATGATGAGTGTGTTTCTTTTACAAGATAATAGTGGAAGCCCCTCACTTTCAAAAAGCATACAAAAAAACTCCAAGGTGCCATTTTGGGGTGAAAAAACACATCCATACATCCATCCATATCCATATATATATATATATATATATATATATATATATACACACACACAGACTGACAAGATGGTAATTGTGAAGAAACTCGAGAAATACAGGGCACAGTGAGGAGCTGGAGAGAGCCTGGAAGGTAAAGGTGACAGTCGTGCCTGTCGTGGTTGGAGTACTCCGAGCAGTGACCACCAAACTGGATGAATGGCTGCAAGAGATCCCAGGAACAACATCGGACATCTCAATTCAGAAAAACGCAGTGCTGGGAACAGCAAGGATACTGTGCAGAACCCACAAGCTTCCTGGCCTCTGGTAGCGGACCCGAGCTGAATGTGGGGGACGGCACCATCCAAGAGGTGAGCTGAGGATTTGTTAAAATTGTTATTATTTACATACATATCTTCTGGATTTAATATCATACATTTTGCCATTGACACATATCGGCCGGTGGGCAGTCAGTCAGTGACCAATGGTGAGAGTTATGGGCCAGGTGTGTCCCACACTGTCAGCAAGAGTTAGCCATCGCACGGGTCTTCATCAAAACACATGATGTCCCATCTTCATGGGGCGCTGGACTTTTCCTGTGAAAGTGCAGAAGAGGAAAAATGGAAGGGGAATGCACATTTTGCACACTTTGCATGCAGGGTCACATCTGACTGACAGCATCCACATTTGGTATGAGAAAGCGTGAATAACAGATTTGAGTGGATGGGAGAATGGGCGCAGCCACAAAAGCAGTCAGTTGCGCAATTTTTCTGATTTACACACACTGGAATAGAGCCCAGAGTCACTGCCCAATGCGGTTGTGAGAGCATCATCTCTTCGAATGATAAGTTGGAATAAATTTACTTAAGACAAAAGAGAAAAAATATCAATAAAGTGAGCCATGAAATACTGCTGCAGGTAGCTGTAATCACCTTAAATTATGTTTTCTTCAGTTTTTTTTTTTTTTGAGGCCTGATGAGAGAAGGCTGTTTTTCTCTTAGCTTGTCCAGGGTTGCCCAAACACCAAGCAGGTGGCTAGGAACATTGGGTAGCCATAGATTGCAGAGCAGCACACATGGTACATTACGGTTTCATGAATTACACAAGAACATGGACAAAATGAACAGAATGTGTGATTATGTGGAGTGTCAGGAACTCAGTCTGCTTGCATCTGTGTTTTTATATCCAGTCTCAAGTACATGCTCTCTACACTTTCACACTTACACCTGCAGTCTAGCCAGATCTAACACAAGAGTTGCATTAAAACAGATTGCATTTCATGATACTGTAATTTTGGAAATGCATAAGAAATATTTCTCCTCTGGTATGTTGATAAACGCGGCGCTCAAAATATTAACTGCACATTGTGATTCAGTGCACTTTGCACAGCAGAAACTGGCGTTCATGTATAAAGTTTGCATGCTCTTGCCGTGCTCATGAGAGGTTTTCACTGCATACCCCAGCTTCATCCCCCAATTGAAAAACAGATATACTGGTTCAATTGAAGACTGTAAATTGTGACGGTGAGTGAGAATGCTTCGCTGTACATACAGTACCTGCATCATTTCTGTTGACCAGAGTGTACCCAGCGTCTCATTCAAAGTCTGCTGGGATGGCACTTCACCTTACCCCCAAATGAGTTCCGGCGTTATATATGGATTGTGCACAAGGCTACCTTATGAATTGTCCAGTAAGTATGCTTGTAGGTGTGTGTGTGTGTGTGTGTGTGTGTGTGTGTGTGTGTGTGTGTGTGTGTGTGTGCGCCTGTGTGTTTGTGTGTGTGAACCCAAGCGTATTGGCCAAACCATTCGACAGCATGTGTGTGTGTTGCTCCTGATTTTTGCTGTAAATACATTTGACAGGCTCACGATAATGTTATGTGTGGTGCAAGACTGACCAAATAACCAGATGGCATCCACGTCAACACAGTTAATAAACAGTACACACACACACACACACAAACAGACACACTTTAGTGGGACTAAACCTCTGCAGGCCTTATTTCATTCCTGGGCCACTGGTAGAACATTTGCCCCGCTGGCAATGTCCCTCTTTGGGTGAAGGTCCAGGCTCAAACAGCCTGCCAGCATGTGGCAGTTGGGGCCTCACAGATGCCAGCTGAAGAGCTGTGGGAGCCTGAAAGGGGGTGTGCGTGTGTGTGTTGTTGCATATGCGGTAGTGTTGTTGCACTCGGCTTGTGTGAGGTCTCTCCTTACTTTGGGCACCACATGCTCAATCTGTGCTTGTGAGAGTAGAAAAATCCTCGACAAAGCATCACATGCATGCCCAGCTCAAAACAAAAGCTTGCTGCTGGCCCGAAAAAGTGTATGTGTCGACAGATGTCGAGCGTATGCTAGTCCCTTGAGAAAGTGGTTTCGAGTATCTGTTTTACCTGAGGCTGCCATGCAGATGTCCCTTAAGCTGATCACTGTCTCATCCACAGATTCCACGTATATTTGTTTGTGAGTGTGAAGGCATTGTGTGTCTGCATCTATTTTCACTTCTTATACAAACCAAGTTCCTTGTGGAGGAGATGATGGGTCATTTAAATCATGTCTGGCATCTTTGTAAAGATAACACATCCTTTTCTCCTACTATACAATTATTTCTAACATGGTAATTGTCATGAGTTGTGGAGTGCTCTGGAAGAGAATCAGATTCCAAAACCATAGACACAGATACAAGTTTGACAAAATGTTTATTCTCAAAAACGCAAGAACGACAATACAGTGAAAGACTCTGGTTCACAAAGGCCCAGGATAAAACGGGAACAACAAAAAATAATGTTCGCAAAAGGCAAAGAACAATAAACTGTCTCACAAACGACAAGGAAATCCAATACACGTATAATACCAACCGAGAATAACATATGCAAGAACTAGTGACATGGAAATACTAGAAACACGTGGCGAGAGAAGAAGGAGGCAAAACCATCTAGAAAATACAGGCACTTGGAAAGGAGAGTCGTGATTAAGGCTGACTAGTCTGACAGCCAGTTGTCTTTTAAAGGCAGCTGGATAATGATGATAATGATTCAAGACAGGTGTGGCTCTGGAGGGAACGCCCTCGAACCCCGCCAGAGACTGAAACAAAAACAGGACAGGATCATGACATTTATTGACCGAAATACTGTATCTTGACCGACGGATTCAATTATAAATAGTCAAGTCAAGTCAAGTCAACAGTATTTATAGAGCACTTTCAAACAGCCATCGCTGCATACAAAGTGCTGTACATGGAGCGATTTAACATATACAATAAACAGTAAGACGAATCAGTAATAAGTAATAAGTAATAAGGCGGTAGAAAGCACCAAGTAGTAAAATCAAGAGCAAATCTAAGTCATGCTGAGTCAAACGCCAAAGAATACAAGTGAGTTTTGAGGAGGGCTTTAAAGATGGGCAGCGAGGAGGCTTGCCGAATGTTCAGTGGGAGGTCATTCCAGAGAGATGGACCAGCAACAGAAAAGGCTCGATCCCCTCTGAGCCTCAGTTTAGTTCTTGGTACGTCTAGCAAAGACTGGTCCACAGACCTGAGGAAATACCACCATTGTTTCAAACACATTATCAAAGGCTGACAAAAACACACAGAAAATTGTGTACCACAAATAACACTGTTTTATATAAAAATAAAAATACAATCAACAATATATTATGCATTCCTATTTCCCAGGGAGAAAGCATGTTTTAACCATGAATTTTTTCATGTTTCATGTTTTGATTGAACATTTTTTCTTCATGTCATCCTGCTTCCTCCGATATGCCAAAAACATGCATTTCAATTTCAGTGAAGACTCTTTATTCCTGTTCTGGTGCGTGTGAATGGTTGCTTGCCCGTATGTACACTGCAACTGGCCCTTAGTGTACCTCTTACCGGAAGTTGGTTGGTATATACTCACAATCAGTGGTATAAAAGATGAAAATTAACTCTTTCATGCACAAATAATGATAACCTGTAACCTGACAGGCTGTCAACTGTAGCAACCACTGTCCCTGAAAGGGTTAAGGTGGACTGAGGATATATAGTATATGGAAAAAAAACAACAGCTGTGCATTTTTTTTTTTACTTGAACACAATTCAACTAATAAGTCATGATTAATTTTCAACTTTGACATGACACAACCGAAACAATATGAGCAATCTGATATAAGGAGCTGAACAAGCCACAACTGCAGCAAGGGCTGGGAGCGAGCAGCCATCAGAAAGTACGAAGAAAAGATGACATCAAGTCAGGACAGGAGGGGGGTCTTCAACACCCCCCTTCTCCCCACCACACCTCTCACTCTAAACAGTGTGATAATACTTTTATAAATGACTAAAAAGCTACACGGCTTTGGAATTACATCCCAGCTATCAGTAGCCACACGCTTCGGTGCGAGACGGCGTGACAGGTGTATGTTTCACCAACTTAAACAGGGCGGATTAAGCCACTAGTGGTTCCTCTTCATATGCATTCCTTATGGGAGTTAAGGCCATTTGATATGCAGGGCCAAAGGCAAGATTACCGGCTCATAGGCCCATGGAGAGAGGTATGCTGCAACTAAAAGCCTGGATTTGAATAATTGTGGCAGGGCTTAGTGCCTGGAATCAGCACAGAACAGAACCAATGGATTATTACACACACAGTCACAGACACACATACTAACTTTGAAATTCTTTGACTCGTCTGTCTCAATAGCTTACATTATCACCGAGTGAATGTGTGTGGTGATTTGTGTCATGCCCATTCTATAATGTAAATGCATGCTACTGCTCTTCTTCTGTGTCCATGATTATTATTTACTTGCGGAAATGCAAGTGTGTTTTGCAGATCATATATGTCATATATGTCTTGGCCTGAGTGAGTGTAAACCATGAGTATTTGTATTGAAGTGTCAATGGCTGTATTTCCCTGGCTATGTGTGTGTGTGTGTGTGTGTGTGTGTGTTTCTTTGAATATCAATGCTTAAACACAGCATAGAGCTACTCTCTCACCTTAATAACTTGACATTAGTTGAAGACTTTTCTTTGCCGCTTGTCAAGGTGATGTGTAAGTGGAGCTTACCCCAGCTGACATTTGGGTGTGAGACCATTCAGCCTAATTAGTGGTCATCACTCATTCACAAGATTCACATTTGTGCCTGGACAATTGAGTTTGTTTCTTTCCCGCTCCATCCGTCATCATCAAATCGTTATTTTACGGCAAACCAAACTGTTATCGTCATTCCATCATCGTTATTTTCACCGCATTTCCATGATCACGCAGTGCCCCCGCTATTTAGAATCTTGTAAAATCAGGCCTACTGTGATCAACTTTGTCTTAAGGAAGTCACTCTTGGCTTCTGCTTGAGTCACATTAGTGTGCATGCCTAAATGTTTCCCTGCATTTTTTCCCTCAGGGATTCACGACATTGGCTTCATTATTGATACAGAAAAAAAAATAAACATGCAGAGACAAAAAAAACATGCATGGAGGCAATATGACATGTCAAATAGTGCGCACAGAACTGAAACCTCAATACACGCAAAATAGCCAAGTGTGTCCTCACTTTTTAAATGGTGTGACCGACACTTTGAATAGAGGCAGCGTCAACACCTGCTGCTGCATTTCGACCAAGGAGAGATGGGGAGTCAACATGGCAAACATCAATTGTAGCACCCAAACACACACACATACATACACTTCCAATAATCTTGGTTATAAATATCACCTGTGTCTTTTTCGAGGTCAGAGCTCTTCAATTGTCATTTCAAACATGACATCCCTTTTGTTTTGTTGAAAATCCTGTTTATCATTTGTGATTTCTCACCCTCTTTGAATAAGAGTAACTGCTGACGGAGGACATAACTATACAGTGGATATTTGTAAGTGTAAAAATAATGAAGTTATGGAATGAATTACAGATTTAAAAAAATAGACAGTACTTACAAAATGTTAGTGACCACCTGTCATACAAATGAGCAGTCTGCATAGAGTACAAGGGTTTGAAGTTGTTTGCCGTGTTTTCTCAGCACTCGAGTTGTAATTTAATGAATCTATTCATAGTGGCTCCGTGGTCCAGTGGTTAGCACGTCGACCTCACAGTGCAGAAGTACCGGCCGGGTACAATTCCAGCTCCGGCCTCCCTGTGTGGAGTTTGCATGTTCTCCCCGGGCCTGCGTGGGTTTTCTCCGGGTACTCCGGTTTCCTCCCACATTCCAAAAACATGCATGGCAGACTGAATGAACACTCTAGATTGTCCCTAGTTGTGAGTGTGAGCGCGAATGGTTGCACTTTCTGTGTGCTCTGCGATTGGCTGGCAATCGGTTCAGGGTGTCCCCCGCCTACTGCCCGAAGACACCTGGGATCGGCTCCAGCACCCCCCTTGACCCTGGTGAGGATCAAGCTGATCAGAAAATTGATGGGTGGTTATTCATAGCCAAATTTTGAGAAGTTAGAAAGTAATCCTGCAAAATATTAATCCACTAAACCTATTTTTTTGTTGAGGTATGCAAGTACATAAATGACAATCAATGGAAACATTTAAGTTCAAGCTTTTCTACATACTGGTTTACTCACTAATATTTTCAACGTACAGTGAATGGCGTCTGATTGAGATTTGCTCATTATGAATCCATCTATTAGTGTTTTTGCATATCAGTATGTATTCTTAGCTCACAAAAAAAATTACCATTTCAGGATGGTCATGATCTTTTCCTTTTAGCTTGCACCTTTCTATTCTTTCCATTTCTGGTATGCCAGCATACCAATGGATGACAGCAAAGTAGTAAGTAGCATCACAGGAAGTAAGTTAAAGTGAAATATCAATGTAGAGAATATGAACTTTGGACCTCGGGGGGAAGCAAAATATGGAGGAGTTGCATTGATCGAGGCTTGGGAGAGCCTTCCTGACATGTTTTTGCTCTGCTGAATGGTTGTTACAAAGCTCAAGATAATAAATGACACTTACTGCTGGGAAATAAGTATTTTTAATTTGCAAAAGCGACATAAACTTGCACTTTCTGCGCATTTACATCATTTATTGACAAGATGAAGATCTTGATTACGCCATGCAGTCACCAATTTCAACAGCACACTTACATATTTCAGACTTTAAAGAGGGTTGGTGAATTTATTTGTGCTTTTATACCCCCCCCCCCCCACCCCAAAAAAGAATAAAATAAAATGAAAATATTGGGGAGCATTTAGTCCAGGAACTACTCAGAATAATAGAGGATATAAGTATGTCACGTAACATGATTTGTGGTAAAAATTAGATAACAAAGTAAAATTCCTATTTTTTTTTTTGCCCTTGCAAATGAGCTGAAGAGAAACTTTGATGAAAATATGATTTCAATTTTACAATGGAAGAGATGGATACATGTAGCTGTTGTGTGATGTATGTGGAGTGCCATCCCTTTTCTCCCGCCAAAAAAGGACATCTTTTATTAAGGTGTGACTTTGTCGTCCCGTTCCTTATTTTGAGTGGATGATAGAGTGGTCCCCTCTCTCATCTCTTCACTGGACTATGCCTTTTTCACAGATCCCCAGACAGTCTAATGTAAATCTAGCAAGTCATCTGAGAGAAGCACAGGCTTTGGGTGTGATAATGACTTACAGGAGAGAACCAATGACACACATTCAGCTGTACGCGTACACATTCATTGGTGTGCTATCCACACCTCTCCACTCAAAGAAAACTGTACGATCCCCGCACTCATCCTGTCCCCAACCATCCAAAAATCTGTGTCAGCTGCAGATTGAGGTGGCAACGCCCATCAGAACCATTATAATGTGGTGAAAGAAGGGAAAGAACAGGGGAGTTGGAGGGCATTGCCAAACCTACTAAAAAGCCTAGGTACCGATCCAGAGCCCCCAGTCTCAGTGGGTAGCAATGGGGAATGGGCCAGCCAGGGTGGTAATAGAGTAAATAACTCAAATGAGGTAGAGTGTGAATTACTTCTTTGACGGGCTGGAGGGAGTCTTGCTGTGAGTCCAAACAGGGGGTCCAGCCAGGATGAGCCTTCAAAATCTGATGAAATGGCTCTGTGCTGGGGAGAGGCGGCGGGTGGTAGGGGTGCTGCGGATAGTGGCAGGACATTGGGGGTGCCATGTCATTGGGGATGGGGCGGGGTGTGTGAGAGTGTTTAATACAGGTGATGATGGAGGAAAAAATTGCTTGTGGTAACTCGATGTAGCATGTCTGGACAAACCGTGCCACCCGAAGCATGAATTGGGTGTGTAATATAAGCCATGTTGGTACAGGTGCACTTGTCAGAAGGGCATTGTATTACTGCTCAGGTTAATGAAACATTTCTACAAATATAATTCCCAGAAAGTAATACAGTGAATAAGGATGCTGATAGTGAATCGCAAAGCGAACAAACACCACTTTTTGTTTTGAAGGTACTTCAACCGAAAGAACACACAAACGTGAGGAAAATTCAATTAACAACAAAAGACTGACATAGAAACCTAACTTGGTAAAACACCAAACGTGGTGGATTCAGTATAATGGAAGGAAGAGAACTAGTACCACTAGAACCCTGACCTAAAAACCTACAAAAGGTATAGGACGAGAAAAAGAAATTTACAGTCATTACAAGTTGTGGTGGGGTCGACAACACTGATCCATCAGCGCATTTGTTGAGCTCATAGAGCAAAATCCCATGTCAGTGCGTGTATCGCTTAAAAAAAAGGGGGAAAAAAATCACGCAACCCACACAGCGGCAGTGTTCATCAGAATGTGGGACTTGTGGCACACAGAGAGAGGAAAGGAGACTTTGATTGTGTGCTGTTTTTGGATCCCGATTGTCACTTTGTGCATAAGATGGCAACATTGAGAAAGAGGAAAGTTTCTGCAGTCTGGGAGTATTTTGAAATGCCAAATAAAGTAAATGTTTCTTTCCCCTTCTCCACTTTGACTTGTTGTTTGCTTATCCCCCAAAAGTCCTGTTCTGCATGCATTGTGATGATGTAATTTTCCATGGTGGCAGAAGGTATATCAATGCTCAAATAAATATGGTTATTTAGGTTGAAAGTCGAGTCACGCAGTCCCTACCGTATTTTCGCGACTATTAGGCGCCATTAAAAGTCTTAAATGTTCTCAAAAATAGACAGTACGCCTTATAATGCGGAGCGTCTAATGTAAGCGCCAAGTTCCAAAGCCTGACTGAGAGCACTTCTGGCCGACACGCTGTTTATACAGAAAAAAACTGTCCATATGCTTTAAGCTAACATACCTGGTATGTTTTACCGTGCATGCATGCTACCGTATGCTTCAAGCTAACGTGTTTTTAGCGTGTGTGCATGCATGCCGTATGTTTAAGCTGGCATATGTTTTACCATAGCTGGCCACGCCCAGTAATACAGTGCGTTTTGTGTATGTGTCAAATACAGAAATAGCACCCGTTACTGAGACTGCGCCCAACAATACGGTGCGCCGAAAAGTCCTTTTTTTAAAAGGCAAGGGAAGCAAAACTGAGTTTGGTTGTACTTTATTTAGCCATTTTACAATGTACTCACGCGACTCGTACCTGCCAGGAGCGTGCCTTGAGCGTCCTCTTACACGCCCACCCTTCACCCATTGGCGACTGGTTCCTGCTAGGGACGTGCCTTTAGCGTCCTCTTACATACCCACCCTTCACTCATTGGCGACTGGTACCTGCTCAGGGCGTGCCTTTAGCGTCCGCTTACATGCCCACCCTTCACTCATTGGCGACTGGTACCTGCTAGGGAAGTGCCTTTAGCGTCCTTTTACACGCCCACCCTTCACTCATTGGCGACTGGTACTTGGTAGGGAAGTGCCTTTAGCGTCCGCATTGCCTGTCGTCACTCACGCCCGCCTTTTCTCTGTATAAACAGAGTTTCGGCCAGAAGTGCTCTCAGTCAAGCTTTGGAACTCGGCGCATACACTAGACCAGGGGTGCCCATTACGTGTATCGCTCAGCAGTCTGCAATTGCAGCTTGTGATCAGAGCTGTTGCGCTCTGTCTTTTATCGTCATTATTCTCATTCAGAGGTTGCTTCGTGTACAATTCACCGAGAATAGGAATCTAGGATGGCCCAGGGAAGCACTTTAAAACGGTACGTGTGAGCCATGATAGTTAACAGGCTACAAAAATGCATCGTATGCCTCAGTTTCAGGCTGTTTCTCATAATGGCGTGTGTGTGTGTGTGTGTGTGTGTGTGTGTGTGTGTGTGTGTGTGTGTGTGTGTGTGTGTGCGCGCGCGCATGCTCGTAAGGGTAGATCCGGGGAAGTTAATTAATCGAAAAGTAGGTCTTCGGTCCAAAAAGTTTGGGCACCCCTGTACTAGATGCTCCGCATCATAAGGCGTCCTGTCCATTCTGGAGAAAATTTAAGACTTTTTATGGTGCCTTATATTCATGAAAATAAGGTAATTATGAGGAAAATTACAAGCAAAAAATGAGTGTCAAAATGGTGCGAAAGTGGCGACAAGCAAAGAATCGTCTTCATTACCGTCCCTCCTAGATATTCGGCTCACAATAATCCCCAGCAGGTGACATTCAGGAGACTCCGCCCACTGACACACACCATGGAGACCTCAACAGAAAGGAATAACAACAACAGCAACAACAACAAAAAAACAAGGCAGAGCAGGAACAAAACAGGATTGTGACAGTGGCCAGTACCAGTATAGTCGTAAAGCCCAGTTTCTGAACACAAAAATAAATAATTAAAATAAATAAATAATTCAATGCAAAGGGATGGTTGGAAAACACAAAATAAATAAATAAGTAACCCGCAACCTTTGCTGTCAAAGGAAAATGTATTACGCAAACTAATCCAATGAAGAAAGTTTTATGAATACAGTTTCAATTATGAAGTGACCTCGAAATAGGTTACATGGTCATTTCTATTCTGCGCCAGCCCTCAAGTTCAGAGACACCTCCGAGCCATCGAGGGGCAAACAAAGACTTCAATGACACTCCCTCCTTGTACGAAGATTCTAGTTATCATTTCAAAAGGGACAACCCCCTTGACCCATACAACTCCGCCGATGGACAGAGTATGCACTCTCACAACATAAAAATGTCCGGCAGGAAACTTGGCCTTCAGAATTAAACACATACGTAATCTGTATGCTACTGTGTGTTTGTGGGATCTGCTTTTCCTGTGTGTGATCTTGTCCTGACCTTCAGAATCTTCCTCGGTAATGTAATGCAACAGGTTTGATGTTTTTGAAAGTTAAATCAGGCAAAAGTTGCCATGCTTGTCTTGTGGCAGTAGTGCACCCTTGACAGACAAATCTGTATAATCTGTATTTAGGGAGGGTATGTGAGGAGGGCTGGATGTAAGTTTAGCGATGTTAAGAAGACAGATCCAGTTCTAGCAAAATCTGCCTCAAACTGAGCAATCTTACATTGTAAACTGGAAGTTTTGCTTAAATGGAGCTCACCAGGTGGTCGAGCAAAGCCTCTTATGAGAGGGACTATATGGTTTGGATTTAAGGTGGATAGACCAAAAGACATGCACCACACAGGTACAACCAGAAGATATTAAATGTACAGTCTTGGTTGGTGTGGGTTTTTGTTGTTGATGTGTGTTGTGTTGGAGTAACGAGGGTGCTCCTGCTCTATCTGCTGCAGGCTTCTTAAACAACGTAGGAGATGATGCTTACGTAGGCCCCCTTTGCTTAGTTGTTAATGGGAATGATGAAAATCCCACACGTTAAAGTTTTGTGTGCACATTATACCTTCCGTAATTTCCGGACAACAAAACCCCCCTTATTAAAAGCCACAACAGCTAAATCTAGCCATAAAAAAAACATTTGTACACACATTGGCCTCTTCATTTTAATAGCCTTGGGCCCTCACATTGTAAAATGGAAAGAAAGAGGTCATACAGATGGATTTTTTACACTTTTATTTACGAGAAACACTTTTAGACTTTTGGCTGAATGCAGATAGTTACACAGTAGGGTCCCACTTGTTGTCCATTACCAGCAATGTTAGAAGTCGGTAGCCCAACGAACAACAGACAGACGGGTGTCATACTTTTTCTCACTGAGCCAATATTAAAGTATACCTTCAGACACTTCATATAAAATTAGCAATGATCAACGTACACACAAACTGAGTGAGATCAGGACTACAAAGTCATTTCTGGAGAGGAATCAATTCAGGCTGCTGAAATCCCAGTTCGATTTTAAATGCATTTCTTTGGAAAAAAGAAAGAAAAAAATTTCGCCTCAAAACACAGTTTTCTTTCGAATCCCGGCATAACACTTTTTATCCTCTCTAAAAAGTGACCATGTCGCCTAAAAACAGGTTAGATCACGCCGCTATAATGCATAGTGTGTTGATCGCTCACACTCAGGAAACATGTAATTATTGAACTGTTAGTGTCTACAAGTTCCAACACTCCAAATGTAATACAAACAAAATATTGGTGAAAAATATCATCCAAAGGTCAAAACACTTTTGGGCCTTTTTACTTTGCCTTTTTCGGGAGATTTCTGAAAGGACAATGGTGATAAAAGAACATTCAGATCCACCAGACATTTCCACAAATGTTTATAAGCTGACTCATTCATTCTAAGCAACAAAGACTACGGCAGTGTTCAAATATTTATGTTCAGCATTAAACGATGTGTTTCCGTGACATGTTTAGTTGGTGATGATTACCAGGAGCCATTTTGATGACTATTCAGCCCTAACCCTGTGTTTGTCATGAGAGCATGACGTAGACAGCGAGCAAAACAATCCTCCAATAAAAACACAAAGATGAGGATCCACCGTTTGGTATTTTTATGGAAGTCTATCTTGTAAAAAGATTGTGCCGGAACTTGTCAAAAGAAAGAGGATGGAAGTGGATGTGAGCACACCTCTTGACTGTTGTGAATCAAAATGGCTAACCCACTGACTTTTTGGGTGGTTTTAACTACTTCCACCACTCAGGGCAATTTACTGCACTGGCATGCAATTTTGGATGGTTTTAACTATTTCCACCACTAGGGGCACTACACTGCACTGTACTACAATCAAAAATGACTGAGCCAGAGGCTTAACCAATTGTATTTTGATAGATCGTTACATCCTGCTATTATGATGAGAAATGGTCATTTCTGACATGAATTCCGTTCAATATGTAATCCTTTCTCAACTCCCTCTTTCCATTTCAATGTACTAACTACTATGCAATGCTGTCCTTGGCTAGATGGCATTTACACCAATTTGCCATCCACAACTCCTGTAATAACTGCGGCCTTTTACTGCATTAGCAATTCACTGTTCCGCTGTGAAAGTCATAGCCTACCTGTTCTGCTCGCATTCTTTGCCGTTGCATATATCAACCTGCAATTACTGAAACTGGTCTGGAAACTGTCACGCAAGACTGCAGTGCTATGGAGTTATTGCAATTACATTCAGGTAATTGAACTGCTATGGGTGAAGATGTTAAATGCTGTGTCTAGAGTGGTAGCCCATGTTGCCAGTCTGTTTCCATTTCTTTGTTTTCCCCACAGGAGCATTCTTTGTAAAATACTTTACACACCCATTATATTTTCATTTTTTTGTCTTGCTGAAATTAGCCTGTTTCGAGAGGGTGGCCCTGTATCAGTTTGATTGGCCGGATCCATATAATGACGGGCCACTGGTGAGTATGGGTTTTGTAAACATAGACATGACTTGATTAAATACGTAAACAAGTTCCCTTTCATTAAGCAATTTTTTTCTTCAATAAATAAATCAATAAAATGCATTGGGTCAAATCATATATTTAAGGGTGAGTAAGATTTAAGCTTTATGGACAGTTGAAAAACTCAAATATCCTTGGCCAAAAGTAAATGGGCAATTTTCTTGTAATATAAAGCCTGCCTTCCCAAACACTGACTTTATCGTGATGCAGGGGTTTGTGTGTCCCACTGATTCTAGGAGCTAAGCTGTCTGTGGCTTTAAGATAAGATAAGATAAGATAAGATAAGATAAGATAAGATATCCTTTATTTGTCCCACACTGGGGAAATTTACAGTCTCCAGCAGCAAGAATTTAGGTAGAAAGAAGAAAGAAGAAAAAACAAACACCGTTCAATTAAGTGCAATATAAATAGAAAATGGATGAATCTCAGTGCTATTTACAATTGTTTTTCATATCATTTAATTATTATTATTATTATTATTGTTATTAGGCGGCCCGGTAGTCCAGTGGTTAGCACGTCGGCTTCACAGTGCAGAGGTACCGGGTTCGATTCCAGCTCCGGCCTCCCTGTGTGGAGTTTGCATGTTCTCCCCGGGCCTGCGTGGGTTTTCTCCGGGTGCTCCGGTTTCCTCCCACATTCCAAAAAACATGCACGGCAGGCTGATTGGACGCTCTAAATTGTCCCTAGGTGTGAGTGTGGGTGTGGATGGTTGTTCGTCTCTGTGTGCCCTGCGATTGGCTGGCAACTGATTCAGGGTGTCCCCCGCCTACTGCCCGAAGACGGCTGGGATAGGCTCCAGCACCCCCCGCGACCCTAGTGAGGATCAAGCGGTTCGGAAAATGGATGGATGGATGGATGGATTATTGTTATTTTTATTCAGCAGCCTGACAGCAGTCGGTATCTCTCCTTCTTGCAGCGTGGGTGTAACAGTCTCTGGCTGAAGGTGCTACCAAGTGCTGTCAGGGCGGACTGGAGAGGGTGGGAGGGACTGTCCATCATAGCTTTTAGCTCAGTTAGCATCCTTCTGTTGCCCACCTCCTCCAGAGTGTCAAGGGAGCAGCCCAGGACAGAACTGGCCTTCCTGACCAGTCGCTCCAGTCTCTTTCTGTCTCGGGCTGAGATGCTGCCTGACCAGTAGACAATGCCATAATGGATGGCCGAGGCCACCACCGAGTTATAGAAAGTCTTAAGGAGCGACCCCTGAACCCCAAAAGACAGCAGTTTCCTGAGTAGGAAGAGTCAGCTCTGTCATTTCCTAATCAGGGTGTCCGTGTTTGTAGACCAGTCCAGTTTGTTGTTCAGAAGAACACCTAGGTACTTGTAGGGGGTCACCCTCTCTATGTCCATACCCTGGATGTTCATCGGTGCTGGTAAGGACTCTTTCCTGCAGAAATCCACAACCAACTCCTTAGTTTTCCTAGGGTTGATCTGGAGGAGATTCTGCTGGCACCAGTCCACAAAGTAAAATTTATGCCCCAGGAAGGGTAACTTTGGATAAACAGATCCAACATGAGGGACCAGACAAAGCACGGCTCAAATGTCCTCCGATGATGGTATCTATACATGGATCTTTTTTTTTTTCTTTGCCTGGAGGCGGGTTGCCGGTGCTGCCTTCTGGAGCCAGACATGGAGGTGGAGTTCAGTGATGACCAACTGGTGGCTGGGCCTGAGTCTGAAAAGTTGACAGGGGTCCCCCTTCTCATGGGCTCACCACCTGTGGAGGGGCCAATGGAGTTGGGTGAAATGTTAGTTGGATAGCAGTTGAAGGGCTTTTGGGGTACAATCCCCAGTCACAGAGGCAGTCTCCAGGGATGTGGAACCTCTCTGGCAGGGAAGGAGTCCGAGTTGTGTATGGGGTCGAGATATAGTTGAGTTTGTCTTGACATGCGGCTTGGTGGCGAACAGGTATGGACATACTTATTTCCCCCTGGCTGGGTTCCTTTATGATGGGATTGATCGTCCATTGAGATGAATCGCAACGTACAAACGAGGCTGGATTTACAGGACTACAGATGGGTGCGCAAAATTTTGTACATTGTGCGAAAGTCAATTTATTTCATAATTTATTTTAAAAATGTTTTGTTATATTATTTCACAACACAGAAAATGAAATATTTCAAACCCTTGTTTCAATTTTGATGATTATCGCAGAAAGGCACAACAATGAAAAAAAAATCAAAAAATTAGAATGACAAAATTCAACATTATAGGCTTCCCGTGTCCCAATTTTGTCAGATAGTAAACAGGAGATTGCAAAGATTTTCCTCAGCCTTTAAATGGTCCCAGTCTTGTTTAGTTTGCTTCAGAAACATGGAAGACTGCTGACTTGATGGCTGTGCAAAAAAAAACATCACTGACACACGCCATAAGGAGAAAAACGTCTGAAAAAGGAATCTCAAAAAAAGCTGCATGTACAAGAAAATACATGAACAGGGTGTTAAGTGGAAGGGGAAAAGAAAGAGGCCCAAGTGACAGCGATGACTGCAGGTTTGAGAGGATTGTCAAGCAATAGAGGTTCAGAAATCTGAGGCAGCTTCTTAAGGAGACTGCTGAGCCTGGTGTCAATTCATCAAGAACCACCACATACAGACTGCATGACATGGGCTACAGCTATAGAATTCCATGACTCAAGTCATTCCTGAATGAAAAACAACACCAAAAGCATCTGCGCTGAGCTAAGTAGGAAAAGTACTGGTCTGTTACCCAGTGGTCCCAAGTCCTCGTTTCAGATGAAAGTCAATTTTGTATTTCATTCGGAAATCAAGATCCCTGAATCTGGAGAAGCGCAAATCTCAAATTTTAAGTCCAGAGTGAAGTTTCCACAGTCAGCGGAATTGTTTGGAGAGCCCTGTCATTTGCTGGCGTGGCTCCATTGTTTTTTATCAAGACTACAGCCAACACAGCTGTCGACCAGGACATTTTAGAACACCTAATGATTCTTGCTGCCTACAGGCTTTTTGGAGAAAATGCTTTTATTTTCTAGCATCATGTAGCACTTGCCTACAAAGCCAAAACTACCAATACCTGTTTTAGCAGCTATGGGATAATAATAATAATAATACATTTTATTTATAAGCGCCTTGCAAAAGGAGGAATTTCTCTCAATATTATTATTTTTTATCATTCGTCTGCATGCACTACACAGATTGGAGTGTCTTTGAAAAAGAGACTCTGGAGGTAACACCCTCCAATCCCCCCCAAGACTGGAAAAACAAACAGGTCTGGATCATGACCTCTCGTGGTCAGTGGTGATATATCAACTTAAAACTACACTCAACCTCTGAAAAATGTGGAGAAAATAATTTGGCACCTGCAGATTTGCATATTCGTGATTTTTTTTCTTTTGTTTCCTTTACATATATATTTTTCTAGAATTACATTCCCCTACCCCCATTTTTTTCATGTTTTTTTTGTCTCCATTCCCCAGCTGGGACTTTACCATATACATTTTGATCAATATGGTACATACAAAAATAATCTCTCGCTTATTTAATTGAGGGACTGTTTCTGAAGTCCAGAAAGTATACACGTTTATGCTTTTGCCTTTATTTCAGTGTGTACTGCCCTTTTAAGAAGGAAAAGAGTGGGCAAAGTGTGAGCGCAAGTATGAAGGGTGTGCATGTTTCAAATGAACACTAAAAGAGTTGACTTCCTACTGAAAGGCACAACTGGAGTCTTACTACTTATTGCCGCACAGGAGGGAAAATGTTTGTTATCCCTCAATCCCAGGTATCCCTAACTTCAGCCTCGGAGTAGCCTGAGGATCACCGTTGTGCTCTCAACTATGGTCAGAAGCCTCAAGCAGGAAGAGCTAACACCTGGCACATTGATAGCATTGAGGCACAAGTGACTCCAGTTCACCAGAACATCAGGGTTGGCTGCATTGTTTTGCCCACTAAATGGAAAAATTATTTTCGAAAAAAAGCTATCTCATGGAAGTGTGCTGAAGAACATGGTTGTGTGCAAAAAGACTTCTCACTGAAGCACTTCAATCCTACCTTATCACTCAAATGCAAAATATGTTTGCAGGGAGCAGCAGAGTGTCACCAGGTCTAGTACAAACAAGACGAGTACATTCAAGTGACTGGCATATTAAAATGCTCATCACACTTACTGTAACAACAGTATATTTAATTCCACTAATGTGTTTGTGAATGCAGTAGTCTGCTGGAAAGTATTTTATATAAGATAAGAAAACATTTAATCGTCTCACATTGAGAAATATATACTGATAGATAGATAGATAGATAGATAGATAGATAGGTAGATAGATAGATAGATAGATAGATAGATAGATAGATAGATAGATAGATAGATAGATAGATAGATAGATAGATAGATAGATAGATAGATAGATAGATAGATAGATAGATAGATAGATAGATAGATAGATAGATAGATAGATAGATAGATAGATAGATAGATACACACACACACACACACACACAGATATCCATCAATCCATTTTCCAATTTGCTTACGAACAACGATCCATGCTCACACTCACACCAAGGGACAGGTTAGAGTGTTCAATCAGCCTGCCTTACATGTTTGTGGAATGTGCGAGGAAACCGGAGTACCCATAGAAAACCCACGCAGGCCTGGGGAGAACATGCAAACTCCACACAGGAAGGCCAGAGCTGGGAACAAACCCACGATATCTGCACTGTGAGGTTGACACGCTAACCACTGGCCCACTGGCCCGACTAATGAAAAGCAGTCAAACAATATTCATTAATCGATTCATCGTTACATTCATTTCATCAAACAACGAAAATGTTTGATGATCATGTATCGATACCGTCAGAGATCACTGGCCAATAGCAATATGTTTCCCTGTTTAGATAATTACTGTAATAAAAGGAATTTCCTCACAGGAAAACACTGGACGCAAAGTTTTAGAAAAACTTATGACGTATAAGATAACTGTTTCGTGGAGGGGCATTTCAGATAACGATATCAAGAAAACAGGTAACGCAGCAATCCAGAGACAACAGCAAAAGAGGGTGGCATCGTGAATGTTTGTCTTAGTGAATCAAAAAAAAAAAAGGGAGAAGGCGAGGCTGTGTCGAGTCAAGCCAATCCTGCGCATGCCACTCTCATCGGAATTAAGCTTTGCAAAGCAGACCCTAGGGGCTTGGTTGCTAAGCAGTGAGATGCGCTTGCCGATTTCCACAGAGACCCCAGTGGCAAGATCCTCTCTGATGGCCTGAACCAGACACCCCATAATAATGAGCAGCACCACACAAACAATGGGCACCACAAATCAAGGGCTGCCCACTGCTCGATTGCAGTAACAAGGGGAATTACCGGTATGCACGTCATACAGGTTAATTCTATTGTGTAACAATACCCCCACAGTGTGATAATGACATCAGCCACCATACAGACTAGAGAATGTTTTTTAAATTTGTACGCTCTTTATATTTCAACCAAATTCATTTATGGTGATTATCCTTGCTTTAATCTACCCAGCAAGGTAAACCATGTTTGGCCACGACATTTTTGTTTGCCTCACTAGCCAAGGAGGGCACACATTTCTTGCAATTTTGTAATTTCTAGCCATAGAGACATGTTGGTAAACTTGGTAACTGCGGCAGCAGGGATTCTATTTTTTTTCCACTCAGAGCTCTCAGTGTCCGCTTGTAAGGGGCATTTTCCTGAGGTCGTGTTTTTTTTTCCCTTCTCTTATTCATGGGGGTATGGCTGGCAGACAAAATTGTGAGTGACCTTTTAAATTTTAGACAGTGGAGAAAGCTAAACAAACCAAAGTCTGTTACTCTGTCAACAAACACTTAAAGGTCTCAGGAGAAGTTGGGAGCCTCCGGGGTCCAGGGAATGCTATTCATGTGGAGTGTAAGCGAGTGTGGCCAAGGAAGCTTCAACAGGGCACGTAAACAAGGACAAATGCCTATCCATTCTCATGATAATCTGCTTGCAATATGCAGACAACCACTGGGGCACTGTATGGGACTACATGTTAAAGGTTAAGTGAAACATATGAATAATTATGTCCTGTCTCACTGATTTTCTTGTTTGGATGTCCAGAAACATTTTCAAATGCTACATTTTCTCGATGTAGATATAGTTGTAGATACAATAGGGTAGGTCTATATCGACTGCCTACGTGCATGCATGTGTGCAAGTTGGGATGAGTGAAACGCACGGCTGCCGTGACATTGTTAGTCTTATTGTTATGTTGTTGTGTGTGTGAGTGCCTTCCTTTTTGTATGAGTGTGAGTGTGAGTGTGTGTGTGTGTGTGTGTGTGTGTGTGTTTGTGTGTGTGTGTGTGTGTGTGCGTGTGTGTGTGTGTGTTACGAAAAAGCCTCTGGCATACTTGGGTCAAAGTACTCCATTCATCATGAATTGTAGTACAGTTTCAACAGAACTATAGAAGACAACCAATTCAGTGTGTTCTGTTGTTGTTCTGTTTTTAATGTTAGTTTTTTTTTCAATAGAAATTAGAAGTATTTATCGGCTGAGTTGAAATATCCTTGCTGAATATAGCATAATAGCCAAGTTACCTTTTTTTCAGACAATTAATATTACATTTTGAAATATATATTGGCATTTAGTTTCACGTACCATCCCATGCATTTATTGGTATGACTTTGTTTTGGAGGTTACTTCAATTAACTCAAGCATCCAATGGCCAGTTATTGATTCATGAAGAGATGCTTTCCACGCCTATCAATAATCCCTGTTATTGTCAGCAACTGCTTTTTATTTGATCCACTATTGTGGCCATTATCATCGTACTACAGCATGGTTAAAAAAAAAACTGAGACCATTAATGGAATTTAAAAAGTTAAAATATAGCGGCCTTCACCTCTTACCTGTATTTCAAACGGGAGCACGATCTAACATGAAATTAACTGGCGTGATATAAAAAGTAGGAGAAAGAAATCCACATTTTAGCGTTAGTCGTGGCTTGATGTGTCCAGGCAATTAGCTGCTGCCACCAAAGGCAACTGTGGCGATTTTTCTTGCTTAACTCATTAGAAGGGTCTCAGACAGTGTGCTCACTCATGTCAGGCCAACGTAATTACTTTAAACAAGAGGGTGTGGGTGGGGGGGATCAAAGTAGCCACTGTCTTGCATTGTTCACTAGAGCCTCATTGAGGAATTTAATTAGCCGTTCATTTTAATAAAAACTAATTTGGAATGAAATGTGGTGTAAATATGATCCCAATCCCTTAAATGTACATGCAATTTTATCTTAGATTAACACTGACAGGTGTCATGATGGTTTTTTTTATCACGTTAGCTTTGATAAAACAGACAATAATCTCGAATGAAAATTAAATGGAAATGAATTACTAAACCTACATTTGTTCTAAAACACCGACTCCCCTCTGCCCCCAAACTTGAATTTGGGAATGTGGCGTGAACAAATAACAATGCAAAATATGACAATTTGGGTGTATTTTTTTATTTGGACTATTTGCACATTTGCATGACAAAAATTAGATGATACTTTCACATTAAATATCACAGCATTAAGTATACCAAGAGCTCAAATCTCAGTTGTCTGTGACTTATCAACTCGTTACTCTATTTTTGTTTGGTTTAGCAGTTAGGGAGGAGAAAAACCAAGGCACACTTCGATATTAATGATCCTGCTGTCCCCACTCAGGTCCTGCCAGGAACAAAACCCTGGCCACACTGGGTCTCCACAGCCAATTATCGGCCTTTATTTGCCCTTGTGCCTGTTTGCAGGGTCTTACCTAATTGGTCACTTGTGAGTAGTCATCCAGTCGGGAATGTTGACCACCGGACTGCCCGCCTTCTGTGAGGCTCAGCTGATGCACAAGAAATTCCCAACAAGTGCTTTTCTTAACACATGACATCTAAAATTGCAGAAGAGAGATGAAGTGTGGTCTTCAGTGCATGTGACTAACACAATACAATACAATACAATACAATACAATACATGCTGATTTATATAGTGCTTTCACAACAGCGGCAGCTGTAACAAAGCGCTTAACAAAACAGTAATTAAAGTAAAATATAACATAAAACTAATAATAACTAATTATTAGTTATAATACTAATACTAACTATACAATAACTAATAATAACATAAAACATGGACAGTCGTGCAGTCCTAACCACTTTTCCATCACACAACTTTGTTGTTTGAAGCAGTTTGAGATGAAAGAGGAGAGAATCAAAGTGTCCTTTAACAAGTGGATCAGAGACGTCATGCTCAAAATGTGCACACGTCGTCTACAAGCTAAGTTTCAAAGTCAACAAGAAGCTGTAGCATCCATTGACGAAAAAAGAGATTAGTTCACTTCTCCTGTCCCATGGAAATCCATTTCAATTCCAACCGGCGGCTCTCGGTTCCAAATACGCATCGGCGCTCTGCGCCAACGGTCCTCTCTCCTCATCCTCAACTTCAACAGCCATTCATCCCACCGCACCAACGCCGACTGTCCAACAGCACTGACATCTCCACTGAACAAAACCAGGTCGTGAAAAATGCCGCCCATTACAGGCGCAAGAAACACAAGCGCCCCATCTCTGTCCAGCACCGACAGTCAATGACGCCGACATTCCTCCCAATCAATATCTGTGCTGGCACAGGCGTGCTGCCAAGAAGGCGCAACCACCAAGCACAGATACTTCTCCTTTGACGAATGTCGTGGCCAAAAAACACTGAAAACAGTCCATATAAGGTCCACACGATGAAACAACAAACAACATGTGACAAAACAAAAGACAAAAACAAAAAAAAAAGAACAAAAAAGCAAGGCTCTTGAAGAGCACTTGCCGAAGGCTGCCTACTCGGGCGCCATCTTGGAAAATCACATATATTGTATATATATTATATAAAGTGTTGAAAAACGCATATATAGCCTCCAAGATTTTCCTGAATTCTGCAACAAAGTCAACAGGAGATAAGTGTTTTTATTGTACTTAGTACAGAGATTGTTGGTGTGACTTCACATGCTGGGGTCAATTCCCCTGAATCCCCTTTCAGATACATTTTGCATTAATTATTCAGGAGTAAAACCTGAACCAATCCAATATGTGCAGTACACTGTCAGTGAACTTTTACAACTTATGGGGAAAGCTGTCTTGTGGAAACGCAATGTAACAAAATACTTATTGACAATGATTTAATCCTATCATGCACCCTGTAACCTGATAACATGAAAAGTCGTCCACTGTAGTAACTGCTGTCCCTCAAAGGGATAAATGGGAAATGAAATATGTCTAGAAGTCACAGTCGGCGGCCCAGTGGTCGAGTGGCAAGCACGTCGACCTCACAGTGCAGAGGTTTAATTCCACCCGGTTCAATTCCAGCTCCGGCGTGTTTTAATACCAGCTCCGGCCTTCTGTGTGGAGTTTGCATGTTCTCCCATAGCCTGCATGGGTTTTCTCCGGGTACTCCGGTTTCTTCCCAGATTCCAAAAATGTGCACGATAGGCTGATTGAACACTCAAAATTGTCCCTAGATGTGAGTGTGAGGTCTGTTGTTCGTCTCTGTGTGCACCACGATTGGCTGTCAACCGGTTCAGGGTGTCCCCTGCCTACTGTCCGAAGACAGCTGGGATAGGCTCCAGCACTCCCCTGACCCTTGTGTGGATAAAGCAGATCAGAAAATGGATGGATGGATGCATTGATAGAAGTCACAGTTTTCATTTCTTCTCATGTGTTAATACAAAATACATTTCACAGTTTTTATAAACGCCATGACACACAGTGTGATAAAGAAAAAGAATGAAAACGGCAGCTATTATCACTACTGGATGTCAATTGGCTACCTACCTACCCAGCAAAAGTAGCCCAATAGAGACACTGAAGCAGTTATTTATTTATTTGTTAATATTATTATTTTTAGGGTTTTGTTTGTTGTTGTTGTTTGTTTACTAGTTTATTCATTCGTTTTTATTGATTTATTTTTTTGTTTAGCTTTCTTAAGTTTGGTTTGGTCACAATCAAACATGAACATTTTAACCTTACTTATTGTATAAAGTCCACATTAACAATCAAACCAAAAGAGATTGAGACAACGATGGTAACTAATACTAAGCCCTTATTCGGTTTCATTGTTTTTTGGGGTTTTTTTTTGGTTTTCAGACACCCCCTTCAGTGCTGTGAGAGGGCTGGGGTGTCTCTGAGTGCTCTGGTACAGCGGAGAGACCGATGGTAGCAGCCACTGCATGTCGAGAACAATAACAACAATACATGCTTTCACATCAGAGTCTCCAATTCACCTTCACCTTCACCTATCCCTTGACCTCGGTTGTGGTCGTTGGGGCGCCCGTGAAGACCCTTCCACCGTTTCTTTCCAACCGTCTCTGTTTTCTGCCTCTCTCTGGGACTTTGCGAAATCCAGGTTGGTCCACTCTCTGATGTTGTCCTCCCACCTTTTCTGCCTTCCTCGTTTGCGAGATCCTTGTACAGTTCCTTGTAGCACCGTCTTTGCAAGGCCTGATGATCTCGTAACATGGCTGTACCACCGTAACTTCCGTCTTTTTACGATGGTGAGTAGGTTGTCGTGGTGCCCGATAGCTTGTTGTATCCTATTTTGAACTTCCTCGTTTGTTACATGATCGGTGTAAGGGATGTTTAATATCTTCCTGTAGCATCTCATCTCCATTGCAAGGATCTTTCTTTGGAGATCTGCTGTTAGTGTCCAGGTTTCACATGCATATAGGAAGATTGACATGACAAGGGAGCGTAGAAGGTGGATCTTTGAGCGCAGAGCTATGTTCTTATCTTTCCAGATGGTTTGGAGTTTTGCTATTGCTGTTGATGTTTGAGCAATTCTTGTCAACATCTCTGGCCTCGAGCCCTCGTCTGAGATAATAGAGCCTAAGTATTTGAATGACTGCACAGTTTCTAGTTTTTTCCCACTGACTTGGATATCAAGATTGATGCCTTGATTGTTGTTGGTCATCAGCTTTGTTTTTTCGGCAATTATTTCCATGCCATATGAGGCAGCTGCTTCGTCCAGGTGTTCTACTAGTCGCTGTAACTCATCTTCTGTTCCTGCCAGTCCATCTATGTCATCAGCAAATCTGAGGTTGGTGATGTTTCTCCCTCCGATGGAGATTGTGCCTTCATGATGTTCAAGGGCATCTTCCATGATCCTCTCTAGATACAAATTGAAGAGGGTGGGTGAGAGTAGGCAACCCTGACGCACACCGACTGTAGTTTTAAACCAATTGCCCGATACTTCCATTCAGGAGGACAGCACTTGAGGCCTTTCCATACAGGTTTTCGATGATTCGGACGAGGTTGGCATCGATGTTATACTTGCGCATGGTGGTCCATAGGGCTGCGTGCCATACTCTGTCAAAGGCCTTCTTGAAATCTATAAATACGTGGTATAGGTCTTGTTGGTGCTGTAGGTGTTTTTCGCAGATTATTCTTAAGTTAAAAATCTGTTCTGTGGTGCTGCGTCCTGTTCTGAATCCAGCCTGTTCCTCAGCTATGATGTTCTCAGCTATGGGCTTCATTCTGTGCAGAATGATCTTCAGCAGGACTTTGCTTGGGTGACTGATCAAGCTTATCGTGCGATAATTTTCACACTGCTGTAGATTTCCTTTTTTCGGCAAGGTGATTATTAATGATTGAGTCCAGGGTGTTGGCCAGACTCCGGTACTCCATATATGGTTGCAAATTTTTGTGAGGGCTGTTATCATTGCCTCTCCTCCTGCTTGGACTAGTTCCGCAGGGATATTGTCTGCTCCGGCAGACTTTCCTTTTTTAAGTTCCTTGACGGCTAGTTCCACTTCTTCGCGCAGTATGGGGCTTGAGTCTTCTTCTGGTGGTGTTAGTGGACATTTGAGTACTGATGGGTCCCCATTTAGTTTGTAATTGTACAGGTCTTTGCAGTATTCTGTCCATCTGTCCAGTACAAACAATACATGCTTTCACATCAGAGTCTCCAATAACACCAGATAAATTCACTAGATTTGTCACGACTAAAGAGTCGCTAGAGGGGTCTGAAAACTTGCTAAACATGGCGAGAAAGTCACTAAGTAGGCAACACCGTTGGAGAGTGGAGAATCACACTCTTTAAAAAAAATGAATTTGATGCTCTGCTGTAAATTTACGTTACATTAAAAAAAATACAATTCACCATATATATAAATGAGAAAAGTCACTTGAAACAGGCAAACTCACGTCTTTACACAATTTGTATTCGTTGATATTGACAGTGGCTTGCTTTCATATCCAGTCCAGTTCAGCTATGTTTAAACGGATATCGTTTAACCTTTGTGTGGAAATGCAAATTGCCTTTAAACGCAAAACTCTCTTTCCGTTTACTGCATGACTCTCAGTCCAACAGGTAATCCTGCAATAAATACCCAGCTAGCTATTAAAGCAAGAAAAAAAAAGAAAAACGTTTTCAGTGCATGTACAGGACCAGAATATTGTTTGACCCCTGTAGGCAATGCATCGCTGCCCTCACTATTGCATTTGGGTCAGCGCATTCACCATATTCACCTTTATTCATTTCTAACAAATTTCTCCATTTAGTAGAAACTGTGAATGTTTTGAGAAGATGGGTCGAATGCACAAAGTGAGGCCGAGCTGCATGCACGCACGCCGCAGCTTTGACGGCAGGTGGGGCTGCGCACCACCCCCATACAGTTTCCTTTTTCACGTGACAAACTACGTATTGATATTTAGTACGGACATTTTCAAATATGAACTTCATGATTCTTGGAGAAACGGAATGATTGTCCCAGTTTCACTCAATTCACATTTATCGATACCCAATCCCACGTTCAACTTTCTTGCCTTTGGTCCTCTTCGGACGCGGTCAACGGAATAAAGGTGGGACACATTTTTCATGTGAGCGGTGCACCGGGCTGAGATAATCGGAGCATTCAGCACGTAATACGACCAAAACAGTGAAATGAATGATATTCTATCTTTATGTGTCGGGTCTGTCACTGATTTAAAAAAGTAATAATTCTAAGATTTTATAAATTGTAACATGTGCACCAGTCCTTAGGTTTGTTTGTGCTAAGATGGACTCAAACTTGATTGTTCATGAAAATAGATGTGGAAGCTGATCTACTCACTGAGCTCACAAAGGACAAACACATACATTTATTTTGGTCATTCTGGGTGGAGTATTTGCAATTTTATTAATTTAGCCCACTCGGTGTGATTTATCGAACCTGAGATGACTGATGGTGACTGACTTTGTTCAATAAAACCCCAAAATGTGTTGTGACTGGTTGTTGTTTGACGTATCAGTTGCTATGCAGTTGCAATGGTGTTTTATGCTTTGTCCTTCATTATGTTATATAGGCCTGATGTTTTACGGTATATAAGCTTCTTTTATTTTTTAAATATTTAACATTTTGAAAATTTTTTATTAGGCGGGTTAGCACATCCATCTCACAGTGCAGACGTGCAGGCTCGGGCCTTCCTGTGCGGAGTTTGCATGTTCTCCCCCTGCCTAGGTGGGTTTTCTCTGGGTACTCCGGTTTCCTCCCACATTCCAAAAACATGCATGCATGGTTAATGGAATGCTCTAAATTTTCCTTAGGTGTGATTGCGAATGTGAATGGTTGTTTGGCTATCGGTGGCCTGCGATTGGCTGGCAACCAGTTCAGGTTTCTCTGGGATTCTGCACTGGGATAGTCTCCAGCACGCCTGCAACCCTTGTGAGGATAAGCGGATTCGGAAAGGGATGGATGAATGGCTAGCATTTTATTGGCACCAAGAAAAACAGTTTACAACCATTAAAACTGTTGGTGAACACCTTTGTAATGGACACTTACAAATAAAAAAAAGGCAACTTTCGCTCCCTTCGCCGCTCAGTGGGATACGGTTTAAAAGGAATTATGCCGGTTTGACACAGCAATTGATTACACTGGTCATTCAATTTTTGTTTTACAATATTTTTCTAATCAGAGATGTAAGTAGATTTTCTTGATTATGTGTTGCGCTGCTTCCGTATGTGTCCTTGAATTTTCTCAACTCAACTCAACTGTATTTATAGAGCACTTTCAAACAGCCATTGCTGCATACCAAGTGCTTTACATGGAGCAATTTAACATATACAATACACAGTAAAACAAATCGTTAAGAAAGACGGTAGAAAGCACCAAACAGTAAAACCAAGAAAGAACAAATCTAAGTCATGCTGAGTCGAATGCTAAAGAATACAAGTGAGTTTTGAGGAGGGTTTTGAAGATGGGCAGCGAGGAGGCTTGTCGAATGTTCAGTGGGAGGTCATTCCAGAGAGAGGGACTAGCAACAGAAAAGGCTTGATCCCTCTGAGCCTCAGTTTAGTTCTTGGTAGTTCTGTAGGAAATGTAGGTTATGTAGGTTTGCATGACAATGATATTCCTAATAATATGATATGTAATATGTTAATATATTGAGTAATATGTATGAATGAAAATACACATCCTGCAATGCTTTTATAGGTCTTAACTTATAAACTTAAATTAAAAATATATAAATTCTTTTTTTTTAAGTTATCAAAAACTTGATGTTCTACAAAAAAAAGGAAAGACGTATTTGAAATCAGTCAAAAATATGTTTAAGGTCATATAAAAACCTAACCGGCTGGTCAGGAAGGCCAGTTCTGTCCTGGGTTGCTCCCTTGACACTCTGGAGGAGGTGGGCAACAGAAGGATGCTAACTAAGCTAAAAGCTATGATGGCCAGTCCCTCCCACCCCCTCCAGCCCGCCCTGACAGCACTTGGTAGCTCCTTCAGCCAGAGACTGTTACACCCGCGCTGCAAGAAGGAGAGATACCGACGCTCGTTCCTACCGACTGCTGTCAGGCTGATGAATAAAAAATAACAATCATAATAATAATAATAATTAAATGATGTGAAGGAAAATTGTAAATAGTACTGCGATTTATCCATTTTGTGTTCATATTGCATTTAATTGAAAGATGTTTGTTGTTTTTTTTCTCTTTCTTCTTTCTTCTTTCTACATACATTCTTGCTGCTGGAGGCTGTAAATTTCCCCAGTGTGGGACGAATTAAGGATATCTCATATAAAATTTCCATTTCATTAATTCACGTTAAAAGTTGTTTAAAAACCAAACTACAACATAATGTGTGTGTTTTAAATATCTTTTGTAATAGACCCTTCATTAATGTGTGAGGAAGATGAATGTGCATGAAAGCAAATTGTCACATAAGTCTGCTTTGTATTAATGCCACCAAGGGAAAAAAAAAATCAGCAAAGAAATCGTGTGCATGGCGGCTGAGGAGGAGTGAAAAGTTAATTAAAAAGGTAAGTGACCAACAGTGGTGCCCTGTCAGGGTTCAGACACATTGCTGGAGTTAACCCACTTTGTGTTGCATTGCAGTGCACAGTGACATGCTCAGTGAAGGTTTTGCATGACCTCTCTTGGAATTGAGACACACAATGTATGCAGGTGATTGGACGCAGTCTGCAGAAGGTGGCACAAGAACAGATTTAGAGCAGAACATACACATGTGCCAACTCGTGCGCTTCCTCTATTTCACACCATCGCCACATGTATCTCCCTCCACCCGCTGTTTCCTCCGCTTTCTCTTCCGAGGCACTTGTGACAGATCCAGGCAGTGGGTGGTGGCGCTGGCACATTGTTTCCTCCTCTCTCTTGCCTCTCTTTCTTCCATAGCAAAAACACACAGACGCACATAGATCTTCACCCACACACGGGGTTATAATTAATACTTTTCTTGTATTCATATTTCAGACTGTTTTCTTTGAAAAAAAAAACAGAGAGCCAGCCGGGACCGGGGAGGGCTAAGGGAGAAAGAGGGATGCAAAAGAAAAAAAAAGATCTCTAAGATTAATTAACGGTGAAACAGGGGGAAGAAAGGGATGACTCCCAAGAAACCAGCAAGCTCTGCATAATGTCGCACACTTCATTTTAATGAGTGAGTCATGTGTTTCTCTTTTCCGTGTGTGTGTGTGTGTGTGTGTCACCAAGACACCACTCTACCTGAAATGAAGGATAACTAGCCCACTATATTAGGGAACACACCATCTATCCCCGGTGCCCCTGCTCCCCTTTCCTTCTCCTGCCCCCCTTCTGCCCATTATTTGTATTCAAGGTTTTTTGAAATGACATTGCAATCCAACGATGCACCAGCCCATTATAATGTCTAGCAGGACAAATACCCTGGCGTTTTTCTGTGTAGAAATAACACTTTTTTCCATGTCAAAGTGTGCATATGCACGTGCGTATTTGTGGGTGTGCAAGGTGGTATTATGACTCTGGTCCGGGGTTGAGGTAAGGCCTCGGGAATGCTGTCATTAATCCTGGAGGAGGGCCGTCACACTCTCTGATTATTAGAGAAATAAATTTGCATGCCGCATATAAGCCAGGTGAAATGCACTGAACGTGCAAATTATATTTCCCTGACAAACTGAGAGGCAGAATGGAGGCTGCCACCACATTGCTCCAATACACACTTGCATGCATTGACATTCCTGCATATCGTATCTTAGGAAGGCTTTGCATATGCATAGCAGCATGACACGCTCAAGGATCATTGAAATGTGGACAGATTATGGCATCTGAATCTGCTTTCTATTGAGAAGGGAATGTTCAAGTTAATTCGTCAACACACATTGATGAATTATTGTTAAGTTCAAACAGCACTGTTGAAAAGACCACAAAGAGGTAATGTACTGTACATCAATGCCAATAGACTTTTTTTTTTAAACATGCATTCATTTGTGATTTTATCATGAGGGGTCTTTTGCTTTGGGCTGTCATCTAATACAGACTGTAATGATCCATGCCGGCCAACTTAATGGAGTGGACACTAGTGTCAATTTCATTACGTTACATCATCTGACAAAATGACATTTCTTATACTTTGAGTATGTTCTTGCGTTCTGGTCTCACTAACTTTTTGAGGAGGGGTGGTGGTGGAGGTGAGGGGCGGATATGCAGCCAAGACTGAATATACAATTGTGGCATGTAAGATGTTAAGTTGACCCGAAGGACATTTTCTGTTGCGTTGTAGTCTCTTTGAAAATATTGGAAATTGAAATGATCAAGCAATTGAGCAATCAATCAATCATTCAATCACTTTATTATCCACAGAGAGCAATTAAAGGCACTAAGAGTAGCAGAGTTAGTCACAAATACTGTATTTTCCACACTACAAGGTGTACCTTCGATGAATGGCCGATTTAAAAAAAAAATAATTCAAATACAGGGTGCACCGCATTGATGGAGCTGCACTAAAGGGAATACAATCCAACACAGCTTTATTCATGAAGCACTTTCACAACCGTTGCATCTGTAACAAAGTGCTTTTAGCTTTCAAAGAACATTTAAATTACTACTTCCAAGAAATCTGAATATTGATCTTCGGATGAAAAGGTGCATTGTTGATTTTGAGAAAATTGAATGTTTTTAGGTTCACCTTATAGTGCGGAAAATACGGTGATTGATCACAAAACATAGACATCCACATACAATCCAAACACACTCCATTCCAGACATGTTCTTTTTGGTACACGCAATATTTAAACTTTTTTCCTGGCAAACAAGAATGACAAATGTGATTCGTGAGGTGCATCTGCGTCATTATTTGTCAATGACGTTCAGTCTTTGAGTCTTATTTTTGTCCCGTCTGGCGCACACTGTGGCACAAATGCGTCAGGGGTGGGGCTAGATTACGTTTTGAATTCTTTCCATTCGTATAAATGTGGCACACCTGACTCACATAAAAGTCGAGAGATGCGATGGAAGGTGGAATAAACCTAACTTCGGCAACTACAAGAGACTTATTTACTCGTTCATGAGGTCGAAGCACACAAAGTACTTAGGCTATTTACAGAATTGCAAACAGACCTCCATGGACAGATGATGTTAAATTGGCTGGAGGAAGTCGCAACTATTGTGAATGATTCCTTCCATGTCACACAGAGAACTGGGGCGTGCAATACATACAATATGCCGGAATGCCTATCAGGGCGAAGCATAGTTTGCCAAAATCACAAACTGGACCAGCCCTGCCACAAAACCTATCATGCGCCCCTTTTTATGGTGCAGTCTCTTTGTGCGTCAGCGGCAATGCATCTTGGTGTGCCGAAACACCCAAAGAGGTGCAGTGCGATCTGCCAAATTGCCAAACTCGATAAACTAGACTTTCCACGGCACAAACCTGAACTCCTGACGTAACCTTGAAAGTGATTATGGATGCCATACATTGTGTGCTGACGCACACTTGGAAAAACCTAGCCGTTATCTTGGAAGATTTGCATATCTTACTAACTGCTCTCTTCCAACTTCATTCTGGTGTCAGACTTCCTTTTGTTTCCTCAATTTGGGGGGCTTTGAAGCAGACCTCACCAATTGCAAGGTTGCTGTGATGACTTTTCTGTTGACGATGCAGCAGTAATGGTGGAAGAATATACACGCACACCTGATGGCCATTTCATTTTTAATGTTACTTTGCCATAAGTGTTTTCGAACCCACAACCTCTGCACTTTGAGGAGGACGTGCTCACCAGTCGGCCATCGTGCTGCCCCAGCACAACACCGTAAACATAAAATTCATTTGAACCCGTTATTGTCTCCAACGAATTCACCATCACTTGGGTGAGTGCTTGTGTCTACTCTCGTTCAGTTTAGAACATGTGGTTATTTGTCCACTTGGTAAGTCAGCTTTCATCTTTTAGCCTGTGACTATAGGCAGCGGGGAAACCGCACGATGGGTAAATCTCTTCGAAAGCCTCTAGTTAGCCATTCATATATTCCTATTATAGTCAACAGTCCCGGAAGAAGACAACAGAGAGCAAACAGAATGACCTTGAAATATTTATCTACAGCCTTGCTTCAGAGGATTAAGTTTGGTGTCAGGGGCAACTCGCAGCTATCCAGCTGTACTTTCAGTGGAATCGCGCCACACACATGTTCCCTTTTTTTTTTCTTTATGTGGACTGAGGCAAAGTTATGTACCATCTTGCAGTGTTCAATATTAAAAGAGGTCAGGAAGGAGGAACTTTGGTTGGGACAATAAAAGATTGGTGAACAGGGTATTATGAATGTGTGCATGGGTGTTTATATGCGTGTGCCGATGTGCCAGGGTGCAAGGGGTACAAGCCAAAACCCTGAAGTGAATGCCAGGAGCTGCCCGGCCTAGAAAGTGTGTGTGTGCGCGTGTGTGAGAGCACATAGGGTGGGTGAAGAAGGATAAGAGTGTCCCAGTCACAACAAAAGTGGGTCAAAATTGAAGCTAGATTTTAACATTGATGATTTAAATACAAATGGACACCAGAAAACATTCATTTATTCATTCATCTTCCAAGCCGCTTAATCCTCACTAGGGTCGCGGGGGGTGCAGGAGCCTATCCCAGCTGTCTTCGGGCAGGAGGCGGGGGACACCCTGAATCGGTTGCCAGCCAATCGCAGGGCACACAGAAACGAACAACCATTCACACTCACACTCACAACTAGGGACAATTTAGAGTGTTCAATCAGCCTGCCACGCATGTTTTTGGAATGTGGGAGGAAACCGGAGCACCCGGAGAAAACCCACGCAGGCCCGGGGAGAACATGCAAACTCCACACAGGGAGACCGGAGCTGGAATCGAACCCGGTACCTCTAGACTGTGAAGCCGACGTGCTAACCACTGGATACCGGGCCGCCCCACCAGAAAACAACAGATTTTTATAAATACAATGTATACGAACAGCCTTTTCTGCTGTAAGATGTTTGCCACGACGTCTTATTTACAAATCGTCGCAGTTCTGTTTCTTGTGTTGGTCTCCGTCTTTCTGTTTGTTTTCAGGGCTGGGTGTAGTCAGGTGTGATGAGCTCCTTTTACATAAAACATTTATGAAATTGGGAACTAAAGACACTGAAAAAAGTTCACCACATAAAAAAATACACGTATACTTAAGCACAGGTACTGTAAAAGAGATCATTTTCATGCATTATTAGAGCAGAATGAAATCAATACACAAACGTGGAAAATATTAAATAATGTAATCAAACAGTCTCTAACAAATAGACTATCCAGAATGGTTTACAAAAGATAAATATGTTCTTGGTAAACTTACAGAAATAACATAATGAATGTTATGTCGGCAGCCTGGTGCTCAACTGGTTAGCGCGTCGGCCTTAGAGTTGGCCTCACAGTGCAGAGGTGCAGGGTTCGATTCCAGCTCCGGCCGTCCTGTGTGGAGTTTGCATGTTCTCCGGGAACTCCGGTGTCCTCCCACATTCCCAAAACATGATTTGTTTTGGATTGGGCACTCCAAATTGTAAAAGATTCCTTTCCTCCGTTCTGCCCGTGCCTGTGTGGGTTTTCTCCAGGTATTCCGATTTCCTTCCACACCCCGAAAAGATGCATGGTAGATCACCCTGAATTGTCCGTAAGTGTGATTGTGGAGAAGGTTGTTCATCTTTGTATGCCCTGCTGACAATCAGTTAAGGGTGTCCCCTCTCCTGCTGTCCGAAGTCAACTGGGATAGGCTCAAGCACGCCCATGGCCTTCGCGCGGATAAGCGGATCAGATAATGGATGGATGGATTATTTTACCAAAGAATAACCACTGATTATAGAATGGTAAAAAAGAGCCGAATGAAGATCATCCGACGAGGGAATGAGAAATCTGTTTCAAATAGATGTTTGGTAACGTGTAGAGCCCTCATGAAACTTGACTTCAACTTGAGCTGTGAAACTTAACAGTGGCACATATACTATGTGGTGTGTTCATCTCCCAATAGGTTCACCACTAACTAGTAAGTAATACAGGGCCACGAGAATTATGTTGTCCAAGCCAAAATGATTGCTATTTTTGCCAAGCCAATGATCCAGCGCAGAATTTCTAAAGGGACATGTGCAGGGAGACCGGATTGAGGTTTTGCCAAAAACCTCTTTGTTGTAGTTATGTAATCGTCACGTTCATAGGGAATTATTATTGAAACAGTAACAAAGCACATGTTAGAAAATTAGCTCACTTTCTCCCATTTAACTTCTCATTGTCTGCAATGCCTGTGAGGGCTTACAATAATGAATGATTGGAGGGGACAAAGGAAAACCAGTGGGGTGTGTGTGTGTGTGTGTGTGTGTGTGTGTGTGTGTGTGTGTGTGTGTGTGTGTGTGTGTGGAGGGGAAGCGTATTGGCAGTGTGGTAAAGAAAAGCATGCTGGCTTGTTGGAGCGCAGTGGAAGTATGCCTGCCAGTTTTGACGCCACTGGGGCTCTCTGACCTGTGCTTGTGTGTTTTTGATTGTATTTGCAAAACTGAACGGAACAACAAAACCATCCATGCCCAGTCCTACATGCAGTTTATCCTGTGCGTTTGTACTGCCAAACCACGTGCATGTGTCTTCACCGTGCCCTTCTTGGTCAGCAGTGGCTTTACAGTGTGTGTGTGTGTGTGTGTGTGTGTGTGTGTGTGTGTGTGTGTGTGTGTGTGTGTGTGTGTGTGTGTGTGTGTGTGCTTTGCAGTAAAGAAGATGAGGATGGAGTTTGCCTTATATTCATTCATGCCATTATATTTAGCATACGATCTAGTTCGATGTTTCATTATGCATTCCTATCTGCTGGTCTCTGATGTTATTCTTACATCTCAATTACCCTCTTGGTTCCGGACATAACATGCATTATGTATGACAACAAGAAATTGAAGAGCAAAATAATTCAGACTTCTAACTTATACGCACACGAATGGCACTCGCTGTCAGCAAATATATATGACACAAGCAATAATATCACAAAGACACACCACAATATAAAAGTCCCGTAGACTCTGTTGTTATAACACAAGACTGTAATTTTTGCTACGTTAATTGGTGTTGTGAGTTTCACAGCTTCAGGAATTTATGTCAGTGACGTGACATGCACATGACCGTGTCGCTTGCTGTTGTTCAATTTTAGATCAGACCTTGTCTACGACAGAAAAGAGAGAGTCAGAGAGAGGGACTGCAAGAGAGAGCTTCTATGATATTTAGAACTGGTGGAATGTCATCCAAAAATATATGTTGGATCCTAAAGACAAAAAAAAGTTCCTTTCAGTTTGCCATTTACTCACATGGAATAATTGCAGTGATACTTTTATGTTGAAATATGTTATCCACATCTTTTGAAACAAAATTATGATTTTTTTTCTTTTTCAACTTTCTGTCTACAGTTTTTGATATCGAAAATGGATTTTATTATTATTATTTTTAGTTGTTCATAGAAAGGGACTCTAATTGAGTTTAGTATTTCGATTGAAATTCCATCTGTCCATCCATTATTTGGACTGCTTTATCCTCACGAGGGTCACAGGCGTGCTGGAGCCTATCCCAATTATCTTTTGTGCAAAGGGCGGGTTACACCCTGAATTGGTGGCCAGCCAATTGCAGGGCAAACAACTGTTGGCGGTCACAATCACACCTACCTAAGGACAATTTAGAGCAGTGGTGCCCAACCAGTTTATCGCGATTGATCAGTAGCCCGCGGACTGCTCCCAAGTAGACCGCGAGCTGTCTAGGGGTAAATGAAAAAAAAAATGTACGCGTGTGTATTTTTGTGTGCGCATACACTGCACCCTAGGCATTCTATCAGTTGCACTTTCATAAAAAAAAGGGTTTGAAAAATTAAATAAAATTGAAGAAGCACGCCACTTTTAACCTACGGTGACCTGCATCACCAAAAGCGGTTAGTGGTCAGCAGTCTGCGATTGCAGCTTGCGATCATATACACACCTTTTTTCTTTTTTTTTAAACTCTCATTCAAGGTTTGTTACATCTGCAATTCCACCATTGACAGTGGCAAAGAATGGGAATCTGGAGCACCAGGAGAAGCATTTTAAAACGGTAACGGTGAGCTACGAGTGTGCTGTTCCTGCACTTGACACACTATAAATGTGCATCCCATGCCGCCACATCAGGTTTCCCACTAAGGAAGGTAACAATTTCCTTTTCACAAACTCTTGTAGTTACTGTATTATTATGTTTAGTTCATGTTCGGGGCCGTTCTGACTGTTGCTCAACATGGCATGCACGTGTGCGTGCGTATGTGTGCGTGTGTGTATGTGTGGTAACGGGTCGATTGGTCGAGGTTGGTTGCTTGAAAAGTAGATCTTTGTTTAAAAAAGGTTGGCCACCCCTGATCCCTGATTTTGAGTGTTCATCTCACCTCCCATACATGTTTTTGGAACGTGGGATGAAATCAGACTACGTGGAGAAAATTCAAGCAGGCACTGGGAGAACATGCACATTCCACAAAGGAAGGCCAGAGCCCAGAATTGAACCGGGCACCTCTGCACCGTGAGGCGGACGTACTAACCGTGCCGCCCTATTATTGAAATTCCCATTGATGATCATAAAATATTCAACAAATCTATATTAAAATATACAAATAAACCATTTATAAGAATAACACAATTTATCTTGAAAAGCCTGTCACAAATAAAGATCATTCAATGTTAGAGGCAAAGAGATTGTGTTCCATCACACAAATTCCATCATCTATCCATCCATCTTCTACCGCTTATCCGGGGCCGGGTCGCGGGGGCAGCAGCTTTAGCAGGGAAGCCCATACTTCCCTCTCCCTAGCTACTTCTTCCAGCTCTCCCCAGGGGATCCCGAGACGTTCCCAGGCCAGCTGGGTGAGATAGTCTCTCCAGTGTGTACTGGGTCTTCCTCTGGGTCTCCTCCCGGTGGGACATGCCTGGAACACCTCACCAGGGAGGCGCTCAGGAGGCATCCGAATCAGATGCCCAAGCCACCTCATCTGGCTCCTCTCGATGTGGAGGAGAAGCGGCTCGACTCTGAGCCCCTCCCGGATGACTGGGCTTCTCACCTTATCACTCAAGGAGAGCCCGGACACCCTTCGGAGGAAGCTCATTTTGCGGAGAAAGCTCATTTCCTCGATTGCAGGAATACAAATACGCCGTGTGAAATCTCTGTTTAAACAGTACTGTGCTGAAAATATTGATTAGCAATCATATGTATGTATTTGAATAAAATAGAGGTCATGCTCGTTTGGATGTATTTTGACACACGAGTAACACTTGAAAGTAAATGTTTGGCTTACGTATGTATTTTGTCATTGCATGTGACAGGCATCTCAGCTGCACCCAGCTGGTATGGAGCCACTCAAAACATGAATGTGTGTTTTGACACCTTCCTCTGAATGATACTGGTTCCTGCCTTGAAGAGAAAATGTAATCAGCCTAGCTTGTCTTTTTTTTTTTTTTTCATGCCAGCCACCTAAGCACTACGCACAATATTCCAAGACTAATCGATTTCCAACTTGGATCAGATGACGAGACGCGTTATGAAAACAACATTATTTGTAGGTTGTGGTTGGCAAACAAACGCAGTGTATGTTTCCATTTGGCCTCCCAAGCCTTCGGCTAGTTTTGCTCACTGACCTGTCACATTCAGCCAGGTTGGCCTTTTCCAACAGGGCTGGACAGCTGACACAAGCACTCACCCTCCCTTCTTCTCCCTAATGAGTTTTGATATGAGCTTATGTGAAAATTTTCATGGCAAAGTTAAGCCCTCAAGCTACTCCAACAATCTGGCATATGTGGGCGTCCATTTCACTATCACTTCCACGCAGAGGTGATGCTGGCAAGAACACTGACCATGATGGCGGAAATATTTTCGTGTTAACCTGCGAGCTAAAGACAAAGCAAGATGTTTCCAAAGCCTGGAGACATAAAAGGAGTGATTTTTATTGTTTAGCTGGAAAAAACAAGAGGATGTATCATTGCCCGGAGCTGCAGAAGGGACCTACTATCTTTATCATCTTTTGGACATACCACACAGTAAACATTACTCTTTGATCTGTATATGTACTATAATATAAATATAAATACTTTATATTTGCAAATAAAATGGATAATTGACATCCACTGCATGCTATGGAACACGAATACTGTTTTTACATCCAAAGATTCTTTTAGATTTAAGTTCAAAATGATTGGCCCTATCGCTTGGTCAGACTGTAATCTGCCCCTGAAAATAGGCGTCCCAATTTGGACCCCGCCAACGGATAATTCTGCCACGTGGATGTCCGTCTCCTGAGGTTCCAATGTAAGATGTCAAAATCCAACCTGCAAATGACAGGCACACAGGGATCGTGTTCAACAGTTTGGCTTGATCTTTGAAAAGGTCACACCACAACATACAGCCATTGTTGAAATAATTGGCCACATCAAAAATAATACCCAATCACCTCTTATACTTTGTCTGTATTAATTAATGCCTTTGCAGTCACTTGCAAACTAAGTCAGCCATACAAAATGTACTTTGTCATTCATTGCCACACCATTCTAACATTTGAGGAAAGAAGGGGAGAAATAAGTATGGTACATTGTCTCTGGACGCAGTATTTGACTCGGCTGTTTCCACTGTACTGAAGCCCTCTCTCATCCTCCATTATTTGTATGTCTTGTTTTGGTGGATACATTCAGTGCAGTGTGTTTTTTTGTTTTGTTTTGTTTAGTTGCTGGCCTCAAGACTTTTGGGGAATATAACAATCCCAGCGCTAAACGAGGTTGAGGAGAGTTAATTGGAGTTGAGTGAGTGTAGATGAGAATGTGCTACTGTAATGGGCAGAAGTAAAGCAAAGCACATATATTTGACATTATTTTTTCAGTGGAGTGTTTCTGAGAAGGTTAAAATTGTTATGGCTTCATCCCTTCACCCAGCTCGCTGCAGTTAGTGTTCACGATTAAAACACAAATCAGTTAAAAAAAACAAAATAAATAAAAAACTAAAATAAAGAATCATACTTGAGATGTAGTGCATACAGAGATATTGCCCCTGAAATGTGCACAACATATACTTCAGTTTTTTTAAGATGAAAGGATATGTCATAAACGACAATCTGTGTTGACAGTGAACATTGATGACGTCTACATGCCAACAATATTTGAGTTAAGGTTAAAATTCCAGAAACACTCAGGTGAACCCGTTTACATACAGTTACCCCTGTATTCATGGGAATTGAAATATTTAAACAGCGACGCCCAGACAACGTCGTGACGCAAATAGGTGTCATTTTCGCTTCTTACTTTGTGTCAAATGTCAATAAGCATGTTATATCCATGTCACTCACCTCAATAATAAAGTAGTCAGTTTCCTCCTTGTTCCAAAAGTGTGGGTCTGAGCTGCGTCCGAATTTCGCCATACTCATGTATCTCTGCTTGTGTATTTCTGGTGGGTTGTGTACCAGATGCCGCTCAAATAATTACTTGCTGTATTTCAAGACCAAGAATGTTGCATTTATCTCACCAAAATATTCAGGTTAGAAAAGGGGTTAAGGGTCTTTTTTGGCTTTTTAAAAATCAGAATATTAACATATACAGGATTTTGCACATGTTTATGTGGCTTTTCAAAACCCAAATATTGCCAGTATTCTGGTTTTGAAAGTGTTCATTGACAACACGCATACATAGTCGTTCGGAAAGGGAGTAAAGAAATTCACAAAATCCTGTGGATTTGATTTTTTTTAAACAGTTCAATTTTCTATACGCAGAATATGATATTTTCAGAATAGCCATGTGTTTACTCAAGTCATTGCAACCATGCCAAGTGTCGTTTAGCTTGTTTCTGTCTTTCAGTAGCTAATTCAATTGCTGAACAATCCTGTCACTATCTGACCAGTGCAAGTTCTGAACTTCCTTGAATCAAAGCAAAAGAGAGCGAAAAACATGGAATCAAATTTCCATTCCACATCACTGGAGTGAAGTCTAAAAAAACCCACAGAGTATGCTGGTACTGGGCAAAAGGGGCTGGACTCAATAAATACGAGGACTGAGCTCTGCTATTCGGACCCCGCAGTATTGAATTTCTTATTTAGGTCATTTAGACAGGGCATGATTTATACAGTATGCAGCTCAAACCTACAGCACTTTTTCCCCCCTCACTGTCTTTGCCCTTCTAAATAAATAGAAGATGAGAAGGAAAACAGAGTGTGTGGGCGTGTAAGAATGGCTTCGAGGGAACGAGTAGTGTCAAAAAAAAAAAAGAAGCGGGGTGCTCTTGTTTCATTTACAAGCCAGACTGCAAACGTATGTGGAATATGTCTGCGTAGAATGTGAATGACGAAGGAGAAACAGCGAGACAGAGAATTAGCCAAGTAAATTGATTGGGTGATTGAGAATATATTATGAGTACAAATATACACACACGTGGTTGTGTGAGAAAGAGGTTTTATTTTTGACCTTTTGTGGGAGTTGCAACAAGAGCGGCACTAGACAACACTCTCCTCCCTCCTCGTTTACCTTTCATCTTAATTGGCTATTAGATTAAAAAAAAAAACAGGCTTTACCGCCTTCTAATCCTCCTGCCCTCTTGTGCAACTTCAGTGCTGATTAGACCATTGATTTAGGAAGAAAAGAAACAGATTATCTTGCAGTTGAGGTGGCCTCAAACGTACTCAACTGTGACTGAAGAGGTAAGACCAACTAGCATCTTCAGCCTTCCTAATTGTCATTTGTTTATTTTGCTTGATTTGAAAATGCAACTGATATTGAGAAACTTGTTACAGCGGGAGTTTCATCTCAAGATGCCAAAGGCGAATTTTATGCGCTTTTTCTTATCTTGCTGCAGACAGCAATGTTTCACGACGGCAGTGTAATATTTTTTTTAATTTTTTTTCCCATCCTCCCCAAACTCACACTGAGCTCTTAGGATGAAAAAGACATGACCACAATGAGAAGAACACAATCAGCTTGTTTTGGCTGTGAGTGAGAAAGACAGATAATTGCTTGCTAAATAGGCAATCAGAGAGGTGATGCCCAACCAATCAAACTTGTGTGTATATTTTGGGGGAGTTTCTACATAAATGATGGTCAAATGCTGAAAATGGCTGGGCCTTTTCTGCTGTCAAACTGACAGGTAGCACAGTTTTGTTGGAGTAATTGGTACAGCGGTGATTTAACACAAAATCATAGTACGATCAGAAAGAGAGGAAACTATCATCTTTCGTTTAACGGAAGAACAGTGAGTGCTTTTGCGCCATTCATTCAGAAAATAAATTTACTTTATGCCATATCCCTATTGGTGCGTATTAATTTTTCTCTATGACACCATCGGTAAATTTGTTTGCTTTGTGGTTTCAAAGGGATTTCTTTGTATCCCCTACCTTCATGGAATGTTTCAAAAGAGAGAAAGCGACTATGAGGTTCAAACAGAAATTATTTGGATAATGCAAGATTTTTCAAGATTGGAAGTTATCACTTTTGCTCAAGGTTGTGACAAAAGCACAATTGACTACTTTGTCATTAAGACATTCACCGTGGCTGCAACAAGATGGAGCGACGTAACTGTATTTAACAAATCCATGCATCAATTTTTCATCCGCCTGCCCTAATTCCGGTCATGGGTAGCTGGAGCCCATCCCAGTTGACTTCGGGTGAGATAAGTTCCATTTCTACGACACTGAAAGTTGGCACACGTATAGTCTCGATCCTTAACCTATGCTAATACATTTTTTTTAATAAAAAATGCATCACAGCCACATGTACAAAATGATCAAATGGGAGCAGTGAAAAAAAACAAGTATTTACTAACTTCGGCGGCTCAGTTAGCGCTTCGACCTCACAGTGCAGATGTACCAGGTTCGATTCCGGCTCCGGCCTCCCTGTGTGGAGTTTGCATCTTGTCCCAGAGCCTGCGTGGGTTTTCTCCGGGTGCTCCGGTTGTACTCCCGAGGTGTGAGTGTGAGCGTGAATGGCTGTTCGTCCATGTGTGTGCTGTGATTGGCTGGCAACTGGCTTAGGGGTTCCCTCGCCTACTGCCCAAAGACAATTGGGATTGGCTCCAACACATTTTCTGACCCCCTTGTGTGGGTCAGAAAATGGATGGATGGATACAGTGCACTCCGCTTAATAGAACACCGGTTAATAGAGTAATCCGCTTAATAGAGCAAAAGGCTCTGGAACGGATTTGCCTAATCCAATTTCCTATAAAGATAGTCCGCTTAGTAGAACAGATCTCCGCTTAATAGAACAGGCCGTAAGCAATGAACATTGTAAACTAGTGGTTTTCGAAGTGTAGCTATCGCGATACTGTACCACTATCGCGAGAAAACGCGGTAGTTCTAGCCGTATACAGTAACAGGTAGCACGCGTCACTCCACACATAGACACACGCACGTCACAATGGCTTCAACTTCATTCAAGAGACGAGAGAGAGACGAAGTGTAGCTATCGCGATACGGTACCACTATCGCGAGAAAACGCGGTAGTTCTAGCCGTATACAGTAACGGGTAGCACGCGTCACTCCACACATAGACACACGCACGTCACAATGGTTTCAACTTCATTCAAGAGACGAGGGCTATCACCTGCGGATAAGAAGGACATACTCAGACGATACGATGCATTGCCGGATTCTCAGAAGGTACGCCCGCGGTTTCCAGGACTTCCCTCTTATCCAGCGCATTGAGAGGGAAGTCAACCGCAAAATTACGGACTCCTGTTTCCAGACAAAAGTAACGAAATTTTTCGCGTGATTTGAGATGTTTGACTGAAGTTGATTAAAGTTGATGTTTTGTTGTTTGATTAAAGATATGGACGTCCACAGTTGAAATATCTCTTCTAACTCGTCAGCAGGGGTTTTTCTGCGTGCATAACTTGGTCGTCGACGTGTCTGAAGGTGTACCTAATAAAGTGTCTCCGGTTAATAGAAACTCCGCTTAGTAGAACAGAAGCGCTTCGGCCCACTGGTGTTCTATTAAGCGGAGTGCACTGTATTTACTAACTGAGGCTACTCCAGCGGTTGTCTTCTACACTGTATCAGGTGCAAAGTAGTTCACCACTCATAGGTCCTCACACTAAAACAGTATATGTCAAAACTGTCATCAGTCGATGACTCCCTTGATAATTTTTTTTTCTTTTGGAACATAACACCAGAGGGTGGCATAGGGCAGTGTTTTTCAATCTTTTTCAAGCCAAGACACATTTCTTTCATTGAAAAAAATCCCGCGGCACACCACTACCTGAAAATGTGAAAAACACTTATTTTAACAATTGCGTCTTATATTATGACTATATTCGCTTTTTAAACATTGGAAAAATAATGCAATATTATAACACATTGAATATCATTTTACCAATCCCTTTTCCTATCTTGAGTCTTTGTATAATTCTAACATCATTCAAATGACTTTTCTGCTGAATGTGGTGGTCTACTTGAGGTAGTCCAGCTTCCATTTAGTCCATATTTCTCCATCGGAAAATTCACTTACAACTTTAGCTTTGCTGCATGTTTTTCAGAGCATACCTTTCTCACTCGAAAAAGAAAACATCTCAACCAGTTTCACTGCTTGTTCTTCTATTTGCACATACTCCGACAGCCATTCCAACTTAAAAGAACCGCAGTTCATTCTTATTTTGGTTTGGCGAGTCAACGTATCGCATTCATCTGGTCATTTCGCCATGACAAAGGATTAGCATTAGCATCACTTATCGCCGCCACACTGTTATTGTTATGGGGCAGAGACCAAGTACTGTCAATGCCATGATTAGCTTGAATAGGTTTTCTTGTGCGCTGAAAGTGTGAGCCTGTGCACAGTTGCACAGCCTAGAGGGAACATTGGTGCCGTTGCATTTCCGGTAAAAGTAAATCTAAATGAAAGATACCTTTTGTTGTATTACCTTGTGTCGGAAACTTCGCTTGTCTCGAAGCATAAGACAATTATCTAGCTGCTGCTGCTCCCTACCAGAATGGAAGAGTACTACACAATTACAATGTCAGGCGATATACCGCACAGGCATATTGGATCATTTCCCACGGCACACCTGACAATATTTCGCGGCACACGGTTTGAAAAACACTGGCATAGGAGGATGCCAGTGCCCAGCTGTGGATCCAAGTGCACGTCATGACATCCCTTCTGTCTCTTATTGGCTATTTTTCGTTAGTAACAGTTGTTTCTTCAAATTCCAATTCGAGGTCCACGGACATGGCCAGAGATGTCTCTCTTTTTTTTTTTTCACAGATTTTACATTTTACGAACGTACCTCTGCTTATATTGACAGTTTTAACAAGTACTGCATCAGAAAAAAAACCATTTTTTTTGGATCAACAGCAAATTCTACTTTTAAGTTGTGTATCAATTCATGAAAACAAAACAATAAGAGAGACACAGTTAATATGACCCAATTGCCTTCTTATGCTATACACAATGAGTAACAATTTATTTTTTCTTCATTCAGAATACGTGATAAAATTTGTCTTGTTTCACCCCCATATTCAATAGACATCAAATCATTCATAGAAGGACTCAGCTTCAGGATAGATTTTTGCATTCATTTTAATTAAAGTCTTGAATAGACATCTTTACAAGAAAGCATAAATAATTATTTTGCTTTCATTAATTGACCTCTTGCCAGTATAAACAAGCTACTTGATGTAGGCATCAATTGATGTGACTAATTTTGGTCTGGCAGAGGTTCATATAAATTTGGGACATTCCCATCTTTCATGAAGCAAATAAATTTACCTTTCAGGTATTAGTGGAGATGACAAACTTTCAAGTGGTGGAAAGAAAGAAAATGTACTGAGATGGCTGCCAATGACAAAATTACAATTTAATCTTCCTTGTTCCGTATATACTTACTTTGAAAAAAAAAAAAAAACATTCTCAACAGTTTTCCATACACCCTTAATAGTTAGTGTGTTTGTGTGTGTGTGTGTGTGTGTGTGTTTGTGTGCGCGCGCAACCATGTGTCTTTATGTTTACTTGTATCTAGATCCAGACGATTTTATTTGGTGCCACAACTTTATGAAATAAAATTTAATACATTCAACACACCATTTTTTTCAGTGTATGTTCAATTTGGGATTATAAGATATCCTTTATTTGTCCCACACTGGGGAAATTTACAAATTTACATTTATATCGCTGCTGTATACTACTGCACAATAACATTCACACGACACCACCCCACAATCAAATCAACCATTAATTTAAAAAACAAAGAGGAAAGGGAAAAAGGCCCAACCAGGAGACAGAATAGGATACCTATGACTTCCAAGAAAAAGAAAGCGACATTTATTTGACAATATCAGGAGTCCCAACTTAAAATACGGATTTATCTCAAAGGGAGATTCCCATGCATCAAGCCCACTCTGCATAATATGCAGCGATGGTGAGTCGTATTTTTGATACACTTTGTATCTTATTTTGAAGGCACGTTTAAATGTTACCATCGCGACCAGAGAGTGTTGCGGCCAGATAAGATGTTCCTTTTGTCATGATTCATGTTTATTATTATGTTTCGAAAATACCACAGTTTTCATGCAGGTCATATTATATTATTTTGTTGTATTTATCTGTCACAACCTTAAAAGGCCAGTCCCTGAACATAATCTCTGACATTAAACCAGTCTGTGGGCCAAAAAAAGGTTGGAGACCGCTGGATTAGTGCGAAGGGCTACTAATTTGATACAATCTTCTGAAATATCAAATTTGCTCAAATTACCTTGAACTTAATGAGAGGTTGAGATCGGGGTGTGGCGTTAATATTTGTCATCTGTGGTCTTTTGAAGCCCTTTGAGACTCTTTTGTGATTCGAGATAAGAAAAAGAAAAACCTTTATTAGTCTCACAATGGAGAAATTCCCAATTCACAGCAGCAAAGTTATGAACGTAAGAAGTAGAACAACAAAATATAGGAGCTGCTGGAAAGGCAGCCACTCTCGCGGCGCCATTTTGAAGTCAAAATAACAAAAATAACACAAGACAACACATAGGACACAGACAGTCGTTCAATATTCACCAATTTTCTGCATACACTTTGTTGTCTGAAGCAGTTCTAGATGAAAGAGGAGAGGATCAAAGTGTCCTTTCTCCAGTGGATCAGAGACGTCATGCTGAAAATGTGCACACGTCTGCTACAAGCTAAGTTTTTGAAAGCAAACACAAAGCTGTAGCATCCATTGACGAAAAGAGATTAGTTCACTTCTCCTGTCCCACGTAATCCGCTTCAAACTCCAAGCCGCGACTCCGAGCTCCAAATCCGCATCGGCACTCCGCGCCAACGCTCCTTTCTTCTCATCGTCGGCTCCTCAAGACCTCCATCCATCCAGCCGCAGACCGTTCAACAGCACCGATCTCTCCGCTGAACAAAGCGGGGCTTTGAAAAATGCTGCCCATTACAGGCGCAAGACACAAGCGCCCCGGGACTGTCCAGCAACGACAGTCAAATGGCGCCGACATTCCTCCAGTCAAAAACAGTGCTGGTATACCCATGCTGCCGAGAAGGCGCAACCACCAAACACAGAGTCTCCTCCTTGATGAATGTCGTGGCCAAAAAATGCTGAAAAAGGTCCACATCAAGTCCACACGACGTAACAACAAACACAAAGTGACAAAAGAAACACAAGAACAACAAAAAAAGCAAGGCTCATGAGAGCACTTGCTGACGGCTGCCTACTCGGGCGCCATCTTGACTTCAAAGACTAGATACCAAGTGTTTGGAAATATATTTGATTTGACTTAATAGCATCTGTTATCGTTAATGCAGTATGGATATTTATGTTTGTAAAGTATACAAGTACATTCAAATATGTTTGCGATTACATTCAAATGTACTCGTGATTTGTTTGACACCTTTCGTTAAACATAAAACTAAGGTACAAACCACATGGTATGTCCTGTTAAAAAAAAAAAAAAAAAGAAAACATCATGGTTACCGAAAATGTGTTATCATTGAGGAGAGTCTCCCTGTGAAATTGTTTAATCAATAGAGGAATGTTCTCTGTAATGAAGTGTGTCAGCTTCTTAACCAGATTTAAACCTCGATCAACTCAATGACAAGAGGGGAGTTAAATCTGATGTTTAATGAGGTAATCATGCTTCTAATTGCCAGGAACAACAGCTATAACCCAAAACGAGGTAAAAGCAGGTTTTGTGTCCAAATACTGAACGTGAATGTGCTCTGCAACTCTCTTGAAAAGAAGAACCGTGTTATGAAGTTGTGTTCGATGCATTCTGGAAATAAAAGTGTATCCTTTTATCACAGTTGTTTTTTAAATTCACTGCTTTACAAGTCTTTACTCTAGTTAATGCATTTGTCATCCTATGGAAACGTAAGTGTTAACACACAATTGATACTATTCACATGAGATGCAGATACAACTCCTTGGTTCAGCTTGTGCTGCTATTAAGATGCATAACCACACCACATTAATTGTGATACATGAGATGGTGAGAAGCGGTTATTTTGAAACGACATCAATCGGATCCAGACAGCAAAATGGTTTGAACCGAAATGAAGGTTGGAGGCATGGGCACTGGCTTTCGCTTTCATCAAATCTGATATATCGGCCTTCATAAACACATCCCGTCTCTTTTTGAATCTTCAACATGACACCAGAATGGTTGTTATGTGACATAAAAGTCAGTCAAAACACTGCTGTACTGTATCGTCACATCAATAAAGTTGCAGTTTGTGAACGCGAATAACACCGAGCGATCTGCATATGAAACGAAGTGTCATCAGCATAAGCAGTCGCCTCCTCAGCAAACGGCTTGCTCTTTCACTGTCATGTACACAAACAGACACGCTGGTCATCACCCCGCCACTCCTCACACATCTTTCACCACGCTCTCTGTCTTCCCTCCCTCTCGTTCATTGATCTCACTCTCATTGGACTCATCACTCTAAATTCGCTCCAGACAAAGAGCAACCACTGGATGACAATCACATTAGAGCACACAATCTATTTATGGGTTTGCCTCATATTTCACTTCTCTCTGTCTCTCTCTCTTTTGCTCTCACACACACACACACACACAAACATACACACACACACACACACACACAAACACACACACACACGCACACACACACGCACGTAAACAGACGCTCCATTTTCCTTTGTCTTCCACTCTCTAGTAACCTAATAGGCAGGATTTTAGTGGGAATGAGTTTTTAATGAAAAAAATAATTAGTTACAGTGGACTGTGTCAAAGATAAAACATTGGAAAGATCAGGTGATATCAAAGCTTGGGAAAAAAGAAATTTGACGCTCTGTATTTTTTATTTGATTGAACATGGAGGGGAAAAAATACGTAAATCAAATGAGGAAATAAAATCATGAGCGTATATTTAGACAGACTTGTGCTTCCATGCACATTCTAAAACCATGCATGTTGGGTTAAATGAAGACTCTAAACTGGCAATTGTGATTCATTGTTTGTTGATATGTACCCTGTGATTGACTTGAGATCAGTCTGAGGTGTACCCTAATTTTCATTGGGGAGAAGCTTCATCATCCCTGACCCTAATGAAGACAAAGCATGATGAATTTTCAGTGGCTACTCCAATTTTCTCCAACATTCAAAAAAAAATGTATGCTGTGTCTTAAATTGCCCATAGGTGTGAATAGTTTTTGGTCCCTGTGACTGACTCGCAATCAGTCCTGGACATCCACCTCATCTGGAAAATGCTCAAGATCGACTGGGATCATTAAAAAATAATCTTTATGCATCGCAGTGTGTGAGTCAAAGTTTACAAATGGCCCTTTATGTGGGAAAACGCAGAGCAGCCAAATGTAACGGAAATTCCTGAATGCTGACTTGTTACGCTTGTAACACATCGCGAATGTTCCATATACTTAAAAAAAAAAAGCAAAGTGTGGCTGTTTTACATGTTCGGGAGTATCTAGTGACACTCCGGTGGCTCCCTCATAACCAAATATAAATATATATATTTTTAAAGAAATCCTCGTCTCACCCCTCGGGTTCAGCTCGGGTCCTCTACCAGAGGCCAGGAAGCTTGAGGGTTCTGCGCAGTATCCTTGCTGTTCGTGGCACTGCACATTTCTGGACCGAGATGTCCGATGTTGTTCCCGGGATCTGTTGCAACCACTCATTTAGTTTGGGGGTCACTGCCCCGAGTGCTCCGACCACCACAGGCACGACTGTCACCTTTACCTTCCAGGCTCTCTCCAGCTCCTCTCTGAGCCCTTGGTATTTCTCGAGTTTCTCGTGTTTCTTCTTTCTGATGTTTCCATCACTTGGGACCGCTACATCCACTACAACGGCTTTCCTCTGCCCTTTATCTATGATCACGATATCCGGTTGGTTCACCATTACCATCTTGTCAGTCTGGATCTGGAAGTCCCACAGGATCTTCGCTCTGTCATTCTCCACCACCTTCGGAGGTGTTTCCCATTTTGACCTTGGGGTTTCCAGTCCATACTCCGCACAGATGTTTCGGTAGACTATGCCAGCCACCTGGTTACGACGTTCCATGTAGGCTTTCCCTACCAGCATCTTACACCCTGCAGTTATGTGTTGGATGGTCTCAGGTGCCTCTTTGCACAACCTACACCTTGGGTCTTGTCTGGTGTGGTATATCTGGGCCTCAATGGCTCTGGTGCTCAGGGCCTGCTCCTGAGCAGCCAGGATGAGTGCCTCTGTGCTGTCCTTCAGGACTTCTTGAGATCTGCCACTTCAGTTATGGTCCGGTGGTACATCCCGTATAGGGGCTTGTCCTCCCATGATGGCCCCTCTTCCAGCGCCTCATCCTCCGTTCCCCATTGTCTGAGGCATTCTCTGAGTATGTCATCCGTTGGAGCCTTCTCCTTGATGTGTTCATGGAGCTTGCATGTTTCATCCTGGACAGTGGCTCTCACACTCATTAGTCCCTGGCCTCCTTCCTTTCGGTTTGCGTAAAGTCTCAGGGTGCTGGATTTGGGATGGAACCCTCCATGCATGGTTAGGAGCTTTCGGGTCTTAAAGTCAGTGGTCTGAATCTCTTCCTTTGGCCACCTTATTATTCCTGCAGGGTATCTGATCACTGGCAGGGCATAGCTGTTTATTGCCTTATTTTTTATTCATTCATTCATTCATCTTCTGTACCGCTTGATCCTCACTAGGGTCGCGGGGGGTGCTGGAGCCCATTCCAGCCGTCTCCGGGCAGTAGGCGGGGGACACCCTGAATCGGTTGCCAGCCAATCGCAGGGCACACATAGACGAACAACCATCCACGCTCACACTCACACCTAGGGACAATTTAGAGTGTTCAATCAGCCTGCCATGCATATTTTTGGAATGTGGGAGGAAACCGGAGCACCCGGAGAAAACCCACGCAGGCCCGGGGAGAACATGCAAACTCCACACAGGGAGGCCGGAGCTGGAATCGAACCCGGTACCTCTGCACTGTGAAGCCGACGTGCTAACCACTGGACTACCGGGCCGCCCCTTATTTTTTATATTTATATATATTTATATTTATATTGTCTTATTCTTGCCATTGAGCTCGATTCTTAGGACTTGCCTCACTCGCTGGAGGTACAGTATTTGGCCGTAGCCGCTTTCCTTGTTGACAGTTCGAGGTTGCCATTGGCTTGTAGTATACCAAGGTACTTGTAGCTGTCCTCAATGTCTGCTATCGTTCCTTCAGGGAGTGAGACCCCTTCAGTGCGGACTACCTTTCCTCTCTTAGTCACCATCCAACTAAATTTCTCAAGCCCGAATGACATCCCGATGTCGCAGCTGTAGATCCTGGTTGTGTGGATCAAGGAATCTATGTCCTTTTCGCTCTTAGCATACAGCTTTATGTCATCCATGTAGAGGAGTGACTGATAGTAGCTCCATTTCTGAGGCTGTATCCATAGCCTGTCTTGGTGATTACTTGGCTTAGGGGGTTCAGTCCTATGCAGAACAGCAGTGGGGAGAGTGCATCACCTTGGTATATGCCACATTTGATGGACACTTGGGTAAGTGGCTTCAAGTGTGGTTTTCCACATCCTCATCGGTTCGCAACGAAGGCTCTTAGGGTCCTGTTCACCTTATACAACTCCAAGCATTCAGTGATCCATATATGTGGCATCGAGTCATAGGCTTTCTTGTAATCAATCCAGGCTGTGCACAGGTTGGTATGTCGGGACCTGCAGTCATGTGCCACTGTTCTGTCAACCAGGAGCTGGTGTATCACTGTGAATAATGAATGAACAGCCATTTGCAGTAACAAATCCAAATTTTTCATGTTAACATTTTGCTTAATTTAGCCTCTTCCAGATAATTACAGGAGCTATACATTACATTTCTATTCAGAGCTCAAATATCCACTTTAGACATAAGAAAAATTAAGGTTTGTCTACATTTTGCCATTTAATTACAAATACATTATTCTGCTAATAGAAGAAATGATCATTGTCCGAACCGGACTAACTTCTTACAGCATGGCTAAAAATGGCACAACACTGTTCTGTGTCAACAAATTCAAACAGAAACTGTATATGCTGTTTTGTTTCCACTGTGAGTCTGCTGCTTATTAAACTAATAATCTACATTTAACATGGTAATGTTTGGTCAGGCTAGGACAAACTGCCAGCATACCGATCAGTCCAGTGGCAGGCAACACTTGATCCTGGGACAAAGCTCATTAATAATGGGGCACGTGCCTCTGGTATGTCCTAAAGTATTATAAGATGTTGTTGACTAGCTGTGAATCATAATTAATATCAACATTTATATATTCACCAATGTGGTTAAACATCCACATCTATCGAGCGATTTCCATACAACGGAGCTTCAATTGACCTTGAGGTAGCGTACACAATCAGTATTTGTAAACGGAATGGAATGTTAACGAGTGTGTTTCCACACAATGACTGCTGTTGACGGGCAGAAGCCTCTCGACAAGGCCACTTACATTACAAACAGAAAAGCAACTTTCAAGATCAGAAAAAGAAAACAAAATGTTACTTTGTCACAGCAGGCTGAACATTTTCAACTGACAAAATTCAACTTGGTTGAATTCTGCAGAAGATGACAGATCTGGTTCAAGGCCTTTTTGAGGAAAAGACAGTGGCTGAGGATAATTGTTTTCTTTGTCTAAATGAGTGATTCTTTGAATACAATAAACAGACTACTTAATTGAAGTACGTTTCTCTTTGCTGCTCACAGTTATTCCATCTCTTGAGTAGGCTCGGCATGGGATGGGTCTGAACTAACCATGACCTGAAGATATTTTTTTTAAGTTACCATTATCCTGGAGAACATCTCCAAAAGAAATCTTACTTTTGGCAGCATTTTAACCACAAAAAGTGGCACAAATGTTACACTGAATTCAAGCTAAATTACGAAGCAGAACCCAATGAAAACGCAACGGTGACAAATCTCAGATAGTTTTGGTCCTTCCTCAGAAGACATAATTGGAAAACCATGTTTAGAAATAAAAACCTGTGTGCCAGCCAAGTTCTACTTACCTCTGTTAATTGACTTGTATTGATTATTTGCTGACTGATGAAACACATTTTCCATGCACATATGGTGATGGGGTTTTTTTGCTGCGAGAACTAATTTTCACATTTTCTTTGTTGGACAACACATAGCGTGCAACATAGATTTTTAAGCATCGGTCTGTCAAGTATGCATGGATAGATACACTGAAAATGCGAACAATCAGTGATATTGAAGCAATTGAGAGGAAAGTACAGCTATGTCCTATACATGCAAGAAGCTAATTTGAAGAGGACACTTTCCCCAAAGCAGTAAAGTAAATTCATTTGGTTAAAGGATCCTTTTATTTTTACTGTTTTCATTAACAGCACTCGTGAAGACACCAAAATAACAACTTTGAAAATGGACTACATTTTCCCCCTTAAAAGAGGACCCAAATACAGTGCCACAGTGATAGACAGTAGGACGGAAACCGAACAAACTGCTGTTAGCAGTGTTAGGGGCAGGAATGTCTGCACTGCAACAAAATACTTTTTACTGCCATTGAAAATGGTCATTCGCCCAGGACATCTAGTGAACTTCGGACATCCCCTGATTTTACAAAACGTTAATTAATGCCACTATGTTTTCCAGTACAATTATATTTAATGGCATAAAACAATCTTATAACATCATCTTATACAGTATTTTGAATGCCATTGAACTGCAGTAAAAAGCCAAAATATGCTCTGTTTGAAGCAGTGTAGTTCTACACAACTGCAAATTGCTGCTACGAGGACACTGTCAACGTATTCATCAGTGACTATATGGCTAATCGTCAGCCCAGTGGTTAGCGCGTTGAACTCACAGTACAGAGGTCGTGGTTTTGATCCCACCTCCGGCCTTCTTATGTGGAGTTTGCATGTTCCCCCAGGTCCTTCGTGGGTTTTCTCCGGATACTCCGGTTTCCTCCCACATTCCAAAAACATGCATGGCAGCCTGATTGAACACTCTAAATTGTCCCTAGGTGTGAGTGTGAGCGCGGATGGCTAGTCGTCTCTGTGTGCCCTGTGATTGGCTGGCAACCAGTTCAGGATGTCTCTTGCCTACTGCCCAAAAACAGCTGGGATAGTCTCCAGCACCCCCCCCCCCCCCCCGCAACCCTTGTGAGGATCAAGCGGATCGGAAAATGGATGGATGGATATATGCCCAATCAAAAGTTAGTTTTATCACCTTTGTAAAAGCAGATTGATTCCATGTCTAGAATTGGTTTTCAGTGGATATATGAGGTATTTGTAAAAACTACACTGAAAAACCCCTATATTTTAGATCTGTTTAAATTATTGTTTAATTTGCATTGCAGTGATTTTTAATAGAATTTTTGGTCACTCCGGGGGCTTTTACATGATAGGACTACCAAAAGGTTGGAAGATTTTCCTCCATCATTGGTCCTGCAAGCTTGTACCGGTAATCTTATAGGATGATCTAGAGAGACTTGTGATTTTGCTCTCTCAGTATCTGCATAAAAGTATCTGCTGAGGAAAAAAAAGTGAAATGGAAATGCAAAGTACAAAAAGCTGTGTCGCTGTAATAAGTTGAGCAGCCTCCAACATGGGTGCGGTGTGATAAATCCCAGCAGAGTCGCATGCTAAACAGCTTCAACCTGGCTGCCTCCAGCTCCCTGTAAACAGGCTTTGTGTCACCATTGTCATATCGCAGCTCCATTATTAAACATGAGAGTCTGAGGCCTTTAAGAAGCTTCATACACAGAGCTGACAGCCTACTTCTCTATCTGTTTCTTGTCTCCCCTCCCTCTTTTTCCCCGTCTTACACTTTTTCTTTGAGTCTCTCATGTGCTTTTGGTCCGAAAGAAAAAGCAGCAATGTTTTTCTCCATACGCTCTCTTTACCTGTGAATCATGTTCTTCTTATTTTATTAACTTGGGTTCAAGTATGAGTGACCCATTCCACTAATGATTAAAAAACAACAACAAAAACAACAGCACATTCCAACGACGACAGAGCAGGGGCAACTGGCAGCTTCCCATCATTACTATCGCCGCAATGCATCTTAATCAGACCCAACTTGGAGTTATTCGAATGACACACAGCGAGAGATAAAAAAAAAAAAAACTCTGCAGCTGCCACTCACAAGAACAACATTTTGGCCTGGAATTGTCCAGTATGTAGAGCAATGTGCCTGTGTCCTGAGTGTACCTTGACCGCGGTCGTAGGCAGGGGTGTTAAATTTGAACGCACACACACACACACACACACACACACACACACACACACACACACACACACACACACACACACAAAGGCAAAATTGGAACACATGATGTTTCCATAGAAATCTGAGTTTATTTTACTGCTGTCATTGTTCATCAATCAATGTTGCTCCAGAAGGCATGACGCTGAAAGCCATGACATGAGCCTCCAGTGTCTTTACAGAGGAGCTTCTTCGTTGGGATCAAGGGCCCGATTTTTTCCTTTATTGAAGCTTTGGCCTTTCCATCGCTTTGTTTAACAATAGGTTAAAAGATTAACCTTTCATGAGTGCATAAAACTTTTTGTTGATATCACTGTGGTCTTATTTTGCACTCATAACTGCTGATGTTTTCCTTGATCGAGTGATTTGGCATCTGTTGCCACTGTACACTAGTATTTCCCTTCTTCATCAGGACATTGAATTTGGTTGTACTGCCTATGGTCATTCTCCCCGTGCCTATGTGGGTTTTCTCCGGGCACTCCGGTTTCCTCCCACATTCAAATAAAATGCATGCCAGGCTGATTGAACACTCAAAATTGTGCCTTGGTGTGAGTGTGAGTGTGGATGGTTGTTTGTTTATGTGTCCTGCGATTGGCTGGCAACCTTTAAGGGGTACCCTCCCTATTGTCTGAAGACAGTTGGGATGGGCTCCAGCATGCCTACGATCCTCGTGAGGATAAGCGGATACAAAAATAGATGCATGGATAGATGTTCTATATACTGTACATCAGGGACGTGCGGTCAGGGGAGGCAGGTTAGGCAGAGCCGCACCTCTGAATGCGCATTGCATTGCACAATCATCACAAACTGGGTTGATACATGCAACTGGCACGTGCTGCTTTCCTTACATATGCACGTCGCCAATATAACGTTTGCAGATACATTCATTGGACCTCTTTTCCCAAGTCTGGCTAATGTTTTTAAACCATTAAAGTGGGGTCCCCAAACTACGGCCCACGGGCCGTATCCGGCCCGCGGGCACATTTGACCCGGCCCTCTAACCCTCCTGTTGTCCTCAGGTCAAAATGACCCATCGCTGTGTTAAAAACGCCCCAAAACCCCCCTAAATGCTATTTTTTTTAACTTGAAATTTTATGACTTTTCCTAGATTGTCCCCAACTGCAGAAAAATTTAAATGGAAGCTGTACCAAAAAAAGTACAAAGGTGGTCTTCGGGGCAAAATGACCCATGACGCAAATAGCGTTGAAATCAAGGTCACAAAGTTATTTACACACCATAGTGTGTGTTTCAGTCTTTTAGTTGTGTCTCAGATCAATTAGTAGAACATGTGCACAAGACGGTAGCAGACATAAACAAGACACACACAAAACACTCTTTTTTGTGGATTTCAAGGGGCTATAAAGAGAGAGAGATGTTTAGTTATTTATTTCCTGTTTTTTCTGTGAAGAACTCAGAGAGGGTTATTTAGTTATTATTTATTTCATTAACAGTGTTTGTTATTATTTGTTTCCTGATTTCTTTTTCTGTAAAGAACCTGGAAAGGGTTATTTGGTTATGTGTGGCTTTCTGGGAAACAATACATTTTTTAAGTGCCCCTACGATCGTTGATGTTACAAACTGACACTGGCCCCCCATCAGAGAAGGGAAATGTTTGGTGGCCCTCACAAGAAAAAAGTTTGGGACCCCTGCATTAAAGTTTTATGTTTTTTTTTAGTGACATTTAGATTTGCTGATGGGAAATAAAACCACAGTGAAAAGGCACAGGTTGCGGCAGATCGTTCTCTGCCGCAATTAAGAGGGCGCACGTGAGCAAACAGGTACGTTGCGCTGTTCTTCTGCGCAGAGGCGCCAGGCGAGTGAAGTGCGATCCTTTTTTAAATTTGCTACCTCGGACTGCTAACATGGAAGAAAAGGCTTATATATCGAAGATTAAAAACTTCTCAAAACTGGACTTTCAGTCAAAAGTGGACGTGATTAACACAGGTAAACCAACGCCAGAGCGAAAAGGTTTGCTTCAAATTACGGGACAGCCCGGACAACTTTTCAAACGGAGTGGTACAGCCGAAAAGAACGGTGATGTGGCTGTCCTTCGAAAACCCGTCTTTACTGTTTTCCCTGCCTTTTGTTCTCAACTTGTGACAATGTCTGGACTAACACGCGATATTGTGACATGAAAAGTGCAAGAATCGATTTGGCATTGAACGAACAGCCGAGGCTCAATGTTAGCATCCGCAATGCCAAGGTAAGGGAAAACCGAGAGATTCTGAAAGACCTCATTCATGCAACCTGCTTTTTCGCTAAACGGGAGTAAGCATTTCGTAGTCACGACGACAGGGCAAGCTCTTCTAATCGTGGCGATTATGTAGAACTATTACATGCTTTTGCTGAGAAAGATGAGAGGTTAGCTAGACATTTGGACTCATCCACGGTGATTTCTGGCTTGTCCAATAGAATACAGAACGATATAATTGAAGCTTTCGGTGATGTGATAATAAATGATCTAAAAAGGGAGATCAATGCGGCCCCATTTGTTGCCATCGAGTCAGACGAGACTACGGACATCACAAACAAAGCACAGATCTCTGTTATTTTGCGCTATGTAGCCAAAAGTGAAGTGGACTGTGGTGATGGAAGCATTTTTTAGGATTTGATGACGTAAGTGATGATAGGCGTAGCTGCGTATGTCTTGGAAGTGTTGGAGAAAACAGCTGTGTTAAAAAACTAGTAGCGCAAAAATGTGATCCCAATCGCTGGGACAATGATACTCAAATGATGGTCACTGGATATGATCGATGCCTGTCAAAAGCATCGGCATGATTTTTAATGATGGCATATGAGGGCATTTTCAGTGAAACTGATGCACTTTTTAGAGCGCTGCAAAACAAAGTCATGGACATTGGATATTGTTGTGTGCGAACCCACGACACCATCGGAGTTGTTGAACGCATGAGACGGGACTTCAACACACTGTATGAGCGATTTGAGCAGAAATGCAGCACACTTGGCCGAAACGTCAGTGGAAGAAATCAGTCGGTCAGAGATTTGAGACAACAAATGTTCGAGAAGATTATGGACAACATCAGTGTTCAGAAGAAAGCTAGGTTTGATAATTTTTGAGCTAGCTTTCCTCGGTTTGGTCGACTGTACAAAATTTAATGAGATGTCACAACATTTTGATGACACCAAACTGGAGAGCCTGTCAAAATCTTATAACAAAATAGATTAGTATAAGAAAAATACAATAGAGTATTGAACCCTGGAGAATCCACAAGGTCAAATTTTGGATATGAAATAACCAGTAGCCAGTTGAATAAGCCACTGCTTTTGGTTGATATATTTGTAAATCTGACACTAAAGGAGTCGGTGCCTCACCAACTATGAAGCTCACCGCACGCCACTGCTGTACATCGACCTCACAGTGCAGAGGTAACCGGTTCGATTCCAGCTCCTGTGTGGAGTTTGCATGTTCTCCCCATGCCTGTGTGGGTTTTCTCGGGGTTCTCCTGTTTCCTCCCACATTCCGAAAACATGCGTAGCAGGCTGACTGAACACTGTCAATCGTCCCTAACTGTGAGTATGAGCCAAGATGGCTGTTTGTCTCTGTGTGTCCTGCAATCGCCTGGCAACTGGTTCAGGGTATCCCCCGCCTCATGCCCGAAGACAGCTGGGATAGCCTCCAGCGCCCCCCGTGAAACCATGTGAGGATAGAGCAGATCGGAAAATGGATGGATACCTATGGTAATGCCCATCTCTTTAAGTTAGTGGAGGGGTTTGTGCGTGCCAGTGATATTACAAGCGAAGTTGTCTGGGGCTTTAGACAGCCCCGGCAGCGTCATCAATGGCAAACAGCTCCCAGGTGAGGATTCAGATAAAGAACATGGGAGGGATAACGCACGGATCCACAATCATGAGTGGGAAGCAGTCGCCAAGTGCCCATTCACTGCAACCATCTTTACATCAACCTTAAGTGGCGATTTTCTTGCAGGTCCTTTTAAAAATGCTTTTGTGTGTCAGTCTCCTTCATCTATACAAGCCATGTAGAACACAATGAATTTAAAGGAAAACACGAGCAAAACAGCACTTTGGGGGGTGTTATTGCAAAGCAATTAGCAATTTAACATGGCTAAAAGCTCAAAGTTGATTTAGCATTTTACCTTTAAAGGCAATGGTTGGGGACCCACTTCCATTAGAATGCAAGCCAGACGGCTCTGTTTCTGCCAGCAGAGGTGCAAATGCCCCCTTCCACCTGCACTGGTGTTGGAAAATACCATCAGAAAACCTCTAGACAGCTCTTTGGTTTCTTGTCGGTTACACCTCCAACTAGAAATCAAAATCTGAAATTTTCACTGTTGTTGTTTCATCTGAATACTCTCATTCATCCAGATCAGTTAATTCTCAGTACTGTATATTGAATCAATCTCAATTGTACTGTTACGGTTGTCTTCAAAGACGTTAGGATGTACTAGCCGAAGTGAACCTTGCTGAATGAACTGATTAAGTCTTCTCAGATGAGAGGCCAAACATCCTCTTAGAAGACCAGAACAATCAGATTGCAATCGATTCATGCCCTGAGAATCAAAAAAAGATGCATTCTTCAAAGTGTTGTACCAGATTCAGATATGAATACCTGTCAGTAAAAGGCAATGTTGATCTCTGGTCAAATAAGGCCAACTAGTGACATACAGAACATACTGTACAATAAAATCATTGCATTATACGACATACAAAACTTACTTGGCTTTCTCTTGATTGATAGCTAATGAAATTCTGTTTTGTGTGAGTGTCAGTCCTTTATCAATGTAGTGTGTGTCGACCATCTGGTATAAACAGCAATGAATATTGCAGTGGCCCCCCACACTTTAAACGGCTGATATACCCTATGGGTGTTGACATGCATGGAAGGAATCATGTGAGCCTGAGATGCACTGTGCGCGTTTACAGTTGGCCCATTGATTTATAATTAACGGCAAGGCTTACTGCTTCAGCACACACACAGCTGGCCGGGTCTCTGGGGTCACAACAATGTGTGTGTTTGTATTTATGTCCAAAAAGTTACATTTTGTGAAGAGATAGACTGCATACGATCCTCCTGACATAACTCGTGTTTTGAAAAATCATTCCATATGTCCTTTGAGCTGCCTTTGCTCAGAGAACAATAATGACAAATATTAATTGAACAAAGTGATTAGACAAAGTGAATTAATGTGTTATCAACAGCAATTGGCGTTGTGGATATGTATAGGCCTTGTTCAGACAACCAGCGAAAATCCAATTTTCACTGGATGGCTTTTTTTTGTAGTCTGGACAGTCAGAAAGCACACACAATCCAATTTTTGCACGACGGATTGAAACTGCATTCAGGAGGTAGTTTCATATCGCATATGGACAGGATTTGTCTCATTTTAAACAGCTCCAAACATTGTTTTTGACCGTTCATGATGTCACTCGAGGCGACGTAAAACCCAGTGCGCCAGACCCGACATTGGCAATCAAAATGGAGCCTCCTCCGGCATTGAAAATGTCTGCGCATCTCAGACTTTCTGCACCTCTCCTGGACAGTGACAAGGCCAAAATACCGAAATGAGAAACCTCTGTGTTTTCTGCTTGTTGTTGTCGTTGCACCTCTTGCCATGACATAATGCCACACACGACACATGCTGGATAACGCACTCTGATGTCATTGCAACAGGGGGTTTCATGGCAACACATACTGAAACTCCTTTATTATTACTTTTGGGGCGGGGACAAACTTCTCCTTCACTGGTATTGACCCATACAACAAGTACAATTCGCTTTTTCTAACATTAACCTTCATACATACAAACAAAAGCTATTCACTCAAGGTCATCTTTGCTGAGAATGTCTTCAAGGATGTCTAGCCTTCACATACAACCAAACAAACGTATACATAAATACATCTCCAAGTATAAATACTTCCTTTGTTCCTTGTGTTAGCACCAGAAAGTTTATCGCGTACCAATGACCTAGTGTGTCTCGAATTGTAATTTTTATTCAGATCTTGAAACGCAATGCATTTTTCAGAGGTTTTAGAAGTTTCACAGTCAAAATAGATCAGGAAAACTACACAAATTAAAAACAGCTGTTGAGGCTCAGATAGTAGATCATTGTGCAAATTGAATGACATTATTTTATTGTAGTCTTTCACTATGACTGTGAATGAACTGAAAAAAAAAAAAACAGGAAGTAATACAGTGTTTTAATCCTGTGGAGAGAGCTACGATTGGTATACTTAGAATGAGACCTGTGATCAAATGCTTGACTTTGGATGAGTGAATGAGACCACAAATGAATGAAGTTAAAATAATGACATTCCAATCACACCGATTATTGTTTAAATTATTATCATCCATCCAGCCATCCATTTTCCTATCTGCTTTATCATCACAAGGCTTGCAGGGCATGCTGGAGTTCATCCGAGCTGTCTTTGGGCAGTAGACAGGGAACACCCTGACCCGGTTGCCAGCCAATCGTAGGACACACATAAATGAAAAATACATCAGTGCTCACACTCAAACCTATGGACAATATAGAGTGCTCCATTCACATGCCATACATATTTTTGGAATGTGGGAGGAAAGTCCCTGGAGAAAACCCACACATGCAAACTCTCAACAGGAAGGCTGGAGCCGGAATCGAATCTTGCACCTCTGCACTGTGAGGCAGACGTGCCGATAATAGTTTTTATTATTATTATTATTATTATTATTATGGGAGGCCCGGTGGTCCAGTTGTTCATGCGTTGACCTTGCAATTGTTCAATTCCAGCTCCGGCTTCCCGATGTGGAGTTTGCATGTTCCCATCCAGGCCTGCGTGGGTTTTCTCCGGGTACTCTGGTTTACTCCCTTATTCCAAAAACATGCATGGCAGGCTGATTGAACACTCAAAATTGTCCCTATGTGTGAGTGTGAGCGCGAATGGTTGTACGTCTCTGCTTGGCTGGCAACCGGTTCAGGGTGTCCCCCGTCTACTCCCCGAAGATAGCTGGGATAGGCTCCAGTAACTACCTGCGATCCCTGTGAGGATAAAGCGGATCAGAAAATGGATGGATGGATGGACATTATAATTATTGTAAGACTGTATGTCATTTATATTCAGTCTCAAGTTTATACAATTGTACAATGTAATAGGGGATGTTTCATTTTGAATTGAAAAATTAACGGATAAAAGAATGGGTGGCCATACACAGTGGATAGAGGTACTTACCAATGAATGAATAAGGGAAAGATATGTTGCTTAACACTCGATCCTGCGCTCCTCAGCCCTACCAGAGCTAAGAAAAAATGGCTGCTACGTTTGAGACGAACAACCCAATCACTGATCAATTAGCTCCATTTCATTTGCAGACCAGACTCTGCTTGAGTTTGAGGTGCCGCTGAAAATTCTCAAGTCAGATTTACTTTTCCCCTTTTTTTATAATTTTCGTCTAACCCCCCCCTACACACGCACACACACACACACACACACACACACACACACACACACACACGCACACACACACACACACACTGTCTTTCATGAGCAAATACAGAGGTGTACATCTGACGAAAACAATATTGTATTTTACTTCTCCATTTTAGTCGGTCGGAATGGAAATGAAAAACGGTGCTAATTACTGTATTCTCCGCCCCCCCATAAAAAAAGTTTCTACAATTGTTTGGTAGGTGAACATGGAGATGCAAAACTGTTATACAATCGGCTAAATTAGCTCTTATATTCCTATTTCTTAGTAGGCAAAGCGGTGACGCAAATTTGCACCCCCCCCAAAAAAAACAAATTTTAATGTCCCCCCCTTTTGACATTTTTCAGTCAGCAAAGACGGTGATGCCAAACCGAGAAAGGTAATGAATATTGTCCCTTGCCCACTTTTTCCATCTCATTCTTTTCTCATAAATCTAGTCGGTTATCTTAGATTTTGAAAACTAAGTGGGGAGGGGGATCTTATTTTGCTGTTTTTCTCCCCAAGGGCTTATGCAGGCTTGGTGGCACAAAACTGAGAAAAGTATGTTGTTGTATTGCTCCTTTTCTCCTTCTTTTGTTTAGGAAGCGAACAAAGACGTGCAAAACAAGACATGTTGTTGGATATTTTTCTTTCTGTTGCTCAGCAGTCATATGTGGGCGTGCATAAGTGATATATGGCACATCGTTGTCATTTAAGGGCTCACTTCTGTATTTACGATTGAGGACATTTGAAAAATTACCGACACATAAAATAGAATAAAAATATACAGCATGAAGAAAAATTGCCGTCAGCCTTCCTGTATGGAGTGTGCATGTTCTCCCCGTGCCTGAGTAGGTTTTCTACGGGTACTCCAGTTTCCTCCCACATTCCAAAAACAATCATGACATGGCAATAGGGACTTTTTCAGAGGTCGCCGCTCGAGCTCTAATAAACATGAGAATTGCATGTAAATGTCTCGTCCATACAATGTTAATTAGCTGAGGTCATAATTATAGTTCAAATAGTACAGGTAACAATGACCTCAATTTACAGTGATGACCTACAATCACTCAGACCATTTAGTATTTCGGCACGTAGTTGCTCATGCACGCACACATTGTGCATGTAGTCATTTTGTGGAGGAACTCAACTGTGTTACATTCGCCTTCATCTGGCGATTTGGGTGGGTCTTCATGTAGGACCTACATTTTGACCACCTACATTGTAGGTGGTCAAAAGATGCCAAATTCAAATTAAACAGCACTGCTAAACTAACCAACAGAAGGTTCTAGAAATGCACAAATGGAAAACAATCTGGATTATTTTTTACAGAAGCGTCACTTTTAACATTGTGACATGATGACTACAAGATCGTAGCAATTTTAATATTGAGATATCTCGATATTGCCGTTATCACTACTTCCCTATTACAATTGTGGCAAATGATAGATTTTTGGGCCATAGCCATGGTGCAGCTATGAACTGAATGAGTCAGCCACCAATCTCAGTTTGCAAAGTGGGATCGGTGATCACTCTGATTGGCTCTTAGCCAAAAAGTCACTACATGACATTCAAGTCGAGTTAATAGCAAAGAAAAAGGCCATATCTACTAAATTGAGATCAGCGCGAACTTGCTGCTGCAAATGTGTTGCGTATTGGTTTCTGGATATGTTGAAATTTATTTTATGGAAACATAAGTGAGTGTAGCATGGACAACAATTATTTCCTAACGCAAGGTGACAGTTTAATCAGCATGCGATCGCACGCAAAGCACACATGCATGCGTGTTTTGGGCATTATGCTCCATTATGTGGGCTTGCAGTAAAGTCAGTACCTATTTCTAGTGACACTAGACCTGGTTGCATGTAAATGACCATTTGCCTCAAGCATCAAAAAACCTGCAGACATTGTATAGCAGTATAAGAATACAACCGAGCATGTTTGCTATTATTGATTGAATAAGAATCGGATAAAGCTCAGTTTACTGTGCAATAGTATATAAATACAAAGAGAACACGACCTCATAGTCAGATTGTCCTTTATTTTTTTCTTCACATTTAAGTTTGCGTGTTTTGCTTTTGCAGTGTGTGTATATTATAATAATATTTCCAATATTTAATTATTAAACATTTTTATGTCTTATGCCTGGGGAAAGCTAAGATCTGTTGAGTGTTTAAAAACATATTGCTTTTATTCTTCGTTCAGCTATTCTAAATATTTTACACGATGTACAGTGATCCCTCACTATTTCCCAGTTCATTTATCGCGGATTTGGTGCATCGCAGATTTTTTCAAACATATTCATAAAAAAATAATATGTATATATTTTCCATATACATGGAGTACAGTACTTTATATGTTGCTCTATGCGACTCGCTGTTGTTTTGCAGCTTCTCACGGACTGTTTGCAGACTTTTTGCGGACTTAAAAAAAAATGTTTATGTTAATTGGTCGCTACTTCGCGGATTTCCGTTTATCGCGGGTGGTTTTGGTCCCCATTTACCACGATAAACGAGGGATTACTGTATGGAACATTCATCCATCCATCTATTTTGTAATCCACTTATCCTCACGAGGATCGCGGGTGTGCTGGAGCCGATCCCAGTTGTCTTCGGGCCTGAACTGGTTGCCAGCCAATCACAGGACACACAGACAACCATTTGCGCTCACACTCACACATAGGGACAATTTTGAGTGTTCCATTAACCTGTCGTGCGTGTTTTTGGAATGTGGGAGGAAACCGGAGTACCCGGAGAAAACCCATGCAGGCAGTGGGGCAGAATGCAAACTCCACACAGGAAGGCCGGAGCCAGAATCTAACCCTGCACCTCTGCACGGTGAGGCAGGCGTGCTAACCTATCGACCATCGTGCCGCCCATATAAAGAACAGAATAGAAAAAGTTTTAGTAGCTAATTACCTTCACAAGGCAGTAACTGAGTGAGTAACTCAAGTGCCTTTCAGAAGAAGTTATTTGTAACTATAACAAATTCATTTTTTTAGAATAACATGACCTGTCATGATGTATTTTAACACGAGTCCGACATTTACGAAAAACTTTTCAGTTATATGATCTCAAATCTGCATTTTCATCAGACCCACACACAATCACACACAGGCCAACCATGACCATTTAAAACTCATTCAATCCCAGCCATTTTCACTGGAGCAGCCCCTCAATCTCAGCATTTTACTAGATTTGGACTGATCTTGCAAGGCCCACAGAATATTTGGTTCTAATGGTATATAAACATGGAGCCTACCAAAATAAAGTTTGGACTCTCTTATTTCAGCAGAAAAAAAAATGTTTCTATCTTTATCCATTCTTCAGCAATCGGCATTAGAAAATGGCCAAGTTTTGATGAAAGTTTCATGAAGCCAAGTTTCATGAAAATGGTGATTCCTGGGCAAAAAAACGGAGAAAAAGCTTTTTGTAAAATCATGCATTTCAATCATATGAGGCACCACTGCCACCTACTCGTCACTTTTTTACATGATTTATAATGTAAACTGTTCATCAGACCATCCTCCTCTCTATGACGCAAAAAAAAAAAAAAAGACTTAGACGTACAAATATGTCCTTGGTAGGTGGGGCTTAATTTGAAAAGACGTAAAAGTACATCTTGTTGAATGAAAGAGTTAATCACGCTCACTCTCCACTTTTCACAATGCATCATTCTGCAGTCAATGTTTGTCCCCTTTTCTTCTGTCACCCACCATCTTGCTGTGGCTCTCCTCACATTTTTACACTCTTTCTCCGATGTGTCATATCACAATCTAATCTCACCGACTCACTCTTATAAGGTCATCTCTCTGGTCTCCATTCCAGTCTTTTTCCATGGAGTCAGAGCAGCCAGAAGCCCATTCTCTTTGATTCTTCCCTCCATCAGGAGGTGAAGGGCCTGGCTGTTTCAGATGACACACTGGATTAAGAGGGCACATTCACAACAAATGTGGGGTCATCCATGGGGGTCCTGAGTGGGCTATAATATGTATTGTTGCCCACTGATCTGTCATGGCCAGCCACAACATATTTGAAGGCCCTTTTGATCCACACCAACATTCACCACAGGCAACAGCCTTGTGCACACCACAAATGCATGTGTAAGCATATTAATGCAAACTTTGTGACAGGGTCAACTGGAGTTCTACAAGACAATCCCAGGACACTGTCTGGCAGTGCTGTGATTATTATACTGTACACTCCTGTGAAAACTTGCCGTCAAAATGTTTTCACGCGATAAAGAAACGCCTTTGTTTTATCGAAGCGCTAGTGTGTTGACAAAAATCTTGACAGGGATGACAACTTGCTAAAAGTTGTGGAGCTCAGACGTGGTGCTCTTGAGAATATGACTGAGAATAAAGTAAACTGAGAATAAGTCAAAGTTCTACATTCAACTACTCGACTATCATACTGATGGGAAAATGAGGGACTTGAGTAGAGGTGATCACATGCTTCTGGCCCAATATCCACAGGTACAAGACAATGTTATAATCGAAGGTGAGATTTTTTGTCAACTGTTTGGTTGATGGCAGCACGGGCACCCGCAGCGGCTCCTCTCCCTCCTGTGGTTGAGAGGAAAGAAATGTCATATGTGCTGTATGAAGCACCTAGATACCATTTAGCAATAAAGTTTACTTGAACTTGAACTTGAAAAAAAGGGACACAGCAGCCACTCAAGGGAGAGACGGGGTTTTAGTGTCATACTTCCGGGTTGGAAAATTATTCACCAAAAATATTTCATTCAAAATTAGATTGTGCCAAACATAAGGTATAATCATATACTGTATATCAATATCCGTGTATATCAATCGATTTGGATATATCTGGAGCTATTCAAGTGTGATTTCCACTCACGCCCACCCCAAAGAGGTCATCAAGCTGACCCATTTGGAAGATTTGGATGACATCACGTTGGTTATGACGACGAAGCTGCACAGGATCCCGGAAGAATCCTTCCAGGAGTGCATGAAGGTGTGGTAGAGAAGGCCGGTAAAGTGACTCAAGGGGAATTACTTTGAAAGGTAAAACTTGGAGTTAGGATTGTAAATTTCTCTTTTGTGACACGTGGTCTGGACTTTTACTGACACAGCCCGTGTGCAGTTTGTCTATCTTAAAAAATATTATTAGCTAGGGTTCATTTACGCTCCAATGAGTATGGTCTTGGAGTGAAAGAGGGATGCTGATTGTGGAGTCTTTGTGTGAGTGTACCGTGTGACTGTGGCATACCTAACCCTTAGATGCATGAGTGACTGCCCCCGACACTCTTCCATAGGTGGGTGAAAAATGACCCATAATACAATCAATGCTTTTTTTTTTAATGACATATTTGTCATTTTGGTTAAGAATAATCCATCCATCCATCCATTTTCTGAACCGCTTGATCCTCACTAGGGTCGCGGGGGGTGCTGGAGCCTATCCCAGCCGTCTTCGGGCAGTAGGCGGGGGACACCCTGAATCAGTTGCCAGCCAATCGCAGGGCACATAGAGACAAACAACCATCCACGCCCACACCTAGGGACAATTTAGAGCGTACAATCAGCCTGCCATGCATGTTTTTGGAATGTGGGAGGAAACCGGAGTACCCGGAGAAAACCCACGCAGGCCCGGGGAGAACATGCAAACTCCACACAGGGAGGCCGGAGCTGGAATCGAACCCGGTACCTCTGTACTGTGAAGCCGACGTGCTAACCACTGGGCTCCCGGGCCGCCTGTTAAGAATAATAACTTGTATAAAATTTAGTAATATATTTAGGACCATACAGGAATGATTTCATATTTGAAATATCTTTATTTGTAATTTTTTTACATTTTTGAAAAATAAAAATTACCCAGAACAGCAATAGAAAAATGTGAACATCCATTTTGTGTTTGTGTGTGTGCACGTGTGTCTGTCTGTCTGTGTGTATGCATTGTCTGTTTTGCCTTCTTGTCTCATCACTGTATGCAATTCAGACAAACTACCTGTTTCTGGCAGTGATCATTGCACACAAGTACATTGCATTTTCCACACCTATTGCTGACTTTGCGATCTTTGTTACTTGGGCAGATCTGACACCTTTTTCTCTTTGGTTGGCCCCGTGTATTTCTTTTCTGTGTCTGGGTGGTGGCTTTTGTCACCCCGCACCTTTTCATTGCTTCAATAATCGGGATTTGCAGTTGGGTGCAGCTTTCCAGCCGACTCCTCATGTGTGCTGTGACAAGCTCCTTTGACAGCTCATTGAGGAACAGCCGTCGTGTATTGGTAATGCCAGTCTTGAAATCTGGGTGCTGAGCCATGAAAAAGGTGTAGGCATTTAGGGTGCCGATGTCAATTATGTTGTGCCATCGCACTATGGGCCACCTCTGTGTTTGCCGCTTGCACGTGTAGTTACCAACCATCTGGTCAATGATGTCTACACTTCCATTTGCCTCGTTGTAATATTTGATCACTTCCGTTTTTTTCTTTTTGCTATGTTCATCCACTGCTTTGTCGTGGTGCATCGTGCTCAGGGGCACAACAGCTTTTCCTCTTTCTGACATAGCTGACCATGGTAAGGCTGTCGTTGAATCCAAACACTGTGCTGTAAACCTCCCTGGACTTGGAAGGCTTCATCAGAGGAGGGATGTCTGGCTTGTTCTGACATAGAGTCCCCACAATAATGAGCTCCTTCTACAGGAGATGCTGCGTGAGTGGCACAATGGTGAAAAAGTTATCCATGGTGATGTTGCGACCGATGTTTCTAAATCTACCACACAGCTGCTGGACAATGTTTTCACCCAGATTCTTCGTCTTCCCCTGGTTGTCTCCCTGTGTAAACAATACCATCTATTGCATAGGGGATGCGTGCATCACAAACCCAGAAGATCTTTAGGCAGACTTGCTTGGCATGTACTGTAGAAACTTGCACCGACCCCTGAATGGCACAAGCTGTTCATCCACAGTGACACAATTACTGGGGATGAATTGCTGTCTGCAGTTGACCAGGAACAGATTCCATACATAGCGGAAGACTGCCATATGATCTGTCTCCAGGCCGAAGGCCAATTTGTAGATAAATCATAGTCATGAACGACACACAAACAATTTTATATGAAGATAATACTTAGATGTATCAGCTCTTACAGTATAAAATAATTTTCCTGAGGGGTAACACTTCTGATAGTATAGTCTGCGTGGTCCGCAGTCAATGTATTGCTGACAGCCAAAGTCCATTGGATTCCATAGAAAATGTACACAGGTCACTTTTGACCCATTAATGGAAACTTGGAGTAGCAATAAAAAAACTGAAATTTCTTAAACTGTAGAAAATGTAAGTTGAACTTGTGAATGATATTATATAAAAAAACATGTTTTTTTTTAGGAATACCTGGAATATGAAATTACTAGCTGGTTCGCCGCCCTCCGGGCGGCTCATCAGCTAGTTCCTGCGGAAGGCTGGTAAGGTGGGCCTTTGGCCCACAAAAGTGTTGTCGCTTGGTTCAGCTTTTTGTTCATCTTCATTGCTTATCGCGAAAATAAAGAGATGTTTAGCTCTACTAAATAACTAACAATTTCATTGCAATGCTTGTGAGTAGACAACATTTTTTCGCTAAGATGCCCGCGCGATCGTAGTGAGCCACTGCCTGAGCGGCGCAGTGGCGGCGCAGTGGCGGCGCGCAGCGGCGCGGTGAAGTAGGTACGTTTTGAAAAGGGACAGACGGAAGGACAGACTGCGTGCGGGACGACGCGCAATATATATATAGATAATAAATTTTCAGTCCGAAGATATTTCAAGAAAAAAACCTCACCAGGTCATTTTCGTGGGTATGGGGTACCGAACCCCCTGATACGGGCTGTTCGGTCACTATAACACCAATGTCAGAGTTGAGCCAAAGGGCGAAGCTCTCAATTTACCGGTCGATCTACGTTCCAACCCTCATCTATGGTCACGAGCTATGGGTCGTGACCGAAAGAACGAGATCCCGGTTACAAGCGGCCAAAATGAGTTTTCTCCGCAGGGTGTCCGGGCTCTCCCTTAGAGATAAGGTGAGAAGCTCGGTCATCCGGGAGGGGCTCAGAGTCGAGCCGCTTCTCCTCCACATCGAGAGGAGCCAGATGAGGTGGCTTGGGCATCTGATTCGGATGCCTCCTGACCGCCTCCCTTTTGAGGTGTTCCGGGCATTTCCCACCGGGAGGAGACCCCGAGGAAGACCCAGGACACGCTGGAGAGACTATGTCACCCAGCTGGCCTGGGACCGTCTCGGGAGAGCTGGAAGAAGTAGCTAGGGAGAGGGAAGTCTGGGATTCCCTGCTCATGCTGTTCCCCCGCGACCCGCCGGTATATGATGGATGGATGTCTTCATTTTTCCAAGTGAAGATGTTACATTATAATTTTAGTATCAGAACATATGCACGCATCAATACAATGCAGAATGTTTTATTTTTAATGGGACAGTCTAATCACTTGATGTTTGCTTCTGTTGTTGTGCACTCTTGAGCACAGTATTCACTTATTTGTGTGTGTGTGTGTGTGTGTGTGTGTGTGTGTGTGTGTGTGTGTGTGTGTGTGTGTGTGTGTGTGTGGACACAGTATTCCGATGCCAAACACAGGTTTGTGTTATTCTACCATAAAACCACTGAGGTATTTATTATGAGGTATTATTTAATCATGTTCACTTCCAATCAGGTTCAACGGAAGCAGAGGGTAATACACAAACTAGTAAACGGAACAAGAGAAACAGGGAAAGGACACAGGCAGCATGAGGTCAATAATGTGTCCTCCAATCAAACAAAAAAGACATTCCAGGTGGTCATGTTTCTTCAAATTAATTGTTTTTGTATGGATGGGCGTAACATTGAATAAGAGGTCAAAACCCTGAAAGTCATCTGAGTCTTTTGAAGGTTGTAGGTAAAAAAAGATCTTAAAATACAGTACAGGACTATACTGTGTGAATGTGATTGGGAGACACAGGGGACCGACTGATGAGAAAAGGTGGACAACAAAACCTAATGAGACAGACAAGATATGACATGGGGAAAAAAGGGACACAGGGAAAACCAAACTCACATCCAGTTAAGATTCATACAGATCATGACAGTAGAGTCATACTGTACATTGAGAAGATGTCGTATGTATTCCTATTTTTGTCATAATGCCCGACGAAGAGGTGAAAGTGGTGGTGTAAGCAAGGGTTATTTTTGGCTTCAGCAATGGTAAAGAGCTATTTTAATTCTTAAACAGATGTCTATAATTTATTAATCTGCATTTGAAATAACAATTCTGGAGTCAGAAGGGACCAAGCCTAAGCCTTAATTGCAATAGAAAACACACTTAATATGGAATTCGCCGCAACTCATGGCACATGCTGTCACGTCGCGTGTCCGCCAGCAGGTGGCGGGTTTTCTCCTCCGCCATCGACACACCTGCCCGTAATTTCGGGCTGATTACCCCCCTTTATTTAGAGACTCCGGCAGTCATCTCACTGCCGGAGAATTCCTCGCCGAGCCATTATTCGCTCTCGTTCTCTATTTGCGCTATTGCTATTTGCCTCGTTGCATACTTGCCTTACGACCTATACTTGTTGCCCACTTATTTCGACTTTCGATATTTCGTATTTTTCTACTATTACCACCAGCGCGATTATCTCCTCGCGTTTGCTTTAGCCGCGAGCGTTTTCTGTTTGTTTCCTGATCCTTATTTGATCAGCGTTTTCTGTTAATTTCCTGATCCTTATTTGATCAGCGTTTTCTGTTACCGTTTTTCCCTGTCGGGCTCTTTCTGTTGTTTTTTCGTTCTGTCATTAAAGACACCTTATTTTGTGACAATACTCTCTCTTGTCTGCTTTACCTGGGATCCAACTTATTTAATTCATTGTTCTGCTCGGAGCGATTTTTTCCCCTCGAGCAGAACGTGACAGAATTCTCCGGCCACCATGGATCCCGCGGATGTAGAGAGAATATTGTCCGCTCTTACCCGAAAAGAGCAGCAAATGAGTCAGCAGGGCCAAGCCATTTCGGAACTCCGAGGCACGGTCTCCATGCTGGCTCATCGGTTCGATGAACTCGAACCTCGTTTGGTGCGGGTGGAGGAACGGAGACTCCCCCCCTCAGGGAGCTATCCAACCACTCCGGAGGCACCCCTCTCTCAGACCACTATGTCGAGGGAACCCTCGCTCCCACACCCCCCTCGTTACGGGGGTGAGCATGGGCAGTGTGGTCACTTCCTCCACCAATGCTCGCTCATTTTTTGCCAGCAGCCGTCTGCCTACGCTAATGATGCCGCCAAGGTGGCCTACGTTATGAGTTTGTTGACAGGTCCGGCGGCGTCATGGGCGATTGCGACCAGCGAGGCCAAGCCAAATCTCCGATCATCGTACCCGGAGTTTGTGACAGCATTCCGCCGGGTGTTTCACCATCCCGTGCGGGGTCGAGAGGCAGAGGGTCGGCTACTCGCCCTCCACCAGGGGAGACGATCGGTCGCCGATTACTCCATCGAGTTCCGGATCCTGGCGGCGCAAAGCGGCTACGAGGATCGAGCGTTGTGTGGGCTGTTTCGCCGAGGATTAAACTCCCAACTCAAGGACGAGCTGGCGACCCGTGATCACAGCACCGACCTGGAAGAACTGATCGATCTCGCCCTACTCATGGACAATCGCCTGAGGGAGCGAAGCCGGGAACGTGGGGGAGTAGTCCGGGAGACAGCACCAGCAGAGGAGCCTATGCAGCTGGGAAGCGAGAACATTGGTGGCGAGGAGAGAGATTCCCTTTCAACCATCACCAATCACCCGGGATCATCTGTTTCCTTCAAACATGAGTACTGTGAGTTACCGTCACGCGCGTTAAACCCCAAGTCTGATCGAGTCGACACGCAACCGAACAGACTAGTACTTGAGGGAACGATATCTGGGGAATCCCGGTCTAAGCGGGTTCGGGCCCTGGTGGACTCAGGAGCGGACGTATGCCTGATTGACACCGAGCTCGCTTCCGAGCTAGGTTGTGCGTTAGAGAGACTGATCGATAGGAAGCGGATTCGTGATCTCGATGGGCGTCTCCTGGCGGTCGTAACCCACAGAACGGAGCCACTGAAGCTCCAACTTTCGGGTAATCACATCGAGCTGCGGCGCTTTCTGGTCATGCGGTCTCGCAACGCTCCCCTCGTCCTCGGGTTACCATGGTTACGAATACACAACCCCGCAATCTCCTGGGCGCGCCCAGCAATCAACAGCTGGAGCCCTTACTGCTATAGACACTGTCTACAGTCGGCCGTCGGGGGGTACGAACATGTCACCCCCTCCGTGGAAGTCCGCCTTGACGGAGTGCCGGATTGCTATCGGGACCTCGGGGAGGTATTTAGTGAGGATCGAGCGCGTTCTTTACCTCCACACCGCCCCTACGATTGCGCTATTGACCTGCAGGCGGGCGCTCCGTTACCGTCCTCGCGGCTGTACCAGGTGTCTCAACCTGAGCGCGAGGCGTTGACGGAATACATAAACAGCTCGCTCGCCGCAGGTCTCATCAGACCGTCGCGTTCACCGTTAGGGGCGGGTTTTTTCTTTGTGAGCAAAAAAGATAAGACTCTGCGCCCCTGCGTCGACTACCGTGGATTAAACGACATCACCATAAAGAATCGCTACCCACTACCATTGCTAGACTCCGCCTTTGCCCCATTGCAATCCGCCACTATATTCCCTAAATTGGATTTACGCAGCGCTTACCACCTGGTCCGTATCAGAGAGGGGGATGAGTGGAAGACCGCTTTTAAGACCCCTCTGGGCCATTTTGAGTATCTGGTCATGCCCTTCGGACTCACTAACGCCCCCGCTGTCTTTCAAAACCTCATTAATGACGTTTTAAGGGATATGATCAACATTTTTTGTTTCGTTTACTTGGATGATATTTTGATTTTCTCCCGGTCAGAAGAGGAACACCAGCAACATGTCAGGCGGGTGTTGCAGCGCTTATTAGAAAACCGGCTCTTCGTCAAGGCGGAGAAGTGTGAGTTTCATGTTCCCGTCATTTCCTTTCTGGGGTTTATAATCGAGCGGGGTAGAATACGAGCGGACCCCATCAAGACGCTGGCAGTCAGGGACTGGCCAGTCCCGTCTAACCGCAAGGAACTGCAGCGCTTTTTGGGGTTCGCAAACTTCTATAGACGATTCATCCGCGGCTATAGTCAGAAGGCGCTCCCCCTGACCCGCCTTACGTCAACTAAGACTCCCTTTAAGTGGGACTCTACCGCGGAGGCCGCATTCGTTAGCCTAAAGGCGGCGTTTACCAGTCCCCCCGTCCTTCAACATCCTGACCCTGATCTTCCCTTCGTTGTAGAAGTGGACGCCTCGGATTCAGGGGTGGGGGCGGTATTGTCCCAACGCTCTCCAGTCGACCAGAAGCTGCACCCCTGTGCCTTCTTCTCCCGTCGACTCTCTGCTGCCGAAGCCAATTATGACGTTGGCAACCGTGAACTGTTGGCGGTTGTCTCGGCTCTGCAGGAATGGAGACACTGGCTCGAAGGGGCAAAAGAACAATTCACGGTTTACACGGACCACAAGAACCTCGCTTACCTCCGTACCGCCAAGAGGCTCAACTCCCGTCAAGCCCGGTGGGCCTTGTTCCTGACCCGATTCAACTTCTTACTCACATACTCCCCAGCCTCCAAGAACACCAAGCCCGACGCTCTTTCCCGTCTCCACGACCCCCCGGAAGTGGACCGACCCCCAGAGACCATCCTCCCGGCTCAGTGCATCGTGGGGGCCGTTCAATGGGAGGTGGAGCAGCGGATCCAGACCGCCCTGGAGGGGGTGCAGGTACCGGCGGGGTGTCCGGCGGGGAGACTGTTCGTGCCTCCGTCCCTGCGGTCGGAGGTTCTTCAGTGGGGACACGGGTCCAAGGTGGCATGCCATCCAGGGGTGAACCGGACGGTACAACTTGTCGCCCAGCGATTCTGGTGGCCGGAACTCCGGAACGACGTGACGGAGTTCGTCAGGGCCTGCACCTCCTGCGCATGCGGCAAGTCCTCCCATCGACCCCCGGCCGGATTGCTCCAGCCGTTGCCCATTCCACCTCGCCCCTGGTCACACATCGCGCTGGACTTCGTGACGGGTCTTCCCTCCTCCCGAGGTCACACAGTCGTGCTCACTATCGTGGACCGCTTCTCCAAAGCGGCCCACTTCGTGCCATTGTCCGGGTTGCCGTCGGCATTGGAGACCGCCGACCTCCTGGTTAAACACGTTTTTCGTCTCCACGGCCTCCCTACAGATATTGTGTCGGACCGGGGCCCCCAGTTTGTGTCACGCGTCTGGAAGCGGTTCTGCCGGTCCCTCGGAGCCACGGCCAGCCTGACGTCCGGCTACCACCCCCAGTCCAACGGACAGGCCGAGCGCGCCAACCAAGATCTGGGGTCGGCCCTCCGCTGTGTGTGCCTCCACCAACCCGCGACATGGGTCGACCACTTGCCATGGGTGGAGTACGCACACAACACCCTCGTCTCCTCCGCAACCGGCCGATCCCCGTTCATGACGGCGTACGGTTACCAGCCGCCGCTGTTCCCGTCGCAGGAGGGGCAGGTGGAGGTCCCTTCCGTTCAACACCACCTCAAGCGGGCCCATCGCATGTGGAGGGAGGCCCGGGCGGCATTGTCCCGCACGGCGTCCCGAAATCGTCAAATCGCGGATCGTCGTCGGCGCCCGGCCCCCTCCTATGTGGTGGGGCAGAAGGTATGGCTGGCTACTCGAGACCTTCGCCTGGCCGGCTCCTCGGCGAAACTGGGTCCTCGATTCACTGGTCCCTTCGAGGTCGAGGCCGTCATCAACCCGGCTGCTGTCAGGCTCCGTCTACCTCCTACCATGAAGGTGCACCCCGTCTTCCACGTCTCCCTTCTCAAACCTGTTTCTTCCAGTGACTTGGCTCCTCCTCCCACGCCGCCGCCCCCTCCGCGGGTCGTCGACGGTGACCCGGTGTACACGGTTCGTGCCATCCTGGACTCTCGGCGCAGGGGAAAGGGGTTCCAGTATCTGGTCGACTGGGAGGGCTACGGGCCTGAGGAGCGGCAGTGGGTGCCTCGCTCCTGGATCCTTGATCCGTCCCTTTTGCGCGACTTCCACGCTGCACACCCTTCCAAACCGGGTAGTCCGCCGGGAGGCGTCCGTTGAGGGGGGGGGTACTGTCACGTCGCGTGTCCGCCAGCAGGTGGCGGGTTTTCTCCTCCGCCATCGACACACCTGCCCGTAATTTCGGGCTGATTACCCCCCTTTATTTAGAGACTCCGGCAGTCATCTCACTGCCGGAGAATTCCTCGCCGAGCCATTATTCGCTCTCGTTCTCTATTTGCGCTATTGCTATTTGCCTCGTTGCATACTTGCCTTACGACCTATACTTGTTGCCCACTTATTTCGACTTTCGATATTTCGTATTTTTCTACTATTACCACCAGCGCGATTATCTCCTCGCGTTTGCTTTAGCCGCGAGCGTTTTCTGTTTGTTTCCTGATCCTTATTTGATCAGCGTTTTCTGTTAATTTCCTGATCCTTATTTGATCAGCGTTTTCTGTTACCGTTTTTCCCTGTCGGGCTCTTTCTGTTGTTTTTTCGTTCTGTCATTAAAGACACCTTATTTTGTGACAATACTCTCTCTTGTCTGCTTTACCTGGGATCCAACTTATTTAATTCATTGTTCTGCTCGGAGCGATTTTTTCCCCTCGAGCAGAACGTGACACATGCACACCATCCCCAGAAGGCCTGAGAGCATGTTTTCCTGCAGCATCAGGCGTGTCCTTCAGTTTCAGACCATGACTCTGTGATGCTTCTGGCTAAACGTTTGTGACAAAATTATGAGGTAACAAAAGCCAGTAGCAGCCTCATTTTGTGACATTACCCTTATACTGTATCACAATGTTTTTTTTCAACCAGAAAATTAGCACTTTGAACATGATCTTTTTTTAAATCATTGCAATCTACTATCCCTGCGACCCTTGCGAGGATAACGTGGATCGGAAAATTTTCAGTTCAATAAATCGGAAGTTATTTTGACTTCAAAATGGCGCCGCGAGAGTGGCTGCCTTTCCAGCAGCTCCTATTTTTTTGTTGTTCTACTTCTTCCTTTCATAACTTTGCTGCTGTGAATCTGGAATTTCTCCATTGCGAGACTAATAAAGGTTTTTCTTAATCTTAATCTTAAATAAATGGATGAATGGACAATGTAAACCACTCTGTGCAAAGGTTCTTTTCACCTTTCGAATGTATTCGCACCCAGAAAGTACTTTGGTCCGCTTGTTTGGTCTGGACTATTTCTTTTGTTTTTCATTTTGTGCGGTTGGTATTCATTTCTTTCAGTGAACTATAATCTGAAAAAAAAAACATAATGTGTGATGTTCAATGCTCCCATTGAATAGAAATGACTAGGATCGCATGTAGAGGAAAACACGGAATTCCTACGTGCTCCATTCTTGCTCTGCATATTTGTTCTGCTGTTATCCATCCATTATCTGAAGCGCTTTTAATCTTCACGAGGGTCGCAGGGGTGCTGGAGCTTATCCCAGCTGTTTTCAAGCAGTCGGCGGGGTACACCCTGAACTGGTTACCAGCCAATTGCAGGGCACACATACACAAACAACCACTCACACTCACAATCACATCAAAAGACATTTTCAATGAACATACCATGCATGTTTTTGGAATGTAGGAGGAAACCACAGTACCCGGAGAAAACCCACGCAAGCATGGGGAAAAAATTCAAATAGGAAGGCCAGCATCCAGGATCAAACGCCGGACCACTGCACTGTGAGGCGGGGGTGCTAACTAGTCGACCATATCTATCTATCTATCTATCTATCTATCTATCTATCTATCTATCTATCTATCTATCTATCTATCTATCTATCTATCTATCTATCTATCTATCTATCTATCTATCTATCTATCTATCTATCTATCTATATTCAGATAAATAACTGTTTTTAACCATTAGATTAGCATTGGTGTTGGCTTGTGCATAAAGTGCGCGTAACCGTTTTTTAAAATGATGTACAGTAAATTCCCATCCCCAGAATTCTATGGAAAGGAATATCCTTCATCCGGAATAAAAACCTATGCATTAACATTTTGACTACGATATTACGTGTTACCAGAACTTGCGTAAGCGGAAATTCCACTACCCGTAACCCGGATGAAGGTGTAATGCCACTTAAATAAAGGCAACGGCCACCCGATGCGACGGAAAAGACACAACACTGAAAGAAGTTTTCACTTCGTGTTTTTCGATCATCACATTCTAAACGACAACATGTAAGTGCGTTTTTATTGGCGTGCGTTTTACTGTAATTGTGAATGATTTTAACTTTATTCACTTATGTCCTGGAGAACGCGGCTAGCAACTAGCAAGAAAACTGTATGACAAGCAGGCAAACATTGTCATAAACTAAAGAATAATCCAACAAAACAATCCAAAATACATTTTCTTTTTTCCCAAGACAGAAAAAAATTAACATTAAAATACTGTACCTATTTTACTGTTGAGATTTTTTGGGGATATACCTGTATTGCAGTTTTTGTTATATAAACAGTTTTTGGACAGTATATTTTTGTATTGTATTGAGTGTGTTGTTACACGTGCATTTTGTCAACATACTGTCAGGTTCATAACGGACACGTACCATGCTCATTTCCCAAATGAGGAATTTCTGTGATCAGGACAAATCGGACAGTGCAAACACGACTCCGTACTAGAGAATATTTACGGTATTGATGTATTAAGATGCAGTTGCAATTGATTTAAGTGGGGTTTGACCGCTTTTTGGTAAAATGTACCAAAAAGAGAATCAACTTCATAATTTTCTGGAGCTCAGGAAAGTACTTATCAATGAAGTGTGTTTATCATTTGAAAACAACAGAAAAAGCACACATTCAAAACACTTCTGAACTTCTGGCAGATGCTATAAGATTCTCTCAGCCTGAACAACAAGGCCAACATTGCTTCTTCCCACACCCCAACAGATCCTGAACAAGTGACATCACAATCTGTCAACCACATTGCGTAATATTTTCTTCATTTGTAATCTCACACACATAAACGTTTACACTGTACACAATACCTGAATATTCGATTGCCAGCACATTATTTTTTTTTTCTTTTTGCACTCACGAGACTATTTTAACTGCCATACCACCCCCCCCACCCTCCATCTTTTATGTTTCTTCGATAATTTATCCTGGCTCAGTGTAACTAAACACAAATATCCCCTTACCTTACAGCAGAATGGTTCACCTTGGCTCTGTTAAAATGTATTGCATGGAAACATAGATGTAAAACCACATAGGACTTGAGAAAGTTTGTGTACAAGAGCAGGGAAAAGAGCTGCTGAGCTTTTCAAGTGTTGGCGACTCGCTCTACTTGCTTATGACATTCTGTAGGTTTGTGGCACACTGTCAAAGAAGATGCATGCAGAAATGTTTCCTCTTGAACAAAGTGGGTATATATATGTGTGTGTGTACATCCCTACTTGCTTTTTTGTCACTTGCATGCATACTTCAACCCCCCACCCCCAACCACACACACACACTCAGAGACACTCAAATATACCCTTTCCGTTTCTTTCTTTTCTGTTTCTTTTCTGCCTGTACTTCTGACGGAATTCTCCATCCATCTAATTCCCCTCCTAGTTCTTTTATATTGAGGCTGGGCCCCGCTCGTATTCCATGTCAAAGGCTTTCTCTTTTATTGAACATCAAATCCTCTGTGTCTTGCCTCACACTCTCTTCTCCTGCTCGGCAGCATGCATATTCAGGAGCCGACAGCCCGCACCACGGGGCCGGCTAGTAGCCCAAAATTCGCAATTGTGGGTATTAGCGTTGTAACGTGACATGAATTGCAGCGTGCACTATATATAGGTGCAAAGTCGGCCGTGCAGCGGCTGTGAGATTGAGGCTATTGTTGTATTGAGATTCTCTTTCTTGTTTTCTCTCACAAGCTGTTTCGGGGGACTTCTCTTTTGACTCTGGAGGTGGCGCTCAGTGTCAAAAAGTTCCAGCAAATCTAGAGATGCAAGAAGTTGCCCCACTGTGGAATTTTGCATGCTGATTTGAGCTTCAGAAAGCTTATGAAAGGCAGAAATGAGGAAAAACCAGAATGCTGTTATTACTGGCTCATGGTGTCAAAACACAGTCACAGCATTATTTTTATTATTGTATAACTACAGTTAGGGCAGCCCGTTAGTCCAGTGGTTAGCACGTCGGCTTCACAGTGCAGAGGTACCGGGTTCGATTCCAGCTCTGGCCTCCCTGTGTGGAGTTTGCATGTTCTCCCCGGGCCTGCGTGGGTTTTCTCCGGGTGCTCCGGTTTCCTCCCACATTCCAAAAAACATGCGTGGCAGGCTGATTGAACACTCTAAAAATTGTCCCTAGGTGTGAGTGTGAGCGTGGATGGTTGTTCGTCTCTGTGTGCCCTACGATTGGCTGGCAACCGATTCAGGGTGTCCCCCGCCTACTGCCCGAAGACAGCTGGGATAGGCTCCAGCACCCCCCGCAACCCTAGTGAGGATCAAGCGGCTCGGAAGATGAATGAATGAATGAATGATTGAATGAATGAATGAATGAATGAATAACTACAGTTACTCCATTAATCTCACTCCAATTAACGTTGCCTTCTTATGATGACTTTGCATGGTCTCCCTGTGCTTGTGTGGGTTTCCTCTGGATGCTACAGCATCTCTCACAATCCCAAATCAAAACTTGCATGTTAGATTAATTGAAGAAACACATTTCTCAATAGTTGTGGGTGGGAGACTGGATGCTTGTTTGTCCTCATTTCCTTTGTGATTGACTAACAATCAGTCCATGTTTTACCCCGCATACCTCCAAAAGTCAGATGGGATATAAACTCAAGATCACCTAGGAATCCTGACTTTAAAGGGATTATCCGATGGTCCATTTTTTACTCACTCCATCTGTTTTTTTTTTTTTTAATTTATTTTTTGGGGCGGGGGGTTGTTTTCAGGAAAATTATAAACAGTAAGCTTGCATTTCCAATTATACAATTCGTTTTGGAGGAATAAATAAAATAAAAAAAACAGCCCTATGGAAATGAGCAAAATGGTCACAACTCTGTTTTCTTCTCTCCATGTCTTAGTGGGAGTCACACAAGGGGCCGGAGACTATTTATCCATTTAATTCATTGTAAATACATCGCTAAGATTGTCAAAATAACATGGATCAATCAGTCCCAAAAAGTATGTGGACAACTCTACTTAGGCCCACTTCATGCTCTGAAATGATCACAATACGACGAGCCTTCCCGTGGCTGACTTAAAAGAGCAAAAAATGAGCAGCCTACATGCAGCTTCGGTGCCACGTTTTTTTTCATTAGTCCCCAAGGTACTCAAACACAATGCTTTCCAACAGTTTTTTTGTTTGTTTTTTGTTAGCTGAACTGTTCATAGATCATTACATATTAAATTTAAATGAGTAAGGGTCAGCTTAACTCACTTTTTACCCAAAGTCCACCTCTATGGGGTACTCCCTTCGCCGTCTATCTGTAAAAGGAAGTGTTTTATGAAGCCAAACTCGGCCGATTGGTTGGCCTGATCGCTGGGAGTCCAGTGCCAAATTTTGAAATTTCATACAAGCTGACCTATTTATCCTAAATTGACGCATAGAGACAGGCCCACTGACATAGCCATGCCACTGCATCTCTGTCTGAACAGAATTAAAGCATTTGCCTTACTACGTCTGCATGGACGCCATGCGACCATGATGAAGTGTGAGTGTGTGTGTGTGTGTGTGTGTGTGTGTGTGTGTGTTGTTTTTCCATGATATTGTGATTAAATGTAGTACCCTTGCATGCCTTTTTAATTTTAGTGTCTAAATAATGCATTTTCTACAGTCCATAATTCATGTAAGTGGACATGCAATCAGTTCAGATTAGCGTGCACAATGCCCCTGTGTGTGTGTGAGAGCGTATGTATGCCTGTGTGTGCATGCACAACATGACAGGTCACTGACTTTCTCCTCGTGGTGCTCTTTCCTAGTTCACTTAATGCTTCTCTTTCTACCAATTTCACTCAGGATGTAAGTGGACTCTTAAAACGTCTTGAATTAGATTTGATTAAATGAAGGCTTTAATCATCATTTAAATTGACACTAGCTCCTTAAATCCGCAGTTAAAGGTCTTAAAAGCGGCATGGCCACAATTTTCGGCCTTCTTTCGTGTCAGGAATGTGATGAATTATGTGATATGTCTTTCCAGGGTCGCGGCGGGTGACCGCTTCAGTCAGAGGGATGTAGAGTGACAAGTTTTTACGAGGGAGGAGATCTGCTGGAGAAAATGAGTTGCAGCATTGTGTGCACCCTCTGACAGATGAGCACTTTTTTGGGCATCACTCCTGTATTTATACCTCTCCTGGCATATTAGTCAGTCAGAAAAAAAAAATTAGCCACTGCTCATCGTGTCCCTCTGGAGTGCATACAGAGTTACCATGACACTTCTGGGTGGAGTTCAGGCATTGCGACGAAATGAGCGGATATTTGTTCTCAACTATTCAAGTGTCTAAAGAGAAATGTGTTGTCCCATGAATATGAAGTAAAAGGATCATTTGTATTTTCCCTTGTAGAGGCAGCACTTCATTGCCAAGCTTGCAAATGACATACTCCCAGCCTGCAGGCTGACAACTACAACGGACATCCGAGTATGTGCTGGCTATCGAAAGCTAACACTAATAATGCTGTCTGCTACTATTACTACTGTAAATTGTATTAACACAACTACTTGTCAGACTGACAGAAACCAACACCGACAGTACCACGCGTTCTATGTTTCAGCCTCATGATAGCAGCTCTGATCACACGTCTCTCTCTTTTTTATTCCAGACTATTCCAGAGATAGTTGTAGCTCTGCACCAGGCATTTGATTTAATCCAGAGCAAATGCTAATAGGGCTGTTCGGTTGCTGGCCATCTGCCTGGGCTGCCGGTCAACTGAGGCAAGCTGTGCCGAGCTGTGTAGTGCCGGGCCTCTGCCAAAGCTTGAGCTGCCCAGAGACCACTTCATAACCAGAGGACACTTAATGGCCAATTGTCCACACTTACCGAGAACGCATACTGCAGCGAGTAACATTATTAAATTGATCATTTCATTATTTTAAGGGCAGCTTGTCCATCTCCCACTTCCACCTCATTAAAACCTGAATTAGAGGGTGTATTGTGGAAAATAAAGCCAGTAACGTTTACAGAAGCTGTTCATTTAGAGCATTTATTTGTCCAAAGAAAATCAGCAGAACTTCTAAGAGGAGATGCACTTGGATGTTTACTAACATTTAATTCTGTACCATATTTCTGGGAAGATTTTACCGTGGCTGTAATTAATCTAAAGTATTTCTTGCATGGACTTTAATTGCTGGAAGAAAAAAAATATGCTCTCAAGCAAATGTATGAAATCAACACACTGGCATGACAAAATTAACCTGACAACTTGGTGCTTTGCATTCATCTTATTTCTACCAGTAATAGACGGGCTTCCGCTCATCATTCATGCAACAAGTAGTTAAAAGGGATGTAACAAAAATGTCAATATTGTGATATTAAAATTGACATAATATCATCTGTGTCATTTTTACAATATTAAAAGCAACACATCTCTGTCCAAAAAAAGCATATGACAAGAAGGTTTTTTTCTTTGTCACCGCTGCTATTATGTACAAAAACATAATATTGTGCTTTTTTTTCAATATGATTGTATTTTCTTTTCACAACATCGTGAAATTTTCAACAGTATTGGGCACTTTTTGTAATATCAGCAACGTCTCCACTGTATCATGATTATTTTAGTGCGAGATCTATATTGTGATATATCGTATCGAGATAGTGGGATATTGTTACACCCCGAATAGCTACCTGATAACATGTTAAGATTTCTAAAAATTGGCATTCATTCGTTGGACCGAATCAAACTTTGAACAGCATCGTGGAATCGACTCTTGTCCAACGTAGGGGTAGGCGCAGCATGAGAGCAATCTTGTTGAATTTAATGGACAACTATGTGTCACAATTAATATTGTTTTTCATGCTTTTTCTGATCAAAACCTCCTATGTTGGCCATGCAAGCGGCACTTAGGTATGGCACTGACAGTCGCATAACGCCACCGAGTTGAAAAAGGAATTGTGTGTCTTATTTTGAAAATGCTCTTGTTTCATTCCGAATGCAATCCATCTTCAGATAGTTGGTGAGTTGTGCATATTTTGCCTCTAGTGTGTGTGTGTGTAATTTTTCTAAATGTGCAAAACACACACAAACCTGCTTTTTGTGTGTTTTGGTTTTCTTTGCACTACATCTCGCAACCTTCTCCTCATTATCAGTTCTCCTCCAGCATAATGGTGCTCGGGTTGTTCAACTTTTTCAGCTCAGGAAACAAATTTAGAAAATCCAGTCCTACTCCTCGACCTGATCTAATGACTACTGGTGTTAGTACTGTACAAACTAGTATTCCTGGCACACTGGGATGGAGAAACAGAATCCTGAGCCATTTCGGGTCCCGACCTATTGTATACTTGCAGAAACATTTGCTTACAGACAGCTAATCATGATGGAAAAGAAGTGTGGGTATGTAGCTAAACTACTGTATTTTCAATGTGTCCGTGTGTTCCTGCATAGGCTCTTCCTGCGTGCTTGTGTGGGAGTGGAGTGCTGACATTGTGCATATAGGGGCATCCTCAAGCGCAAACAGCTGCATTAATTGCTTTGTTGAGAAAAAAAAATAATGCAAGGACATCATTAACTAAGAGCAAGCTTACATTTCTAATTGATATGTACACTGCCTTCTCAGGGCCCCTGCCTTAGGCGTGCCTGTTCGGATGCTTTGTCGCCCACCACCATGCCAGTGACCTTTGAACTTTGGATGTCTGATGGTCACACCCGCAGGTGCGTCCGCAAGACTTGATGGTCATGTTGGGCATCTGCGCTAGGTCAGACAGGGTGTGTTGATTTGCCACCATCAGTCGTCTTGTTTTAAACGCGGCACTTAATTGTGTTAATTACGAGCCATGTAGTTCACGTGGTGAATATTTATGCAAGCTTGCCGCCGTCAATATGAATTTTAGAGAATGCTTCTACTGCATTATTAGCATCCTTGCGCCCTTATAGCGGAGAAAACAAGTTTGTCGAATTCATGATCACCGATGGCCCTTTGCATACCTTTCAAGTGGAAGGCTGTAAAATGACAGGCAGACACGAAATCAACAAGAAGGGATGAAGGATAAAGGAGATCACCTTGCACATGTGTTCCGGTTGATTTCTCATTGGGGCTCTGACTAGCCTACCTTTTATACCTCTGTGGAACTCATTACAACTGGCACCTTTGGGAAATTCATTTTCATATATCTACACAATCTCAATTATGACACTTAATTGATATCTTTATTTTCCTAATTGGTGGCTTTAGTCCAGGCTGCCGGAAATAAAGTGATGCCTCTGTGTAGCAGCACCAATACTTCAAAGACTGTTTTCTATCATTCTCACATTGCCTCGTTATTTCCCACATGTCAGGGATGTCACAAGACATCTGCTGCAATTTTAATGAAGAGTGACTTTGACATGTTTTTGGTGGATTTTTTTCCCTTCATGAATCAGGAAAAAGGTGAGCTAAATGTTGCTAGCTCTATGACAGCATTACCATATTCAAACATAACCATCAATTACTATGTGCGGAAATTGAGTTTTATTCTCTGTACTGATATGAAATGCTTGATTAGGTATCGCTGAGGTTTTTGTGTTGAAAAGTGTAAGTCAATGTTCTGATTGTCCCTTTGCATTTAAAAGGAAGCGGTATTCAGAAGTTTGGATGAATAGGTGGACAGCCGCGTTTCTCGCGGTTGTTAACAAATTAATAAATAAATCAAGAAAAATCTCACCACAACTGAATGCTGTGAGATTTGGTCGTGAAGTAGTAAGGAGTGATGCCTGGATGTTTTCTTTGACTGTCTGTACTATAACCTTCGCGACAATGTGCAGCAGCCACGGTCTACTCCACAGTCTCTTAGCCTCATTGTGAAGTTAATTCTTTATTGCCCAGAGGTGCCCACCAAGTGGTCATTGCTCTTCATCCTACCTCCTAACCACCACCACAGCTTTACATCTGGACACCTCAGCCTCACTTCCCAACAGCACTCAGCTGACTTTTTACTCCCTCTGTCTCCACTCGGGCGTTCACCCTGCCTACTCGCTCACGTTGACCTTTGTGAAAAGGCGGCCGGACGAGTTGCTGTAAAGGTGGGAAGGCAGATTCTGAATAACAGCTGCTACATGTGAAAAGAGATGTAATTTTACCTTTGATCTGCAACTGAAAGCCATAATAGTGAAGGTTCACAAGTACAAGAAAAGGCTTGAATGCCAAAAAAGAGTGAAATATGCCGGCTCGAGGAAACCTTTCAGAAACCGGTTTTGAGTTATTTCATTCTTTTTTCAATTATACTCCAAGAGCATCAAATGTATTCATGCGCATGATGCACAACTCACAGTGTTTATTCGATTTTACATGATGTAGATGGTAATGATAATCAAAGAAAAAAGAAACAATTACTCCCATTGTCAAGCCAATTATTAGATGTAATTATTATTACATCTTAGCCTATTTCCACTATGGTAATTTAGAAAATACTGAATAATTACACAAACAAGGACAAGCACAAACTAATTTTTCATACAAAGACGCACATAACAATAAGTCACCCTCCCCCTAACCCGCCTCTTTGGACAGCACATAAGTAGCCAAATCTCTCAAAAGGAAAAATAAACAAAACAAACAAAAATACATGAGATGAAAGAAGAAAGACAAAAGAAAAGGTGTCCCAGTGGATTGTTCAATCCCTCCTCTTTGCTCCATTTTCCCCTTGTATTATTTCATTTGTTTGTTACTGAGCCATTCATTACAATTTCTCTTGTTGTTGTTTATGTCTTCCTGGTGATTTTTAAATGCTTTCAACGGTTGTTTTGATCTCGTTTCGAAATTGAAAGGAGCCAAAGCCTTGGAAGTTATTTTGAAGAGACTTTTATTAACTTCCATGTGCGTTCTTAACACTGTCTCTGAAGATTTCATTGGAGATCCTGCAATCCAGAATGTGAAGGCAGCAAACTAATGTAGAAATCATTTCCAGGGCTGTGGACTGGGTGTGCATATTCACACTCCTGGCTTATGTTTGTTTTCTAGGGTTAAAAAATAAAATTACAAATGTGGACTGATTTCAGTATGACATATGCTCAAAAGTGTTTTCTCATCTTATGGGGTATTTGACTTAAACCAAATGTCTGACTTTATTTGATTGTTGGAACGATTGGATATTATTGAGCCTTCTCATGAATATCTGCTAGACTGCAGCCAGAGGCTTACGGTATTAACATCTTTTGCCCAGTGGCAGGTTGGTGTTACACCAAAAAACTACACTAAGTTATGTCTACAGAAAGATGGAAACATGAAAAACACAACAGAAAAATACAAATACATGACTTTCAAGACCCTCTAAATCAGACATGTCCAGCTCCGGGCCTGGAGGACCACTGTCCTGCCTGTTTTCCAGCTCTCCCGCCTGCAGCACATTTGATTCAGATGATCAGCTCATCAGCCAGCTCTGAAGCAGCATTAGACTGATTCTGATGATTTGAATCAGGTGTGTTGCTCCTGTGAGAGCTGGAAAACAGGCAAGACAGCGGCCCTTGAGGACCGACTATGGACACCCCTGATCTAAATGGTTGCTCAATAATGCTGAATGCTAAAAGAGGATAAAATGAAGCTTCACGATTGCGGGTTTGACCACCCGATCAGTTGTCAGCCATCATCTGTCAAACAAATATCATCACAAACAGGTGGGACTGAGAGTTGGTTGTTTGTCTGTGTGTGGCTTGTGATAGCTGGCAACCAGTTCAGGGTGTACCCTGTGTTTTTGAAGACGGTGAGGATAGGTTTCAGCAGCGAATCAGATAATGGGTGGATACACACAGACACACAGACACACACACACACACACACACACACACACCTCGCTTGTTTCTTCAGTTTCCTGTTCATTTGAAAAGCCTAGTAACACTAATGGTCAATTTGTTTCAAACTTTTGACCAATATATTAATGACAACAAAAACAGCTCATTAGAGTTGAATTTAAGAGCCGATTGAAACATTTTCCACAGGGTTTCTAGATAAAAACCAAAAATGGTGCTTTAAAGCATTACATGTTTGGTTTTGGGTCAGTTGGTCACTTGACACATTTTGAGTGGCACCAGAAATAACATTATACAATAATTTGAGGAAAACATGGCATTCTATTTTTTTTTCCATGGCTGGCTATGCGCGGTGGCCCGCTGGACTTGTGGTTTGCACGTTGACCTCACAGTGCAGAGGTCGTGGGTTCGATCCCAGCTACGGCATTCCTGTGTGGAGTTTGCGTATTCTTCCCGTGCCTGTGTAGGTTTTCTCCGGGTACTCCGGTTTCCTCCCGCATTCTAAAAACATGCACGGCAGGCTGATTGAAGACTCCAAATTGTACCTAGGTGTGAGTGTGAGCGCGGATGGTTGATTGTCTGTGTGCCCTGTGATTGGCTGACAACCGGTTCAGGGTGTCCCCTGCCTACTACTGCCCGAGGACAGCTGGGATAGGCTCCAGCACCCCCCTTGTGAGGATGAAGCGGATCGGAAAATGGATGGGTGGATGGATGGCTGCATATACAAAGGCAGTGATGACGTTTTATGAATTGTATCGCCTCAAGTCAGGCTGAGGCAAAATGTTTGTGGTCGTCCAATATCTGGCCGATTTCACACATTCCGACGTGCAGCAAGTTCCAGCTACTGTGCATGACAAATACTCACTATTCTGGAACGAGATGACTCTTCACTCCTCAGTGAATCTTTATGAGAGCCTAAACGGCCGCAGCTGCATATTAAAGCACCTTATTTGAATTAGATAATGTGATTATGATAAGATCAATTAACAGCCAGCAATAACGGCAACTGTAAGCCCATTGTCGTTTTGATGACATTTGCGTTTGCTCTGGTAATGTATGTCCTATGGTGATAATTAAGACCCCGGCTTCACAGACAGACAGGCTGAATGGGAGGGGAGGCATTACATCCAGACCTTTTTAGGCGATTAGCATCTCCACTCGATCTTGCCTGCCACCAGCTTCAAGTGGAGCTTTTGAACAAGTCCAAATTGATTCTGCATCCCGCCACTACCGCTATTGTGCATGAAGATAATTTCTTGACGTCTTGATGTGCGTAATGTTTACACAGCGAACTTCGAGAGGCCTAGCCTGGAGCTGTACGCTGCTGTCGAGAGACTATTTTGTGGACATGTGATGGTGTGCACCCCTATCAGTGCACTTTTTTTATCACCCGAGTCCAAGTCTTTGGTTTTAATGGTTGTTCAATAAAAATCTAATGTGATACGTTGACAATACATTCGTTAAAAAAAAGAAAAAAAGCATGTGCATACAAATGGCCTCAAATTAATATACAAATACACATAAAGAGATAGATATATCGTACAAAACAATCGATGTCTGTTAATACAGTGAAACTCCTCTACTACTGGGCGAAAATACCCACTAGAGTGAAAACATCTTCATGCATTAACACCATTCCCATTCTCTTGCCCCCCATTCAACGAAAAAAACCCTGTTGCATTGTACGAAATCTTTTTTCTCTGCTCTTGCCTCGCGACGAGATTCACTCCAACAAAGTCTAATCCAACAGTGACCTCTACTGCTTCGTTCAGAAATGACAACAGCAACCATCACACTGGTTTACACATGTGCAGTAGTCCAGGAAGTATTTGTTATTGTTAGTTTCAGACGCCGCAAAAACGTTGCATTTCTAAAATGGCTACAAAATGGACCTTTGGATGTCAAGCAGCTAAGACAAGAAGAGCTCTGACGCTGGAAGAAATGGTAAACGTTATCAAAATGAAAGACAGAGCAAGCAAACTAAAAGACATTATCTGAGAAATTGATGTAAGTGAAAGTGAATACTGATCGTAAATTTCACAATTTCTTTCCCTTTTTTTCTTTCTACACTAACTATATGAAGTGTTAAATAAGTGTTTGCTCATACTTATGCACTATTGGAATAAAAATAAAGAGTACACATCCGATTGTGTGTGCGTGTACACATACGTTTGTGTGTGTGTGTGTGTGTGTGTGTGTGTTTACATCTGAGATCGAATTTGCCACAGTGAAAAACTCCTTGTGAAAAATTTCTTGCTGCAAACATGATTTCGTTGTAGAGGAGTTTCAATGTATATGTATTTACGTTCATATTACAGTATATGGTAAAATCAACTAAAATCAGTGCCGGCTGCTTTTTGTCAATCTCAAAATAAATTGAAGTTCAATCTTCTTCTCTTTTCCTTTTAGTCCATTATTTTATGCCTTTTGTGTGTCCTGAAACTTTTTCATGGGTTTTTGCATAAAATTAGCCAATGCACAAACCATAGCATTGAGATTTATATAAATAGAATGTTAACATTAAGGACAATACATAACAGTGTGCAGGACACTTTATATGTATTATCATGTAATCTTATCATACATCTACCCATTTTACTTTACTCCAGCACCCCCCGCGATCCTTGTGAGGATAACGTGGATCAGAAAATGGATGGATGGCTGGCATGCAAATGGCACACGTTTGTGGAATTCTATATACTGTATGTACTGTAGAAGCAGTTATATAGAATGAGGGGTTCTTCTTTTTGCGTGTTTGAGTTATCTAATAGTATATAGCACATTCACATTGTTATGTATTGTGCAGGTTGAAGTGAAACCACTTCATTTGGATTAATTCAACAATTTTTACACACTGCTAATATTTTATTGATATCCAGACTTTAACAAAGTCTTCGGGGCACTAAAATATGCATTGTTTATTATTATATCAAGCCTTTGGGGAATGTAAAAATTAATTGGACGTTTGACATCCCAACCACGAGACTGAAGATAGGATCGACCATGGAGTGTACTACGCTGTGCGCTAAGCTTGCACATCACCTTTAGCACCTACTAGATATTTATTAGCTGTTGCTCAACAACGTTTAATGTTTACCTTGTTCGCTGCTATTGATTAGTATTCACCACCGTGGCTTGAAAGTAAATACAACTTCACAACTGGACACTTCAAGGTAAGTAAAATGTAATGTATCCATCCATCCATTATACGTTTATCCTCATGAGTGTCGTGGCGCTCCAGAGCCTATCCCAGCTGACTTCAGGCAGTAGGCGGGGTCCACCCAGAACTGATTGCCAGCCAATCGCAGGGTACAAACAACCATTCACACTCACAAATCACAACCTGAGACAATTTAGAGTGTACAATTAAACCATGGTGCATGTTTTTGGAATGTGGGAGAAAACCGGAACACCTGGAGAAAATCCACGCAGGCACAGGGAGAACATGCAAACTCCACACAGGAAGGCCGCAGCTGGGATCTGAACCCTGGTGGACAGTGAGGTGTACATGCAAACCAGTAAACCTCCATGTCGCCACAAGAAATGCAATGGCATTTATTACAGTTTGGAGTTGCATTACAAGTAGGGGAATTATTTTCCATGCCAATGACATATAATGATCTTAAAATAGCAGTCTTTGAATGACAAGGCAAAATCACATAATTTTTAAATGCACGGTATTGTATCAAATAGGGATTAACACTATTAACACTATTCTCTCATTCCTTGAAATACGATATAAACAAACTTCTAAACTTCAAATGAATTCTAAGCACACACGATACAACTTCATGCCATATTTTAAACTGATTGAACTCGAACAATACATAGATTCCACGTGCAAATTGCTATCATAAATTAACTACTCATGTGGACCCCTCAACGCTGTTTCAGGATAACATTTATGGCCAGTTGCCGCATCAGTTGCATATTAGTGTGGACATTACAAAAGATTAGTGTCTTTTCCTGCCGTGAGCCACCCTATTTTTATGTACATATTGTTTTTTGTCAGTTGGCTGTTCGTTGTGTTTTTCTTTGTTTCTCAAGGAGGTGCGCCCCTTCTGAGCCATCGTCATCAGTCTTAATCTGTGTGGCCGCACCAGGAAGACGGCAGATCGTTCCTTTGTCTTTACCGTTTATTATGCTGTGTTCTGTCTCTCCCATCCGATGCGGCTCCTCGTTGGATGATTTTCTTTTTTTGTGCTTGTTTCTCCCCCTGAATTGTGCTGTTCTCCTGGTACTCTTTCTTGGTTTTTGATTTTTGGACTTGTTGATTACTATTTTCCTTTGGCTAATATAGCGCTTTATGTTGCTAGTTTTTCTGCCTTCTTGTATAAACATTCTGCAAATACTCATCAGCATCACCTTTCATTTTAAGTTTCTTGAAATAAAGGTGTTCAGTTGCTTTTCCAGCTATCTGCTGTAGGGTCCAGCTAGTCGCATATTGTTAAAAACCACAGCTTTGATAAATACAGTAACTCAGAATATCCTATGAGATTTATCTACGCTGTCCCTGGAGATCGGCCTTTGGGGCAGGTTGACAGAGAATTGACGCAACAAAGGTAGAAGATAATGATGAAACAGCAGGGGATGTGAAAAAAAAAGTTTTGATTGACATCTACAGGCTGCAATTAGTGTGTTCTCTCAAGGCATCTGCGAATTTGTAGTGCTTTTGATTGGTATTTATTTTTGGTTGTATGGTGCAAGCAGCGATGTGGATCTGTGTTCCAGTGTTTGTGTTCTGACACACAGGGATGGTAGTGCTTGGTGTGAGGCGCTACTGCCAGATGGCATCCTGTATACACAACCCTTGTTGAAGTGCACATACACATACCAAATGCTACACACAATCATAGCTGAATGCACTAGTAGTCTGGTCTTGATTTTATCAGCCTGCCAAGCTATGCATCACGTGCATGTTATGAAACAAGTGGAAAATTAATTCCACATTGACGTAAAATCAGGCTTTTAATGGAATCAGGTGGGGTGAACCCTGAACTGGTTGCCAGCCAATTGCAGGGCATACAGAGACAACCAACCATTCGCGCTCACAATCACACATAGGGACAATTTAGAGTTTTCCATTCACCCATGGTGCCGTTTTTGAAATGTGGGAGGTGAAGAAAACCCGCACATGGACGGGAAGAACATGCAAGTTCCATACAGGAAGGCTGCAGCTGGAATCGAACCGGTTACCTCTGCACTGTGAGGTCGATGAAACCTGAAATCGTACCCTGCACTTCTGCACTGCGAGCTGGACGTGCTACCCAGTCAACCACACTACCGCCCATTATTAGTATATTATTATTATTATTCATTCATTCAGTTATTCATTTTCCGAGCCGCTTTATCCTCACGAAGGTCGCAGGGGGTGCTGAAGCCCATCCCAGCTGTCTTCGGGCAGTAGGCGGAGGACACCCTTAATCGGTTGCCAGCCAATTGCAGGGCACACAGTGACGAACAACCATCCATGCGCTCAATCATACCTAGGGACAATTTAGAGTGTTCCATTAACCTGACATGCATGTTCTTGAAATGTGGGAGGAAACCGGACGACCCGGAGAAAACCCACGCAGGCCTGGGGAGAACATGCAAACTCCACGCAAGGAGGCCGGAGCTGGAATTGAACCCGGTACCTCTGCACTGTGAAGTCGACGTGAACCACTGGACTACCAGGCTGCCTACTTCTCCTTCTTCTTCTTCTTCTTATTATTATTATTTTTACATCCTATATTTCTGAATCTGCATTCAATGTTTATGGAATACACCGGTTATATTTGAAAACATATTTTGTTCCATTTGTTCTGTGTGTGTGTGTGTGTGTGTGTGTGTGTGTGTGTGTGTGTGTGTGTGTGTGTGTGTGTGTGTGTGTGTGCGTGTGAATGTATACGAATACATTCATATTTGATTGTTAAGACAATGACGTGGAATTTTTGGATTATGTGGAGAGAGAGAGAGAGAGAGAGAGAAAGAGAGAGAGAGAGAGAGAGAGAGAGACTTCTCCCCTCTTTTATTTGTCCTCAGGCCATAATGTGGTTCATCTTGGCATTACAGTTGTCAATTACTGCTTGAATTTAGGTGGGGTCTTTCAGATGGAAATTCTCCCCCCAAAATAGTGTGGTGCTCAAGGGGTTAAGCACTGTACCTATTACTAATTCACAGCTATGTGGTCTAAACTGGTATTATCAGAGGAAATGTCAGAAGAAGATTCCCTTGTGCTCCCCTTTGAAGTGCGAGTCACAGTCGAGCACAGATCATACATATGTACAGGTCTCTCTGCTCAACCAACGCGTGAAGAAGGTCTATTGCTGCAAATGAACGCGCCCCTTGATATAATTCTCATCAAGGTTCAATCAATTTCCTCTTCCCTTGCCTGCAGCAGTGTATCAAAAGGGCTCTTCATCAATCTCTGTCCTCCACCCCTCTTCTGGCCCCATAGATTGTGATAGGGGGGCTTCATTGGTAAGGCCATAAAGAATGCACATAGTTAAATGTCGAGTTTAAAAATGCAGCAATGATTCCGCTGACATGCGAAGCATATTTCAGTTGCTGTGGTCTGGTCAATTATTCTATTATGTTGGTGTATAGAAAATATCACGCTAAACCAAAAGAGCTTGGCTTACCACTTTTTTTTCTCTTTTTTTTATGATATATAGTTCAGTGGCCAACTGACAAAAACAAATCATACATCGTAGGACATAGCAGCAAGCTTCCACTAAAAATACACATACTTTGCCTACACAAGGCAGGGAGGTACCAACCCCTTTGTTGAGAATCTGGAAAAATATGTGGAAACAGGAATTTTCTCATCACCTGAGTAACTACAGAATCAATTGAAACAAATCCAGAATCATAATGACAATGGTCGACCTGGTCATGATGGTCCTTGATTCACCGCTCATTGGTGACAAAGATGAATTGAATAAAAAGACACTGTTTTGGTAGGCAGGCTCCCGTGTGCCCAGTGGGGCGCAACTTCATTCGGGTGCCATGGCAATTCTTGTCCAGCGTGCTTGGGCCATGTTTCGCCACACGGAGCTGCCGTGCCAACAAAACAATTTGGTAATAAAAAGTAGACTGGGCTTGGAGTAAAAACGGGGGAATTATCATTATCTTGTAGGCACAAGTCTCGTTTAACATGAATTTGGTAGACACCCCTGCAATTTGTTAACAAAAAGTTGACTTCATTTCAGATTATCTAAACGCAGGTTTAACACGTAGCGCATGTGGCGTAACGCGATTTTGGTTGATTCAATTGAGAAGCTCGCAGACAGATTGAGCGATTGAACGTCTCTGTTCTTGACCAAATCGGTTTTCGACCAAAAGTTTTTTTATGCCTCGGATGACGACCGAAAATCTGTTCTCGAACAAACTGAGCGCACTGGAATGCGCCACATGACTCCTCTCACCTTCCTTACACGAGGAAGTGACGCTTCCTTGGGTAGATGAGGAAGAAGAAGAAGAAAAACCTTTATTAGTCTCACAATGGAGAAATTCCCAATTCACAGCAGCAAAGTTATGAAAGGAAGTGACGCTTCCTATTGTAGTGTCCCATTACTGAGCAGACATGTTCATAAAGATTTTTTTTTTTAAAGAGTGTGGTTTCGGTTTTCGAACAAATCGGTTTTCGGACAGCCTTCTGGAACGGATTATGGTCGAAAACCGAGGTATGACTTTACTCCTATTTTCATGACTACTTTTGTTGTTATGTTACTAATATTAGCTCGTGACAAAGAGACACACTTATCACATTGACATTAGTTCAGAGGATTGCACAAAAAATAAATAAAAATAAACAAAAACAATAACTCCCCACCCCCCTTCCCCCAGCAATATCCATTCACCCATAGCAATAAAAATTGCGGGACACAGTCTAATCGGTCAATATTTCAATCAATTCAACATTCATATTTACAATCTCTTACAAACTCAGATTAACAGCAGAACTTTCATGGACCTCTCAATAGGAACTCTATTTACATGCCTAGTGCAAGTCTCACATGG